>NW_011494572.1:12233-13729 GCF_000754665.1 Bison bison bison
CCAGGAAATCCCGTGGACAGAGGAGTCTGGCGAGCTACAGTCCTTGGGGTCTCAGAAGAATCACATACAACTTAGCGACAAAATAACAAGAACAATATTCCATCACATATACCTTCCACAACTTCTCTATACTTACATCTGCCTATGGACATCTACGTTGCTTCCATGTGCTGGTTGTTGTAAACAGTTCTGCAGTGAACATTAGAGTGCTTGTCTCTTTTTGAATTATGGGTCTGTGGTCTCTATGGCAGAGTTAATGCTGACCTGTAAGAAGGCTTATGCCAAGGAGGACCTCTAGGACTGCTTCTGCCAGTACCCCCATCTGTGGTGAGCCCCAGCTGACCCATGACTCCACAGGAGACTGTCAAACACTTGGAAGTAGGTCTGATTCAGTCTCCTGTGGAGTAAATGCTCCTTTTCTCTGGGTCTTGGTGCTTGCGAGACTTTGTGCCCTCCAAGAATGGTGTGTCTGTTTCACCTACTTCTGTGGAACTCCTGTAATCAAATCCCACTGCCCTTCAAGGTCAGATGACCAGGGAATTCCAAGTCCCTTTGTCAGAACCGCAGGCTGCATTTCTTGATGTGAGGTGCAGAGCTTTCACAATCGTGGGAGAACTTCTTTGGTATTTTTGTTCTCCAGTTACCTACTCAGAGGGTATGGGATTTGAATTCATTGTGATTGTATCCCTCCTATTATTGTGTTGCAACTTCCACTTTTTCTTTGAACGTGGGGTATCATTTTTGGTGTGTTCCAGCGTCCTCCTGTTGATAGTTGTTCAACAGCTAGCTGCAGTTATGGTGCAGGAGGAGACAAACAGACATCTTCCTACACCGCTGTCTTGAAACAGAAGCCTCTGAAATACAGTTTGGAGTAGTGAGATGACAGGAGAACTGAAGGACACTAGGTCTGCCTCAGGCTTGGAGGAGTGGTTAAGTGTGGCCTCTCGACAGATGCAGGCCAAATGTCTATTTCCAGCTCTGTCACAAGTCTTGTGAACTTGAGAATATTACCAAATTCGTAATCTGCAAAGTGAGTCTTCTAAACCCTATTTTGTAGAACTATTGTAATATATGTGGTATTTATAAAGCTCTTGCAAAAATAGATTTCAAAGAATGACATTTATTCCTCTGATAATGACCACAGACCATAGTTTGTGAATTTTTTTTTTAGTTGCATGACATATCAGAAATATGTGGCACGTTCAGAATGAACACAGTTCTGCTTAGTAAAACTAAATAAAATTTCCCCGTTTGTAAATATGTCATTTGAATATAGAGGAATCTCTCCTGCCTGGATGCTACTCAGAACTTCTAGAATTTGTGTCAAGGACAAAGATCTTCCCTTGCAGTTGCCTTGTCATCCATACCACCCCCCCATTTTCATTAATTTTACCAGCACGAAAAGTGTAGCCTTCATTTGAAGTTCCCCAAATTATGCTTAAAATAGGTAGTAGAACATTTCTGTAACATAGTGGCCTCTGACCCCAGTGTGGAGA
>NW_011494572.1:13829-14615 GCF_000754665.1 Bison bison bison
GCTTCTTTTATTACCATCCCCAGTTCTTCCATGGAGCATTCCATGGAGTAGATACTCAATTAGTGGTTGGAAATACGAGTGACAATGATAAAGTTGTCTACTTTATCACTATTTAATTTCTCCCACAATCTTGAATAAACTCAGGAAATACTTTTACTAAAAAGGAGTATTAAAAGAATTTAACAAAACCAAAAACTTACCAAAATTGACTTTTTCTTTTCTTTTTTACTTGACCTAAGTTATTTTTCCAGAGTCTCTTCAAATTTGCATGAAAATCCCTCTTCCATTGCTGTGTTTTCTTGTACTAGATCACACAGCAATCAAAAGTTTCTAAACTTGCATTATAAAATATAAAAAATTTAACTGGAACCTGAAAAACACTAATAAATATGTGATCCATATTTTCACCAGCGGAATGCTGATTTTCTGTTTTTGTCCTAGCAACGAGAAAGAATTTATTGGAGAAACAGTGCAGTTTTAAGTAGCGGTTTTATGAAGCAGAGCAAAATTACACTCCTGAGAAGGAGGAGAGCAGGCTGTCTGGAAACCAGAAGTGGTCCTTCCATGTGGTAGGGTCATGTGTTCCTGTGTCATTTGACTGACAAGTTGATGGACAGTTTAAGGTTATATAACTTTTCTCCTAGTGTGCAGGCAGTTACCCATAAGTACCCATGCAAAATCCATGGTGTGGGAGGGAAGACAGAAACCACAGTGCTATTTTTTATAAATATGGCATCATGAACCCTGGGTTACATTAGTCACCGTTTAGGTCTTGGTGCACCTGTG
>NW_011494572.1:14715-15533 GCF_000754665.1 Bison bison bison
GGGTGAGCTCTGACCACCAGTGTTCAGGTGGGGAAGAAGAAGACAAAGCATCCCTGGCTGCTAACCTGGCTCAAGTATTATACTCCCAATTAGATTCTGAGCAGAGAACAGCCATTGTTCCCATGGGAAATGGTTGGGACTTTGCCATGTGATAGCTGTCTCCCAGCTGAGTGCAGAATCTGTATATAGTTGTCCTTTCTGCCTCAGAGAGTGTTTGAGCAAGGATGATATAAATGTCCTTCTGGGTTAACTCAAAAGTCATAGATATATAAACTCGTCTAGATATTTTTTGGGGTCATCTGAGAATTTTCCCTAATCTTGTTTTATCCAACTGAGATCGTGCATGGAGAGGGGAACTTGGATTCTTATGGAAGTCTGGTGGGCCCTATGACTTCCTGAGGTGGGTAGAGTTTAAGGAGTTCTGGAGCTCCAGGATAGAGGGCAAAGCATTGGTGATGGGGGCTGGGAGCTGTGGTGTTCAATGCTGAGTATAGTGAAGAAGAGGTCTGTGGTCCAAGAGGCTCCTTCTTTTGCCCCAAAAGAGTTCCTGTGAACAGGGATCAGTGGCTGGCTGAGGGTTGGTATCATATGGAGAAGGAGAAGGGCTTTTGTAGACAAATTAAGCATTGCCAAGCCAGCAGAGTCTACCTGGCAAGTCTTTCAAAGTTCAGAGTTTTTCCTAAAGGCAAGGAAGACTTGGACATAAGGGACCTCGCTGGAATCCTAAGGACAACTCTTTAGCGATGGACAGTCAGTTACCCATCTGAAAAGGAAATGACGAATGCTCATAAGGGGTTTCGGGTGTCACTGAATTCCCT
>NW_011494572.1:18674-19269 GCF_000754665.1 Bison bison bison
CATCCTCACTCCTGACCAGACCCAGACTGCAGCCTCCACTCACCTGAGGCTGTGCTCCTCAGAACAAAGCCATTACTTTCTTGGAAGTTCTGGATTGGAAGACAGAATGAACCAGATGTGTGCAAAGCTACTGGGGTCTTCTGAGGAGAACATTCTAGGGCTCCACTCTCTTCTGGAGTCAGTGGTCCCCTAGTCTTAGATCAGGTTTCTTACCTTGACTTCTGGTAGCATATCTGAATCCACCCTCTCTACTGGCTGAATCAGCTAGCCTGTGGCCAAGGCTTTTGCCTTCTTGAGACAACAGAAGGGGAGGTGAGAGAGCTACACCGTGGCTACCCTTCCCTGTTCCTCTGTGCCATCCCCCTTGCTATGGGGGGGTCCACTGATCAGCACCCAGTGTCCTCACTGTAAATCCTACGAAGGCCTCTTAGGATCTCCTGCTTGGGCAGAATTGGAGCTGCTGCCCCAAGCCCAAAGCGCTCACCTCCCTGAGAACCCCTCCACCGTTGCCATGCAGGAAAAGAAGGCACACTTCAGACAGACTGCTCTCCCCATGGCCACACAAGGCAAGAAGCAGGATATAGTTTGTGGGACC
>NW_011494573.1:0-1151 GCF_000754665.1 Bison bison bison
TGTTCATCGACCACATGGTCTGTGTACAGATAAAGACTGGCTCACCACACACCTTTACTTTGTCTACTTTTCTTTCCCTGGTCATTAAGTTTGGCAGATCCTGAAAAGGGGCATAAAGAAAGCAATTAATATTAAAGGTTTGAAGTGAGGGAAACTGAAGATTAAACAAGTTGACATACATTTTTTTAATTTATTTATTTTAAATGAAGGCTAATTAATTTACAATATTGTAGTGGTTTTTGCCATATATTGACATGAGTCAGCCATACGTGTACATGTGTTCCCCCTCCTGAATTCCCCTTCCACTTCCCTCCCCATCACATCCCTCAGGGTCATCCCAGTGCACCAGCCCTGAGCACCCCATCTCATGCATCAAACCTGGACTGGTGAACTTTTTCACATATGATAATATATATTTCAATGCTATTCTCTCGAATCATCCCATCCTAGCCTTCTCCCACAGAGTCCAAAAGATTGTTCTATACATCTGTGTTTCTTTTGCTGTCCCACATATAGGGTCATTGTTACCATTTTTCTCAATTCCATATATGTGTGTTAGTATACTGTATAGGTGTTTTTCTTTCTGACTTACTTCACTCTGTATTATAGGCTCCAGTTTCATCCACCTCATTAGAATTGATTCAAATGCATTCTTTTTAATGGTTGAGAAATATTCCATCATGTATACAAACCACAGCTTTCTTATCTATTCCTCTGCCGATGGACATCTTGGTTGCTTACATGTCCTGGCTATTGTAAACAGTGCTGCGATGAACATTGGGGTACGTGTCTCTTTCAGTTCTGGCTTCCTAGGTGTATATGTCCAGCAGTGGGATTGCTGGGTTATATGGTAGTTCTCTTTCCAGTTTTTTAAGGAATCTCCATACTGTTCTCCATAGTGGCTGTATTAGTATGCATTCCCACCAACAGTGTAAGGTTCCCTTTTCTCCACACCCTCTCCAGCATTTATTGTTTGTAGACTTTTGGATAGCAGCCATTCTGACTGGCATAAGATGGTACCTCATTGTGGTTTTGATTTGCATTTATCTGATAATGAGTGATATTGAGCATCTTTTCATGTGTTTGTTAGCCATCTGTATGTCTTCTTTGGAGAAATATCTGTTTAGTTCTTTGGCCCATTTTTTGACTGG
>NW_011494573.1:3216-4255 GCF_000754665.1 Bison bison bison
GAGCTGCTTGTATATTTTTGAGATTAATTCTTTGTCAGTTGCTTCATTTGCTATTATTTTCTCCCATTCTGAAGGCTGTCTTTTCACCTTGCTTATAGTTTCCTTTGTTGTGCAGAAGCTTTTAATTTTAATTAGGTCCAATTTGTTTATTTTTGCCTGTATTTCCATTACTCTGGGAGATGGGTCATAGAGGATCCTGCTGTGGTTTATGTCAGAGAGTGTTTTGCCTATGTTTTCCTCTAGGAGTTTTAAAGTTTCTGGTCTTACATTTAAATCTTTAATCCATTTTGAGTTTTTTTGTGTGTGTATGGTGTTCGAAAGTGTTCTAGTTTCTTTCTTTTACAAGTGATTGACCAGTTTTCCCAGCAGCACTTGTTGAAGATTGTCTTTTCTCCATTGTATACTCTTGCCTCCTTTGTCAAAGATAAGGTGTCTATAGGTGTGTGGATTTATCTCTGGGCTTTCTATTTTGTTCCATTGATCTATATTTCTGTCTTTGTGCCAGTACCATACTGTCTTGATGACTGTAGCTTTGTAGTAAAGCCTGAAGTCAGGCAGGTTGATTCCTCCAGTTCCATTTTTCTTTCTCAAGAGTGCTTTGGCTATTTGAGGTAGTATTTCCATACAAATTGTGAAATTATTTGTTCTAGTTCTCTGAAAAATACCATTGGTATCTTGATGGGGATTGCATTGAATCTATAGATTGCTTTGGGTAGTATACTCATTTCACTATATTGATTCTTCCAATCCATGAACACGGTATATTTCTCCATCTATTTGAGTCATCTTTGATTTCTTTCATCAGTGGTTTATAGTTTTCTATACATAGGTCTTTTGTTTCTTTGCTGCTGCTGCTGTTAAGTCACTTCAGAAGTGTCTGACTCTGTGCGACCCCCACAGATGACAGCACATCAGGCTCTCCTGTCCCTGGGATCCTCCAGGCAAGATCATTGGAGTGGGTTGCCATTCCCTTCTCCAATGCATGAAAGTGAAAAGTGAAAGTGAAGTCACTCAGTCGTGTCTGACTCTTAGCGACCCC
>NW_011494573.1:4754-5999 GCF_000754665.1 Bison bison bison
AATTTGATCTTTTCCCATGCTAGCAACATTTGCTATATATTCTTTGGTGATCTGGGCAGCAGCAATAAGCTGAGCTCCTGGCCAGCCCTGAGATCATGAGGGTAAAAAACTGACACACTTACCTTCATTCTGTAATCATACAACTATTCTATTTTCCACTTTCAGTACAGAACTCAATAAATTACATGAGATTTTCAACATTTTAGTATAAAACAGACTTTGCATTAGATGATTTCTCCCACCTAAAGAAAAAGTAAGTAGGCTAAAGTAAGTGTTGAGCACCTTTAATGTAGGCTGGGTTAGGTATATTAAATGCATTTTTGTTATTTTCAACTGAAAATGGTTTATTGAGACACAACTCTATTACAAGTTGAAAAAATCTATAAATAATATGTAATTGTACAGACGTATTACAGTGGATTTATTTATCTATTCACCCAATGAAGAATACTTGACTGGTTTCCAGCTTTTGGTCATCACAAATGTAGCTGCTATGAATATTCATGTACAGATTTTTGTGTAAATATAAGTTTTTCATTTCTCAAGCATAAATACTCAGGAGTGTGATGCAGAGTTGTAAAGTAAGTGAATATTTAAGTTTATGTGGAACTGCTGAACTTTTTTCCAGAATGACTGGACCATTCACCCACCAGCAATATATGAGTGCTCCAATTTCTCTGCATCTTTGTCAGAACTTGATATTGTCTATTTTTAAGTTTAGTCTTTATGGTAGATGTGAAGTAGCCCCTCTTTGTGCCTTAATTCGCATTTTCCTAATGACTAATAATGTCGACCATCTTTTTTTTCTCTTTATTTTTTAAATTATGAAAGTATATATTAGACTTAGAAAACACAGCACAAAATACAGTTCCACTATATATTACAAAATTTTTTAATTAAATAAATTAAAATTTTTGGTTGGAGTTTCAATAACAAACTCTCAAAAATTAATAGAATGAATATACAGAAAAGTAGGAGGGTACAGTTGACCTGAAAAGTACTAAGAATCAACAAAATTAAGACTTATGAAATTTTCACACAGTCAGTTCAGTTCACTTCAGTTCAGTTGCTCAGTGGTCTCCAACTCTTTGCGACCCCATGAATCGCAGCACACCAGGCCTCCCTGTCCATCACCAACTCCCAGAGTTCACTCAGACTCATGTCCATCGAGTCAGCGATGCCATCCAGCCATTTCATCCTCTGTTGTCCCCTTCTCCTCCTGCCCCCAATCCCTCCCAGCATCAG
>NW_011494573.1:6099-9178 GCF_000754665.1 Bison bison bison
GAGTTTGGAAGTTTACCTTCCTCTGCAAATTTCTGGAAGAGTTTGAGTAGGATAGGTGTTAGCTCTTCTTTAAATTTTTAGTAGAATTCAGCTGTGAAGCCAAAGTTTACATACACTGATTCAGTAAAATAATTTTGTAATCCTCTTCAAGATATAATTTAGTATAGCCTAAGAAATATCCTTGTAATCTACTGATTTGTTATTCATTTAGCCTATACTTACTTTTCTCTATCCAGAATCTAGTGACTATTTTAAAACATTCACAGATCTTAGGACTTCTGGGTGAATATAAATCTTATACAAAACAATTAATGTACCTCTGTCTTTTTTTTTTACTGTGTTCCAGGGCTCCACCTAGATTTTTCAATAAATAAAATCACTTCAACATAAAATGACTTTAAAAAATCAGCCCATCTGAATTTCAGAGTCTATTCAGTGGTGTATGTTTAAATGAAATTATAATTGGAATAAAATATTATTCTTTTAAAATTTTATATTGAATCTTATGTATTAAACTTTGAGGACAATCAGGCTATTCAATCCTGTTACCTCTAAATGTAGAATTGTAATTGTTAGATCATCTGTCCTAGAGTCATTCTCATGTCACATTTTCTGTCTCATTGGCCCAGAGTATTCAGTCTCACTTGTCAGTTGCTCATTATTATTTCTCTTTATAAAATAAAGTTAAGATAAACATGCCAGATCTTTCTCTGGTGTAATGCTATAATGAACTCTTACAAAACTTAATATTTACAGACTGCAGACACTTAGTACCTGTCAACACCAGAGAAGTCGGTGACTGAAGTTCTCTGCACTGTTTCATGTTCATGTGGAATGTAGCTGTCAATCTTCCATTTGCTTTCATTGCTGTAATAGATGAATTAATATAAAAGAACCAAAGGCAAATAGATTAAGTAGAAAAGAAAATACAGGCAAGGTCTAAAATAGTGCCAGTTCATGGAATTTAAGATCCAAATAACTCATGAATGACTGAAGCAGGGAGGAGAGATTGTATTTATCTGAGACATCTACTCTTCTGTCTCTTTTCACTTCTGAGTGCTGACAGGCAACGAATGCCTGGGCTTGAAATTATTTGTAACTAAGCAGAGGAGATCATGAATGACCACAGCAGCTTGCAAAGCAGCATGATATTATAAAAAATAGATATATACTAATATAACAATTACATATATCAAGAAATTGATATTGATTAAAATTTTATAAAAATACCATAACGTTATCATCAGCTTTTATATGCATTCTTTGGTTTTGATGCATTTGTCCATGAAATTTTATCACTTGTATTGGTTCTTGTACAACCACTAAAATTATGACACAGAATTGTTTTGTCTCTTAAAGAAATCCCCTCTGCACACTCTCCCCATCCCTGCAGCTCTTTCTAACACTGACTATTGATCTCTTTTTCATCTCTAATTTTGTTCTTTGAGAATGTTGTATAAGTAGAATCACAATATGTATACAATCATAATAATCCAATAAGTGTAATCATACACCATGTAGCCTCTGAGATTGACTATTTCTTCATTCAGCATAACATCCTAAAAGCCATCTAGGCTATTGTTTTTTAGTTGCTAAGTCATGTCCCACTCTTTTGCAACCTCACTCACTGTAGACTTCCAGGTTCCTCTGTCCTTGGAATTTTCCAGGGAAGAATACTGGAGTGGGTTGCCGTTTCCTTCTCCAGGGTATCTTCCCCACCCAGGGATCAAACCCCCGTCTCGTGCATTGCAGGCAGATTCTTATCACTGAGCCACTTCGGCAGCCCCATCTAAGCTATTGCATGTATCAATAGTCTGTTTCTTTTAAGCACTACAGACTGTCACCCACTTATGATGTCTTGACTTTGGATTTTTGACTTTACAGTGGTAAGAAAGTGATGCACATTCAGTAGAAACCACACTTTGAATTTTTAAATTTGATCTTTTCCCATGCTAGCAACATTTGCTATATATTCTTTGGTGATCTGGGCAGCAGCAATAAGCTGAGCTCCTGGCCAGCCCTGAGATCATGAGGGTAAAAAACTTACACACTTACCTTCATTCTGTAATCATACAACTATTCTATTTTCCACTTTCAGTACAGTACTCAATAAATTACATGAGATTTTCAACATTTTAGTATAAAATAGACTTTGCATTAGATGATTTCTCTCACCTAAAGAAAAGTAAGTAAGCTAAAGTAAGTGTTGACCACATTTAATGTAGGCTGGGTTAGGTATATTAAATGCATTTTTGTTATTTTCAACTGAAAATGGTTTATTGATACACAACTCTATTACAAATTGAAAAAATCTATAAGTAATATGTCATTGTACAGATGTATTACAGTGGATTTATTTATCTATTCACCCAATGAAGAATACTTGACTGGTTTCCAGGTTTTGGTCATCACAAACATAGCTGCTATGAATATTCATGTACAGACTTTTATGTAAATATAAGTTTTTCATTTCTCAAGCATAAATACTCAGGATTGTGATTGCAGAGTTGTAAGGTAAGTGAATATTTAAGTTTATGTGGAACTGATGAACTTTTTTCCAGAATGACTGGACCATTCACACACCAGCAATATGAGTGCTCCAATTTCTCTGCATCTTTGCCAGAACTCGATATTGTCAGTAATTTTAATTTTAGTCTTTATGGTAGATGTGAAGTAGTATCCCTTTGTGCCTTAATTTGCATTTTCCTAATGACTAAAAATGTCGACCACCTTTTTTTCTCTTTATTTTTTTAAATTATGAAAGTATATATTAGACTTAGAAAACAGCACAAAATACAGTTCCACTATATATTGCAACTATTTTTTTAAGTAAATAAATTAAATTTTTTGTTTGGAGTTTCAAGAGAAAACTCTCAAAAATTAATAGAATGAATATACAGAAAAGTAGGAGGGTACAGTAGACCTGAAAAGCACTATGAATCAACATAATTAAGACTTATGCAATTTTCACACAATCAGTTAAGTTCAGATCAGTTACTCAGTCGTGTCCGACTCTTTGTGACCCCGTGAATCGCAGCATGCCAGGCCTCCCTGTCCATCACCAACTCCCGGAGTTCAC
>NW_011494573.1:9278-10657 GCF_000754665.1 Bison bison bison
CGCTCAGCCTTCTTCACAGTCCAACTCTCACATCCATACATGACCACAGGAAAAACCATAGTCTTGACTAGACAAACCTTTGTTGGCAAAGTAATGTCTCTGCTTTTGAATATGCTATCTAGGTTGGTCATAATTTTCCTTCCAAGGAGTAAGGGTCTTTTAATTTCATGGCTGCAGTCACCATCTGCAGTGATTTTGGAACCGCAAAAAATAAAGTCTGACACTGTGTCTACTGTTTCCCCATCTATTTCCCATGAAGTGATGGGACCAGATGCCATGATCTTCATTTTCTGAATGTTGACCTTTAAGCTAGATGCAAATTCTATTCAAGATCCCATAGACTATAAACTAGGAGACACTGGTACACATCCAGGGACACAAAACAAGCTACAGATTTTCATGGTCTAAAGATATTAAAATCCTACAGTCTGTTTTCTAATCACAATGGAATTATGTTAGAAATCGCTATCAAAAGATATTTGAAAATAACCCACATATTTTCCAGTGCAATGTGACATTTACTAAGAGAGATATTTGATTTAGACTGACCATCTTTTTATATGCTTATTTCCTTACCACATAGCTCCCTGGTGAAGTGTCTGTGTAAATCTATCCTTCAGTTTTCAACTGGATTATTTTCTTCCTGCTGTCTAGAGAGTTCATTGTATTCTGAACACAATCTTTTGATGAAAATGTATTTCCTGTCATTTCTGCGGTTTATCTTTTTCCTTCTTTTAACAGTGTCCTTCACAGAGCAAACAGTGTCTTTCACAGAGTAAATTTTTAATTTTAATGAAGTCTAAGTTTTTTTATGGATCATGGTTTTGGTGTCATGTCAAAATTCTTTTTGTCTAACCCTAGGTCATGAAGATATTCTCTTATGTTTTTCCTAAAAGTTTTGTTAATTTTACATTTTACAATTGGATGTATGGCTCATTTTGAGGCCATACCCAAATTTTTGTATAAGGTGTGATATTTGGCCAAGTTTTAATTATTTCCCAAGAATATCCAATTGTCCCAACATCATTTGCTCATAATACTGTGTAACCCCCATTGAATTGTCTTTGCACTTTAAAAAAAAATAAATCTTCCCTACTTGTGTAAATCTATTTCTGTACACTTCAGTTCAGTTCAGCCGCTCAGTCGTGTCTGACACTTTGCGACCCCATGAATCGCAGCACGCCAGGCCTCCCTGTCCATCACCAACTCCCAGAGTTCACCCAGACTCACGTCCATCGAGTCAGTGATGCCATCCACCCATCTCATCTTCTGTCGTCCCCTTCTCCTCCTGCCCCCAATCCCTCCCAGCATCAGAGTCTTTTCCAATGAGTTAACCCTTCACATGAGGTGGCCAAAGTACTGGAGTTTCAGCTTTAGCA
>NW_011494573.1:10757-11210 GCF_000754665.1 Bison bison bison
TTTACCACTGGGAAGCTGTGGTTAAATATGTATTTTAATTCTATCCTCTTATCAACTACTCTGCTAGTTCCCAGTTAGAAACTTCTAGTGCAGAGGAGATACATGTTGAGAAGGAAAGATAAAGACCAAAGTCCATAATCTATAGGGCCAAAAGGTGTCTGTGGTTAAAACTGTACTGATAAAGGTGAGTAACATTAAGCACTGCAGATGCCCTGTGGTGGCCTCACGGTGTGACTGTGGCTGGAGGAGGGGCTGAGCCCCACGGAGGGTTTGTGTAGAGGCTGCAGGTGCCTGGGGAGCACTGTGCTGCACAGCACAGAAGTAAGTGCCTGAGTCTGTGGTCTGTGAAGAGGAAATGCACAGTGAGCTGCGGCCTTCTTTAGGAACTGTCGTGGCATGTAATCTTCCATCCTGCTTTGTCCCTGAAGGAATGTAAAACAGGTGGATGATGTG
>NW_011494573.1:11310-13003 GCF_000754665.1 Bison bison bison
CTGCATATCTGAGGTTATTGATATTTCTCCCGGCAATCTATACACTTACTCAGCAACATAAACTTGTTAATTATATTCTTTTTTTACCCTTTAACATTATAGAACTTGTAGAATAATTTTTCTTTTTAGTTACTTATATTTATAATTTGTTTTTTTTTCTTTTTTCCCTTGATAATTCTGCCTAGAAATATTTCAATCTTATTGACCATGTTAACAAAATTAACTTTGTATTTCATGGCTATCCCTATAGCTTTCTTTGTATTTCACCAATCCAACATTTTATTATGTACTTCTTTCAGCTTATGTTGGGTTTATTCACTTTTCTATCATCTTTTGCTGAAATCCTAGATGATAGTTTTTTTTCAACATTTTTTCCTTAGTTAAATAAGCATTTAAATAGATAAAGTTCCTTTTATATATTATTTAGCTGCATTTCATACATATTTATATAATGTACTCTCACAATATTTACTTTCAAAATATTTTCTGAAGTAAGTAATTGTTTCTTTAACCTATGGTTATTTTTAAGTTAGTGCATATATTCCAAATATTTGAGAGTTTCTACAGACATTTCTTTGTACTAGATATTCTGTATCATCTCCATTTTGAAGAATAAATTCTATATAATTTCAGTTTTCTTAAATATATTAAGATTTTTATGACCAAACAGATTGTGAGTGTGTGTGCATGTGTATCTCATCTACACAGCAGGGTGTGGCTGCAGCTCAGCTGCAGGTGCCTGGGGAGCAGCCGGCACTTGCTGCACAGATGTAGGTGGCTGAGTCTCCAGGCTGGGAAGTTGACATGTACAATGAGAGCTGTTTGGCACTCTTATTGAGGGAAACTGTGAAACTTCCATCTTCCATTTCATTCATAATTGAACTTACAGCTATCAGGAACGCAGGGCCTTTACCAGGATATTGTCAGTAATACAGGAAGTAGTCAAACAAATTGTTCTCATAGCTACAGTTCAGAATTGAAATCTCTCCTTCCTGGACTATCAAAGATTGAAGGCTCTGTTTCACCTACTCCTGATCACTTTTTTCCTTCTGTTGTCCACTCACCCCTACTTAAAGAAATAAAAAGTCATTAGTTCCACAGACATCTATTTCTTTCTTGGAGTTTCTGTCTGCATGAGCTTGTTTGTAATCCAGTTTTCTCCGTCTCCCTAATTGATGAGATATCCTAGGTTTTCTCCTCCACAACTCACAGCCTAGTTGAAGCCACAGAAGTGAAAATGATGTTCCCGGTATCTTGTCCATTGTTTCTGGCGCCAGTGTTCAGTGGGAACTCAAGTTCCTATTCTGCTCTTCTCAGCCAGCTAGAACTCTAAGTTCATATCTGCTCTAATTCTTTCAGTAGGCCC
The DNA here is from genome assembly GCF_000754665.1 of Bison bison bison. Classification (NCBI taxonomy): domain Eukaryota; kingdom Metazoa; phylum Chordata; class Mammalia; order Artiodactyla; family Bovidae; genus Bison; species Bison bison. Next base: position 12,677 of record NW_011494573.1, read on the forward strand.
CACCCTCTCACAAACTGGAGAATATCTTTATTGGAGTGATTTCATGTAATTCCTTACACTTTTTAACATTTTTGAGTTCACCATGTGTACTTAGTCACTCAGTAAGTCCAACTCTTTGAGATCCCATGCACTGGAGCCCTCCAGGCTCCTCTGTCCATGAGATTTCCCAGTGTTTCCCAAGAATGCTGGAGTGTGTTTACATTTCCTGCTCCAGAGGATCTTGCCAACCCAGGGATCAAACCCTGTCTTCTGCATCTGCTCCATTGGTTTGCAAATTCTTTACCACTGGGGAAGCTGTGGTTAAATATGTATTTTAATTCTATCCTC
>NW_011494573.1:14331-15351 GCF_000754665.1 Bison bison bison
TGAAGGCTGCTCATGAATCAGCATGATCAGAAGTTGCTTCTATTTGGCTTGGAACACTTTAGTCTGTATTAAACTAGTATTATTTTTAAATTTATTTTTTAAATTTAATTTATTTCTAATTTGGAGGATAATTGCTTTACAATATTGTGTTTGGCTTTTGCCATACAATGATGTGAATCAGCCAGAAGTATACATACGTCCCCTCCTTTTGAGTCTTCCCCCCATTCCTCTAGGTTGTCACAGAGCTCCGTGTTGAGCTCCCTGCATCCTACAGCAACTTCCCACTAGCTATCTCTTTTACATATGGTAAAGCATATGTTTCAGTGTTACTCTCTCAATTTTTCCCACTCTCCCCCTCCCCTACTGTGTCCAAAGTCTGTTCTCTATGTCTGTGTCTCTATTTTCGTCCCGCAAATAGGGTCCATCAACAGATGAACAGATAAAGAAGTTGTCATACTTATATACAATGGAATATTTCTCAGCCATAAAAAAAAAAACACACATTTGAGACAGTTCTAGTGAAGTGGATGAGCCTAGAGCCTGTTAAACAGAGTGATGTAAGTCAGAAAGAGAAAAAAATTGTATATTAATGCATATATATGGATTCTATAAAAATGGTACTGATGACTTTAAAAGTTATATATATTTATTTTAGACTCAGCCTGCATTGAGAGCGATATTAGTTATCTTAACCACAAGCTGGACATCGGAAGTTGAATTTTAAACGTTTTATTTTTATTAAAGGGAAAGTGGATAAATTATTTTTTTTTAATTTCTATTGTAAATACATTTTTAAACTGTTGATTACTAGTTTTGTATTATGCTTTTTAATTTTAGTAGGCTATTTTAGAGAAAAATAAGTGCTTTTGAAACCATATGAAGATAATTTTAGTTTGTGCTCTTATCTCAGACTCTGTAAATAATATAGATACTCTGTCAATAGATTTGGGAGTAAAAGGGATGGAAGATGAAGACCTGTATATTTTCACTGCAGTGAAAGTAAAGTGATCTGCAGACACT
>NW_011494573.1:19236-19866 GCF_000754665.1 Bison bison bison
AATACCAGACCACCTGACCTGCCTCTTGAGAAACCTGTATGCAGCTCAGGAAGCAACAGTTAGAACTGGACATGGAACAACAGACTGGTTCCACATAGGAAAAGGAGTACGTCAAGGCTGTATATTGTCACCCTGCTTATTTAACTTATATGCAGAGTACATCATGAGAAACACTGGACTGGAAGAAACACAAGCTGGAATGAAGACTGCCGGGAGAAATATCAGCAACCTCACATATGCAGAGGACACTACTCTTACGGCAGAAAGTAAAGAACTAAAGAGCCTCTTGATGAAAGTGAAAAAGGAGAGTGAAAAAGTTGGCTTAAAGTTCAATGTTCAGAAAACTAAGATCATGGCATCTGGTCCCATCACTTCATGGCAAATAGATGGGGAAACAGTGGAAACAGTGGCTGACTTTATTTTTATGGGCTCCAGAATCAGATGGTGATTGCAGTTGTGAAATTAAAAGACGCTTACTACTTGGAAGGAAAGTTATGCCCAAGCTAGACAGCATATTAAAAAGCAGAAATATTACTTTGCCAAAAAAGGTCCATCTACTCAAGGCTATGGTTTTTCCAGTGGTCATGTATGGATGTGAGAGTTGGACTATAAAGAAAGCTGAGTGCCAAA
>NW_011494574.1:0-3580 GCF_000754665.1 Bison bison bison
ATATATATTTACAGATATACAATAGAATACTGCTGCTGCTGCTGCTAAGTCACTTCAGTCGTGTCCGACCCTGTGCGACCCCATAGACGGCAGCCCACCAGGCTCCCCCATCCCCTGGGATTCTCCAGGCAAGAACACTGGAGTGGGTTGCCATTTCCTTCTCCAATGAATGAAAGTGAAAAGTGAAAGTAAAGTCGCTCAGTCGTGTCCGACTCCTAGTGACCCCATGGACTGCAGCCTACCAGGCTCCTCTGTCCATGGGATTCTCCAGGCAAGAGTACTGGAGTGGGGTGCCACTGCCTTCTCCAAATAGAATACTACTCATTCATAAGAATTAAAATATGCCATTTGTAGCAACATGGATAGATTTGGAAGGTATTATGCTCAGTGAAATAAATCAGAGAAAGACAGATACTGAATGATATCCCTTATGTGTGGAATATCAGTAACACAACAAACTAGTGAATGTAACAAAAAAGAAGCAGACTCATAGACAGAGAGACCAAACTAGTGGTTACCAGTGGTTACCATTTCTTTCTCCAGGGCACCTTCCCCACCCAGGACTTGAATCCTCATCTCCTGCATTGGCAGGCAGATTCTTTACTTCAGAAGGAAAGCCCAAGGAAGCCCACAGATACATATGAAGATATATAAATACATATGAAACTGAATCACTTTGCTGTATACCTGAAATCAACACAACATTGCAAATCAACTATACTTCAATAAAAGTTAAATATTAGTTCAAAAAATAAACACACTTTTAAATGGCCTACAGGTAATTTGACTCAAAGCAAAGTAAGCAATAATTTCAGTATCAGCATTTATATATCTCCATTACATAAGACTGTTCAAGTGACCCCTGCTCCCTTCCCACTATATGCTCCTACCTCTATCTCTAGTCTCAGGCCTCACTCTGATGTCAAACACTACACGTGCACAGCTTGCATTGTGGAGTCTGGGAGAAGGAAAATCCCAGTTTTATTGTTTAATAGCCATGCGAGTGTTCTGAACTTAATATTATCATCCGACACTTTTCTGTTGCAGTCTTAATTCTGTATCTACACAGAGAGAAAACCATGAGAGAACCCAAGGAGAAGGCAGTCATCTCAAAGTCAAGGATGGACTGCTCAAGAAAATCCAACTCGACCTTAAATCCCAGCCTCCAGAACATGAGAGAATAGTGTTCGGTCTTTTAAACAACCGGGTCTGTGGTATTTTGTGATGGCAGTCCTAGTAAACTAAGACAAGACTCTAAAATATCTTTGAATCTAAATTACTTTATTTATACAGCTTATAATTACAATGCATTGACTAACAAGTGAAATAATCTAGAGACAATGGTTTACATACCTATGAATTTTATTTTCTCTTTGTATGTTTTTCCTGTGACTTCCAATTCCAATGAACTACTCATTGAACTCATTCTCAGGGTTTCCCTGGTGACTCAGAGGTAAAGAAACCACCTGCCAAATCAGGAGATGTGATTTTGATCCCTGGGTTGGGAAGATCCCCTGGAGAAGGAAAAGACAACCCACCCCAGTATTCTTGCCTGGAATATCCCATGAACAGAGAGGCCTGGTGGGCTACAGTCCATGGGATCGCAAAGAGTCAGACACATCTTTGCACCTAAACAGCAAACTCAATCCCATCAAGGTTCATCTTATACTTATAAGGGCAAAGAAAATGAGAAGAGAAAAAGTTAATAGTCCAAGGCATTTAGAGAAAGTTGGCTTGCATAAAATTTACAAAATATTACTCAAATAATTTCTTGTTTTATTTTTACTTTCCTCTCATTCTGGTAATACTATTCTTCATGAATATGTCTGTTAGAATATTATTGTTTTTGTTGAAATGAAAAATTTTGAAATGAATAACACCCTTAGAAATTCTTACAGTATCACAAAGTAAGTAAATAGAAAATGAAAATGACTTCATCTTGTTGTATAAGCAATTAATGCATTTTGGTTTCCTATTTAAATGCCAATGTGTTGGGGCTCCCAAATCTTCTGCCTGGAACTTGTGAGTCATATTCAAGTGTGCCAGCAACTCAAGAGAAGGGATCTTTTTCTCCTGCAATCTGCCTCACTTCAGAGTCCCATCGACTCCTTATAGTGTTTTCTTGACAAAAAGCTGATAATCATGATTAATCCCTCACTTTCTTTCACTTCCCATTTCACATCTGCTAGTTCAACCTTCAGACCACCCACCCCACCACCACCTCCACCAATTCTGAATCAAATCTGCCCTTGCATTAGTTCTTTTAAGTCCTTGAACCACAAACCATAAAAAGGATCAGACCACACACCTCAACTCTCCTCCAGCAAGGGGGCTTTGCCTCACAGAGCAGTCCTACACATGCTCTTTTTCTCCATCTATTTCCCCAATCCCTATTATCTCTAATTAAAGGTAGGGAGAAGAAAGGAACTGATATTACCTACATCTGGTGATTCTAGGCTAGCTCCCTTTTTAATTGTGTGTGTGCCCGTAGGGTCCACCTCTTTGCGGTCCCATGGAGTGTAGCCCACAAGGCTCTTCTGTCCCTGGACTTCTCCAGGCAAGAATACTGGAGTGGGCAGTTATTTCCTTCTCCAGGGGATCTTCCCAGTCCAGGGGCTGAACTTGAGTCTCTTGCTTCTACATTGAAAGGCAGATTCTTTACCTCTGTACCATCTGAGAAGCCCATCTTTACATACATGAAATTATTACACTCATTTCATAGACAATGAAACCAATGATTATCTGAACTACTTGTATAGCTCTGTGAATAAGTGTCAATTTAGCTAACTAGCAGCGACACTGGGATTCAAACCTAGATAAATCCGGGGCCAATTTCCACACCCTATCTGCACCATGCTGCCTTGAAGGCATTCTTTAGCACTTCTCATTGGCCTCCCTGGGATCCTAGAAAGACTGTTTTGGCAGGTAGTAAGAGGAGGTGTTTAGGAAGCAGAAAAAAAAGAATCTGAAGACCATATCTTCACATGTAAAAGAGAAATAAAATTTCTAACACAGAGAGTTCTTTAATGAAATCAAAAGTGAAAGTGAAAGTGGCTCATTGATGTCAGACTCTTTGTCACCCTATGGACTATACAGACCATGGAATTCTCTAGGCCAGAAGACTGGAGTGTGTAGCCTTTCCCTTCACCAGGGGATGTTCCCAACCCAGGGATTGAACCCACGTTTCCCACATTGCAGGCAGATTCTTTACCAAATGAGCCACAAGGGAAGTCCAAGAATACAGGGGTGGGTAGCCTATCCCTTCTCCAGCAGATCTTCCCAACCCAGGAATGCAACTGGGGTCTCCTGCATTGCTGGTGGTTTCTTTACCAACTGAGCTCTCAGGCAACTCCAAGAATCAGATAAAGAATTTAGCACTGTTACTGCTGCTAAGCTACTGCTGCTAAGCTGCTGTTGCTAAGTCATGTCAGTCGTGCCCAACTCTGTACAGCCCATAGACGGCAGCCCACCAGGCTGCCGTCCCTGGGATTCTCCAGCCAACAATATTGAAGTGGGTTGCCATTTTCTTCTACAGTGCATGAAAGTGAAAAGTGAAAGTGAAGTCGCTCAGTCATGTCCG
>NW_011494574.1:5512-8451 GCF_000754665.1 Bison bison bison
ACATGTATATTATCGTATGTGAAATAGACCACCAGTCCAGGTCTATGCATGAGACAGGGTGTTCAGGGCTGGTGCACTGGGATGACCCAGAGGGGTGGGATGGAGAGGGAAGTAGGAGGGGAGGTTCAGGATGGGGAACACATGTAAACCTATGACTGATTCATGTCAATGTATGACAAAATCACTACAATATTGGAAAGTTAATTAGCCTCCAATTAAAGTAAATAAATTTAAAGAATAAATAAATAAACTGGAAAGTATATCATAAAAAATAAAATTTAATATGATAAATATAATATCATTTATGAGATGGCGTTGACTTACAAACTACAAAAGTATGTTTCACTCTATTTTGTATATTAGTTTAATATTAAAAAAGAATCACTGGTCCTTTGGCTCTGACCAATCAGATAAAAAATTCTGACTTTTTTTTTAATCTATCTAGTTTTTGTATGGTTGTATGACAGGCAAGTATAAGGGAAATATTTACCTTAAAGATATTACTGTTGTTGAAATTAACTTTTCTTAGAAACGTGCTTTTCACTGCCAAGATAAGAACCCAAAGTAGTACAGGGAATTATTATTTGATTTCTTTTTGTTTGTTTTTTCCAATGGTATTCCTCAGAATAGTTGGAAATTCCCCAGATTTATAAAATATCAATATGAAAAATATAACTATTCTATAAAATCTAATTGCATAGGAATTGAAAAATATCCTCTGTTCATTAAAACATTTTAGGAACGGAGAGTTTATAAGGGGTTATCTCTTGAATGTGGGAGAAAAATTATGCCCCACATTCCACAACCAAAAATAACATTATTGAAGACACACAGCATTACTCAGTGTCATGATAAGGCTAAAAATTCACAGGACAAATTCTATGAAAAAGTTAAGCATTTATGATACTTATATATAGTGAACCTATACATGTAGTAAATGTGTATATAGTACAAAATCCATTAGCTCTAAAATTTGGTAGTGTAAATGAAAATTTTGATGTGATGGGAAAACTCCTAAATATGATGTCTGTGACAAGCACAACTTAGTTCTGAGGTTTAACAATGTTTCAGAAGGGAGGTGGGGTTATTTTTTTATTTTTTTTTTTTGCCACACCTTGTGGCTTGCAGGGTCTTAGTTGCTTGAACAAGGATTGAATCCTGGGCCTGGGCAGTGAAAGTTCAGAGTCCTAACCATTGGACCACTGAGGAAGTCCTGTAATGTCTTAACAATGCTCATATGAAAATGGCCACATTTACGACATATAACTACTGACAGTTCTCCCAAAATGGTCAAAGCTGTAGACTCTTAATTTAACTGAGGTGGCAACATTTTTCAAGGCCATGAAACATAAGTCAGTTCCCTGCATAAGGGTCTTAGAGTTACTCTCCATTAGAAAATTAAAACAGAAGACATACTCTTTGTAATAATTAAGTCTCTGAACTTTGTGCCCTCTTAGGGTCAGGCCACAGGCTATTCAGTTGTGGTAGATGAATCAGAGTACCAATAACAATCTTCTTATACATTGAAATTAAGGTGCTTAGCTATGGCATCTTCCAGAGAGAGTGGAAATTTTAAGAATTCATTTTATTGAATTGTTTTTTTTTTATATTTTAATTTAATTGGAGGACAATTATTTTACAATATTGTATTGGTTTTGCCATACATCAACATGAATCTGCCATGGGTGTACACGTGTTCCCCATCCTGAGCCCCCCCCTCCCATCTCCCTCCCCATACCATTCCTCTGGGTCATCCCAGTGCACCAGCCCCAAGCATCCTGTATCATGCATCGATTTTACAAAAGATCAATAAAGGGTCTGATCTTTACAAAACTATTTTTATATTTCTCATTTCATATTACAATAGTATTGTGAATTTATTGCACATTTTTGGCAAATAGAAACAAAAAACCCCAAATTAAATCACTGACACATCCCCTGCATTAAAACTACTGTTAACATTTGGTTTCATACATATTCAACATTTTGTATGCATTTTAAAATATATACTTTACTTTTTTATGAGAATATTATTTCACTAGCATCTTGGGAAACATCTTCTCGTTGTTTTTCTGCCTCACTGATTGCTATTTTTAATTTTTTTTTAACTTAACCTGTTTATTTTTTACTACAATATTGTATTGGTTTTGCCATACATCAACATGCATCTGCCACGGGTGTACATGTGTTCCCCATCCTGAACCCCCCTCCCACCTCCCTCCCCATCCCATCCCTCTGGGTCATCCCAGTGCACCAGCCCCAAGCTTCCTGTATCCTAAATCGAACCTGGACTGGCGATTCGTTTCTTATATGATATTATACATGTTTTAATGCCATTCTCTCAAATCATCCCCCCCTCCCTCTCCCACAGAGTCCAAAACACTGTTCTATACATCAGTGTCTCTTTTGCTGTCTTGCATACAGGGTTGTCATTACCATGTTTCTAAATTCCATATATATGCTTTAGTATACTGTATTGGTGTTTTTCTTTCTGGCTTACTTCACTCTGTATAATAGGCTCCAGTTTCATCCATCTCATTAGAACTGATTCAAATATATTCTTTTTAATGGCTGAGTAATACTTCATTGTGTATACATACCACAGCTTTCTTATCCATTCATCTGCTGATGGACATCTAGGTTGCTTCCATGTCTTGGCTATTATAAACAGTGCTGCAACGTACATTGGGGTACACATGTCTTCTTTCAATTCTGGTTTCCTCAGTGTGTATGCCCAGCAATGGGATTGCTGGGTCGTATGGCAATTCTATTTCCAGTTTTTTAAGGTATCTCCACACTGTTCTCCATAGTGGCTGTACTAGTTTGCATTCCCACCAACAGTGTAAGAGGGTTCCCTTTTCTCCACACCCTCTCCAGCATTGACTGCTTGTAGACTTTTGGATCACAGCCATTCTGACTGGCGTGAAATGGTACCTCAT
>NW_011494574.1:9105-22257 GCF_000754665.1 Bison bison bison
GCCATTCTTCTTTCTCAAGACTGCTTTGGCTATTCGAGGTTTTTTGTATTTCCATACAAATTGTGAAATTATTTGTTCTAGCTCTGTGAAAAATACCGTTGGTAGCTTGATAGGGATTGCATAGAATCTATAGATTGCTTTGGGTAGTATACTCATTTCACTATATTGATTCTTCCGATCCATAAGCATGGTATATTTCTCCATCTACTAGTTTCCTCTTTGCTTTCTTTCATCAGTGTTTTATAGTTTTCTATACATAGGTCTTTAGTTTCTTTAGGTAGATATATTCCTAAGTATTTTATTCTTTTCATTGCAATGGTGAATGGAATTGTTTCCTTAATTTCTCTATTTTCTCATTATTAGTGCATAGGAATGCAAGGGATTTCTGTGTGTTGATTTTATATCCTGCAACTTTACTATATTCATTGATTAGCTCTAGTAATTTTCTGGTGGAGTCTTTAGGGTTTCCTATGTAGAGGATCATGTCATCTGCAAACAGTGAGAGTTTTACTTCTTCTTTTCCAATTTGGATTCCTTTTATTTCTTTTTCTGCTCTGATTGCTGTGGCCAAAACTTCCAAAACTATGTTGAATAGTAGTGGTGAGAGTGGGCAACTTTGTCTTTTTCCTGACCTTAGGGGAAAGGCTTTCAATTTTTCACCATTGAGGATGTTTGCTGTGGGTTTGTCATATATAGCTTTTATTATGTTGAGGTATGTTCCTTCTATTCCTGCTTTCTGGAGAGTTTTTATCATAAATGGATGTTGAATTTTATCAAAGGCTTTCTCTGCATCTATTGAAATAATCATATGGCTTTTATTTTTCAATTTGTTAATGTGGTGTATTACATTGATTGATTTGCAGATAGTGAAGAATCCTTGCATCCCTGGGATAAAGCCCACTTGGTCATGGTGTATGATCTTTATAATGTGTTGTTGGATTCTGATTGCTAGAATTTAACAATAAATACAGGATCAAAACCTTGAACTTGCAACTTCATTTATTATATTGAACTCAGTTTCATCAAGTCAAAGCCATGATCAAACAAAATTACAAAGTAGTGGGGGACCTACAACTGTGAAGTTACTGAATTACAATTTAAATAGTGTAGTGATAGCTGTATATGGTAATACTGCAGCAATGGAGGAATGTTATCATTATGTGAGAGTTTTCCTTACAATTAAAATTAATACAATTACCAATATTCTGTCTATATTTGGAATTATTTACATTCTAAATGGCTTCCTCTTGACAAAAAATGAAGTTATTTTATACAATTAAATAATAAAAGAGTTTAGTACAGGCCAGATACTCATTGCTATTTATATGTTCCAGAATAATCTAAGCCTAATTACTGTAACAACTCTGTGAGGTATATCTTATTATTAAGGCTACTGAAAAAAGTGAAAGTCACTTATTGCTGTCCAACTCTTTGTTGACCCCATGGACTAAAACCTCTGTATACTGGATTCACCAAAGAACACTGGAGTGGGTGCCATTCCATTCTCCAGGGGATCTTCCAGATCCAGGGTACAAACCCAGGTCTTGTACACTGCAGGTGGATTCTTTAGCATCTGAGCTCTTTACTGTGGAAACCCATAAAGTTACTGAAACACATGTTAAACAGCTAACCTAATGTCACCAAGGAGTAAAAGGTAGAGTTAGAATTTGAACCTAAGAAACCAGGTTCTAGGATTAAAGTTTTCAGGTACTACACTATAGCTACAATACTAAATACAAAAATAAGGTCTAAAGTAAAGTAAGAACGAATGATAAATTCATTTCTTTTAAAAGCAGATACCACTATGACAATTATCAGAGTGGCTAAACTCCAATAAACAGAAAATCCCATATATTGGTGAAGATACAGAGCAGCAGGAACTCAATTTATTAACTGTTGTTGAAATGTAAAATGGTACAAGCACTTTATGGGCTTCTTATGAAGCTAAATATAGGCTACCTATCATGTAATACAGCAATCACACTCCTAGTTAATTATCCAAATGCACTGAAACATGAAAGCTTCCACACAGATGTTCAGAGCAACTTTATTCATAATTGCCAAAAATTAGAAGTAATCAAGTTTTCCTTCAGTAAGTGAATAAACTGTGATGCATTCATACAATAGATTATTATTTGGTAAGTAAAGGAATGAGTAACTGAGCCTTGAAAGAAATGGAGAAAGTTTAAAGAGCTATTACTAAGTGAGAGAAGTCATTCTCAAAATCCTGAATAAAAAGGGATGCTTTCACCTATATGACATTCTGGAAAAGGCAAAGCTCTACAGGTGTTGAAAAGATCAGGGATTGCCAGAAGTTTGGTGGAAGAGTTTGCTGGAAGGGGAGGAGAAAGAGGGAAGAACAAGTGGAGCCCAGGGGTCTTTAGGGTCCTAAAACTATCTATACAATATTACAATGGTGGACACATGGCATGATGCATTTGTCAAAACCCACAAAGCTGTACAAAAGGAAGAGTGATGCCTAACATAAATTATGGTGCTTACTTCATAATCAGGTGACAATACTGGTCCATCAGTTGTAAAAATTATAATCAAAAATAAAGAAATGTAATTAACAAAAGTGCTTCTTGTGTTAGAAATAATCTCTAATAACATGAATTACTTTTGTGCACAGAAATTCAATAAAAGAAGCAATACTTATTACAAGGGATTGGTTCACCCATTCCTAGTGGCTGATTAAAGAAGAGAACTTTGGCAAGGCATACAGCCAGGAGCTAAAAATCATGACTGGAAACTAAATGAAATGAAGCCTGGAATCTTTGGATATAAAAAGGATCTATCCTTTTTTAACAGAATTTCCAATGTGGCTCAATGCTAAGGAAGCCGCCTGCTAATGCAGGAGACCTGGGTTGATCCCTGCGTCAGGAAGATCCCCTAGAAAAGGAAATAGCAATCTGCTTCAGGATTCTTGGCTGGGAAACCCCATGAACAGAGGAGCCTGGTGGGCTTTCATTCATGGGGTCACGAAAGACTCAGACACGTCTTAGCGACTAACACGCACACACCCTCTTTTAAAGGCCTTTTGATTAATTAAATTTGGCCCACCCAAGATGATATATCTTTTAATAAAACTGACTGCTTAGGCCTGATTCATTAAATCAATTTCACTGCAGCTTCAAAATTCCTACAGAGCAGTGAAAAGATGAGTGTGTAACTAGGTCATTAGGAGATGTGTGTGTACGTGCACTATAAAACAGTTATTTCAAAGCCTCCTTGAAGTTTCACAGGAGTGTAGCTCTTACAACCTACCTGATGTAGAAACACACTAGCAAGGGAATTCTGCACGATTTACTTCAGAAGCAAAGCTGTGTGGGAAACCATGACGGTGGATATAGCAGTCATGGTAGTCTGGGGGGAAGCACTGTGGACAAGGAAAGCAAATTCATTTTCTGAGCAAGTGTATTTTCCAGGAAAAGCAAGATGTTACCCAATTCGATAAAGAAAGGGATTTAATGTAGTCAGCCTGCCACCAGGTAGCTGGCTGATCACCTCAGAGAACTCAGGGTCGGTCTCCATTGTTGGGATAAGGACACTCAACAGAGTCAACAGCCAGGCCAGCCTTGGGGGTGGAATTCAGCATTGCTAAGCTCATGCTGATCCCATCCTTGTCACCAGGACTGCTTTGTTCATGAGTCATTGAGCAAAGACAGAGGTGGCTGAGCAGGATGCTCACAGACATTCATAGTAGAAGCCGTCTTAGTCACTTGATTGCTAAAGTACCTCTTTTTTTGTTTGGTTGGTTGGTTTTCTTTTTACTAATTCACATGGAACACAAATATCTTCCTTTCCTGTTTCCAAAGACATCTACCTACAGACCATCTTCAAGTACTCTTTTCCATGAATCTTACAATTGTGCCCATGATCATTCCACCAAACCACTGGCCACATTTCATGAATTGGTATCGAGCTGGTCATTTGGCATTTCGCCTTATAGGCAAAAGCAAACAGGCAATTACCCTGACTGAAGCTCTGCCTTTTACTGAAAAACAAGTCCCTATGCCCAACTTACAGGGAGGCTAAACAAGAACAGAAGGTCAGGGTGTGGAGCCCAGAAAGATGTACTGAGGGCCCTGCAAGGACAGGAGTGGCTCATGCCTTAAAAACCTCAAACTGCCTGAAAGCCCTCAGTGAAGCCCTTTCCTAGAAAGCTGAGGCAGGAGCATGGTGAGGTGTTTAAACATCTTGGTGTCAGAGCTCTAGATCTGGAGGCCAGGTCATGGTTAAGTAACTGTTCCCGTAAATAACGAAAGCTAACACTCGTTAGTTTCTGTTCTGACAAGAAAGGGCAGGTCCTGAGGCACGACTTATCCTCCAGGGTCCAGTCCTGGCAGAGTCAGAGCTCAGCTGGCAGCACCCTCAGCGCTGGGTCCTCAGACCCTGCTCAGCTGTCATTGCTGAGGGAGCCAGGTGCCAAATGCAACTGGCCCTCAGGCTCCTCAGGCCAGCCATGTGGGGGGTGTGGGAGCAGGTCTTGGAGATGGCATCCAGGGCAGACGGTGCAGCCAGAAGGTGGCAGAGGTGGGGAGAAGGTCACTGCCTCCTCAAGGCCTGGGCGCGGCCAGTAGAGGCCGCAGTGAGGGCTCTGGAGGTCAACAGGACACAGACCCGCATATGTCCCCTGGGTCCCCAGATCACCATTGGTCTGAGGCTGGATGAACTGGAGCACCCTGGAGGGGAGGCCAGGATTGACTCTTACCTCACTGTCCATGTGACAAGCCCTGCTCCGCTGACCTTGCCTGGTTGTCCCCACTAATGGTCACTCACTGACAGTTGCTTCCTTCGGGGGAGGAGCCCATTGAAAATGGCTGAACAAGACTTGCTGCCTGGTAACAGGGTGCAGAGTAATAGCTCACAGGTACAGCTGTGCTGTGGTCTGCTCTTGGCTGTGCTCTGTTACAAGTCTCCTGGTCGAGTCTCCATTCAGCCCTGTCCTTTAGAGGTACCCCCAGACAGAAACTAGGTGGCCACAGCTGTCAGCTTTGGGTGGTCTCTTTATATCCCACAGTACTGTCTTTATTGGGCTCAAGAATGTGATATATGAATTGGAGCCATGGAGATGTGAGCTACCTCCTTCACACAAGCTACTTTTCCCTCAGCCCTGCTCAAGCCCTGTCCTTCATTCCAACTTCCATTTGATAATGGAGCACTGTCACACATGCCTGACTTTGTGCCTTGGTAGGTCAGAATATCTTGCCTCATGATGAACAGGAATAGAAAAATAAATAATAAGAAGATGCAAAATGATTTAAACATCCTATTTCTACTCACATGTACAATCAATACTCATTATGAGTCAGAGAATATTCAGCACCGAGCTGAAGCTTAATGTCTATAGGTAGCAGACAGACAGGAAGACTGCAGCAGACTGGAAGCCCAGGGGCACCAGCTGCAACTGCTCTGCCACTTAAGTCCCATGGGTCAGCAGATCTAATGGAGCTCGAAGCATTACTGGCAGATAGAGAGGTTGTTCAGTGCCACTGCCATCACTGACTCGATGGACATGAGCTTGAGCAAGCTCTGGGAGGTGGTGATGGACAGGGAAGCCTGGCAAGCTGCAGTCGATGGGGTCACAAAGAGTCAGACATGACTGAGCGACTGAACTGAACTGAACTGGAGTACATTGTCAGTTGTTTGGCACAATTACTTTGTTTTATTTTATATTATATATAATTTTAATGAAGAAAGTAGTAAAAATGCTATGTGAGATATAAAATAAATTTTAAAAGATATGAACTCTGAAATTAGGCTGTTTGAGTATGAATCTTTAGTTTACCATTTACTTGGTCTGTATCCTAGGAGTGGTTAGTCATCCTTTTCCTATCTTGTCTTCCTAATCTGAGACATAACATCTATTTCATAAAACTGTTGTGAAGAATAAATTATGTGTGTGTGTTTAAACTAGTTGCTACATCTAATGAGTGTAAATGTAATTATTATTCTTGTACACAAGGGAAAATATACAAAAGAAATTACAGAATTAGATTTCAATACAGAAAATAGGTGAGCAAGTAACTTTGTTAAGTATAATTAAATGTACTTTTACAGTAAAAAATAAAATAACTGATAAGACATAATAAATATCACTTCTTTTGATCAAATATGAACCCAAACTTTCTGATATAAGACAGAAATGTGACCAAGAAGAACAGAAAGAACATGACTTGTTTTTCTCTACAGAGCTAACTAGAGTGTACTTTTCTATAAGAGTCCTGTGTCTATACAGACCTTACAAAAGGTATGGACTCACACCAGTCCAGATGAAAGAAAGAGACACCAAGAGTCCTGTCTGAAAAATGATGCAAACCACATTAATTCTATGAAAAGGAGTAAGGCACATATCCAAGAGCAGACGATTTTAAAACAAGAAATCTCATTTTTATAGAAAGAAACATAAAAATTGGATAACACTCATTCACCCTTAGATAACAAATTTTGTGGATCTAAATTAATATAGTTAACCTTCCACTTTCAAGTGGAAATTTTGTTTACATTCCATCTTTTGATATGCATAAAAAGTACTGACTAAAACTTTTATTTTAGAACATCTATATAATGTAGAAAATAATCATTTTATGGAATATTTTTAACTTTTGTTTTTTGAAGTCACACAGCCTAACCAAAATAAAACAAGCTATTATTTATTGCTTGGTAAGGGAAATCTGCATTGCTGTCACACCTAATTTCCCTAAGAAAGTTAAACGTTGTTATTCCGGAGATGTCATGGCTGACATTAGTTTAGGATAATGAGGGTGTGTAATTTGTTTTGCGTAGATCAGCACTGTTGCAAGTAATGAAGGAAGTTCTCAGGTGGGTCAGTGGTAAAGAATCTGCCTGCCAATGCAAGAGACACAGGAGAACTGGGTTTAATCCCTAGGTCAGGAAGATCCCCTAGAGGAGGAAGTGGTAACTCACTTCAGTATTCTTGCTGGAAACTTCCACGGACAGAGGAGCCTGGAGGGCTGCAGTCCTTGGTGTCACAATCAAACACACAGCATGCACTCACGCAGAATAGTACATACAAGCAGCCATTATATATTCCAGTCCATTGCTAAATTATGTTTTCTTAAAACTGAATTATCTGATGAGAGTAATCCAACTACAGGCCACTGTATTATGTAAGAAATAATCAAGTTAACATTATAACACAGTTCTTAAACTTGAATATACTTTTTAACTGTTAAGGCAGGAGTTTTACAGTTTAAGCTTAAGTGTACAGTTTTACAATGCTTAATGTCAAAGAACTGTATCCATTTACTTATAAATGTTTATCATCTTAAGAATGCATTCCAACTTGTGACAGTTTGTAACAAATGTCACAAGTCTGATCCTTGTTTTTCTTAGTCATAAAGGTAAGGTATTTGACTAGGTAGTTTTTACTGTGGAACAAACATCAGAATTCATGAATAGCTGAATACACTTATCACATAAACACTAATGATAGATAAAAGCTTAAGCTGAATCTTCCCAAAGAATATCAGTTCCTCATAGCATTTCAATCTCCAGTCCTGTCTGTACAGGCCAAAGTGAGAGGCACCAGTTTTCTGGTTCCTATAACGCATTTTGTAAATTTAAGTAAATTAATTTTTATGTCACTGTAATTTTTCCAAAAGAAAAAAAAGAAATAATATATATGTAACAGAAACAGTTCAAACTAAAAAATGAAGTTGCTGATATACTATATATACTAGTACATATGATTACACAAGCAATGCTATTGAGAAGTTATCCACAAAACTAGAAAACATAACATTTTCTAATCTAAATAAATCAGCATAGATTAAAATGTCATTAATGCTGCATAAAAATTCTCAATGGTTCCTCAAAATCATAAATTTGAAGGCAATATGTCATAGAATGACCCTTTGTATACAGTTTAGGCTACCTATTATATTGTCAAGGTATATTGTACTTATTTCCAATAATTGAAAATTGCTTTTTCTACTGGATTCTGAAGCAGTTTTGAAACTCAGCCCAAACAACTGGCACAGTACAGAAAGTTATTTCTAGCTTTGATGTTGCCCTTTATTTAAAATCAGAGCAACTATAAACAGGAAGAAAGCTAAAAAGGACAGTTGGGTTCATATATGAAATAAATCCGAGAACAGGGAATTTGTCTATCACATAAGTATTACTCCTTCTTGGTTGGTATGCTAATGTATTGTTAGGATTATGGGGACCTCAGGTTAACTTAATACTCGAAGTCAGTATTTCCACTTCTATCAGTGAATAAAAGAAGGGAAAATAAGTAAGTACTACTAAACATATCTCCCTGGATTGGGAAGATCCCCTGGAGGAGGAAATGTCAGCCCACTCCAGTACTCTTGCCTGGAAAATTCCATGGACAGAGCAGCCTGGTGGGCACAGTTCATGGGGACCCTAAGGGTTGGACACGACTGTGTGACTTAGCAATCACTCTCTCAAACATGTCTTAAGGCTGGAATTCCTTATGAGCTAATTAATTTCAAAATGCCAAACAGAAGAAAAGAAAAAAAAAAATCCAAAAGCTCTTGCTGAAAATGAACTCTCAACAAAAGGTAAAACAAAACAATAAGAAATGTAATCTTGAAAATCCCAATGAAGTTGACAGCTAAACATTGATTTCTGATAAAATTAACCTGTAAAGAGCAACATTTCAAAGTCTTGAAATAAGTCTGAAAATGATGTTCAAAATTACATCTGAAAGCATAACTTATATCTAAATGAGTAATAAACTATGGAATAAAATAGAGAGAAATTAAACTACACTAGATCAGACATCTAGATTCAGTACTAATAATACTTTTGTAGTTCTTGAAATTACTGGTAAAGGTTCATTTTCTAACTATGCTTCAATATAGCATCAGAGTTAAAAACGGACTGTAAAAAGAAACAAACTCTGAATACGTTTTATTAATTATTTTATAGTTATTATTTACCACAAATTAAGCTTATTAAAAACATGCCAGGTTAGAAAAATTGAAAAAGACACATGTACCCCACTGTTTATTAGAGTACTATTTACAATAGCTAGAACCTGGAAGCAATCTAGATGTCTACAGACAGATGAATAGATAAAGAAGCTGTGGTACATATATAAAATGGAAGATTATTCCATCATAAAAGGAACACTTGACTCCTTTCTAATAAGAGGAATAAACCTAGAGCCTATTACAGAGTGAAGCAAGTCAGAAAGAGAAAGATAAACATGGTATCCTAACATTGTGTGGATCACAATAAACAGTGGAAAATTCTGAAAGAGATGGGAATACCAGGCCATCTGACCTGCCTCTTGAGAAACCTATATGCAGGTGAGGAAGCCACAGTTAGAACTGGACATGGAACAACAGACTGGTTCCAAAGAGGAAAAGGAGTACGTCAAGGCTGTCACCCTGCTTATTTAACTTATATACACAGTACATCATGAGAAATGCTGGGCTGGAAGAAGCACAAGCTGGAATCAAGATTGCCGGGAGAAATATCAATAACCTCAGATATGCAGATGACATCACCCTTATGGCAGAAAGTGAAGAGGAACTAAAAAGCCTCTTGATGAAAGTGAAATAGGAGAGTGAAAAAGTTGGCTTAAAGCTTAACATTCAGAAAACGAAGATCATGGCATCCGGTCCCATCACTTCATGGGAAATAGATGGGGAAACAGTGTCAGACTTAATTTTTGGGGGCTCCAAAATCACTGCAGATGGTGATTGCAGCCATGAAATTAAAAGACGCTTACTCCTTGGAAGAAAAGTTATGACCAACCTAGATAGCATATTCAAAAGCAGAGACAGTACTTTGCCAACAAAGGTCCGTCTAGTCAAAGCTATGGTTTTTCCAGCGGTCATGTATGGATGTGAGAGTTGGACTGTGAAGAAAGCTGAGCACCGAAGAATTGATGCTTTTGAACTGTGGTGTTGGAGAAGACTCTTGAGAGTCCCTTGGACTGCAAGGAGATCCAACCAGTCCATTCTAAAGGATATCAGTCCTGGGTGTTCTTTGGAAGGAATGATGCTAAAGATGAAACTCCAGTACTTTGGCCACCTCATGTGAAGAGTTGACTCATTGGAAAAGACTCTCACGCTGGGAGGTATTGGGGGCAGGAGGAGAAAGGGATGACAGAGGATAAGATGGCTGGATGACATCACCGATTCGATGGACATGAGTTTGAATGAACTCCGGGAGTTGGTGATAGACACGGAGGCCTGGCATGCTGCAATTCATGGGGTCGCAAAGAGTCGGACACTGTTGAGCGACTGAACTGAACTGAACACATATATATGGAATCTAGAAAGATGGTACTGATGGAGTTATTTTCAGAGCAGCAATGCAGACACAGACATAGAGAACAGACTTATGGAAATGGGGAGAAGGGAGGAGGGAGAGGGTGGGATATATTGAGAGAGTAACATGGAAACTTACATTACCACGTGTAAAATAGATAGCTTGCTGTATGGCTCAGGGAACTCAAAAAGGGGCTCTGTATCAACCTAGAGGGGTGGTTTGGGGAGGGAGATGGGAGGGAGGTTCAAGAGGGAAAGGACATATGTATACCTATAGCTGATTCATGTTGATGTTTGGCAGAAACCAACAAATTCTGAAAAGCAAATATCCTTCTTTAAAAATAAATCAATTAAATAAATAAGCAAATTCAAAACATGCCAGGTGTTAGGGATTTCCCTGGAGATCCAGTGGTTAGGTCTCTCAGCTTCCACTGAAGCAGCACAGGTTCGATCTCTCATTGGGTAACTAAAATTCCGCATGCCACTTAGTATGGCCAAAAGGTTATATATAGATAGATGGATAGATAGATAGATAGATTGTGTTAAGGAATAAAAAGTTTTATTAAATAAATTAATTAAATAAACATGCCAAGTTAGTTCTCTATAAATTCTGAATATAAAAACTCGAAAAAAGTGATCAGAAAATGAAAAATCATAAGAATAATATAACACATAAAATATTAACAAACCACTTTTAAATTGCTCAGAAGTAACACTGAAGTTTAAAACAAAAATGTGCTCATGCAAAAATAAAGGTGATAAGTGCTACAGTAACAATATCACTAATAGAAATTATTTTTCCTAAATAATCTCCAAAATAAACATAATTCCAATCAAAAAGAGAGAAGTACAAAGGGGGAATCCATATACTATACGTTTAAAATATAAAATAACACTGGTTTCCCTGGTGGCTCAGATGGTAAAGAATCTGCCTGCAGTGCGGGAGACCTGGGTTCAATCCCTGGTTTGGGAAGATCCCCTGGAGCAGGGCATGGCAACCCACTGCAGTATTCTTGCTTGGAGAATCCCCATAGACAGAGGACCCCAGCAGGCTACAGTCCATGGGGTCACAAAGAGTCAGACTCGACTGAGTGACTAAGTACACACAGAAGAAAAGAATTTATTTTTAAAGAACTGACCTTAAATACTATGACAAATATGCAATGTAACTAAATCACCAATGTTAGTCTCAAAGATATAAATTAAATGTGCACACACAAAAAGGGAAAAGACCAAGAGCATAACTGATGCAAAATTTGGATTGGCAGGTAATCTGCAGAAGAATAATCAAAATAGTCAGAAAATAAATAAAAGAATAATCAATCGCATTGATGATCAGGAATATTCAAATTAAAAGATTATATGATACCTTTGTCCACCTATAATATGGATTTAAAATAGTCTAAAATACTAATTTTTAAGGCTGAGTGCTGAAGAATTGATGTTTTTGAACTGTGGCACTGGAGAAGACTTCAAGAATATCAAGTCAGTCAATCCTAAAGGAAATCAGTCCTGAATATTCATTGGAGGACTGACGCTGAAGCTGAAGCTCCAATACTTTGGCCACATGATGTGAAGAGCTGACTCCTTAGAAAAGACCCTGATCCTGGGAAAGTTTGAAAGCAGGAATAGAAGGGGACAACAGAGGACGAGATGGTTGGATGGTATCATCAACTCAATGGACGTGAGTTTTAGTAAGCTACAGGAGATGGTGAAGGACAGGGAAGCCTGGTGTGCTGCAGTCCATGGGGTTGCAAAAAGTCAGACACAACTGAGCGACTGAACAACAAGGACAATGATACTGCTGCTGCTGCTGCTAAGTCACTTCAGTCGTGTCCGACTCTGTGCAACCCCATAGACGGCAGCCCACCAGGCTCCACCGTCCCTGGGATTCTCCAGGCAAGAACACTGGAGTGGGTTGCCATTGCCTTCTCCAGACAATGATACTACTATACACCTATTTAATATGGATTTAAAATAGTCTAAAAAATTGTTCTTTTATAAAAATGTAAAGGAAACTCTAACACACTGCTGGCATATAAATAGAAATATTTTACGGTACTTTAGATTACATTTGGCTAATATCTGAGAAAGTTTAAGATGCCCTTGTACATGATCCCAAAACTCCACTTCCAGGTATATACCCTAGAATTGCTTTTATATAAAGGCTTAAGTACAAAAATGTTCACAAAAGAATCTCTTAGGTCGGAAAAATTAGCATCAGTGTTGCAGTGAATACTGAATATGCATTAAATAGAATAGTGTGGAATGCTTCCACTGACCTCTTATTTCTCTCTGGTTCCCCAGGTTAATTGTGATCTTTTTCTTTCACAAGATTTGACACCTAGCCTATGTGTTCACAGGTCATTCTCAGAAGAGATGAATACTGGTTTAAACTAACCACACATCTGTGGACATTCATCTTTCTTCTTCTTTTCCTTCTAAGTCACCATGAATTCAGTATATCTCCAGTCCCATCAATGGAATTGCCCTTTGGGGAAGCTGGACATGGAAGTAATTAAAAATGATCTTTATCAGTTTCACGACATCATGTAGTTGTCTTTTAAATTGGGCACTCATTTGTACACAAACTAGAAAAGATATGTACAAGTTAGGGTCTTGCCTGCAACTGTTTCCCCACCCACAAATTTACACAACAGGCTGATATTCCCAAGGACTGCATCTGAGACTCTGACAAGGATTGGGCTAGCCATCAGACTGCTCAGTAGTTATATAATGCAATATTTTATGTATTTTAAAAACATCACTAATGAGAATGTTACAGCAAAGGGAACTCTACTTAATGCTCTGTGATGAGCTGAATAACAAGGAAGTACAAAAGGGAGGGGATGTATATATAAGTATGCTGATTCACATT
>NW_011494574.1:22357-22662 GCF_000754665.1 Bison bison bison
GTGTGCTGCAGTCCATGGGGTTGCAAAAAGTCAGACACAACTGAGCGACTGAACAACAAGGACAATGATACTGCTGCTGCTGCTGCTAAGTCACTTCAGTCGTGTCCGACTCTGTGCAACCCCATAGACGGCAGCCCACCAGGCTCCACCGTCCCTGGGATTCTCCAGGAAAGAACACTGGAGTGGGTTGCCATTTCCTTCTCCAATGTGTGAAAGTGAAAAGTGAAAGGAAGTCGCTCAGTCTCGACCCCATGGACTGCAGCCCACCAGGCTCTTCCATCCATGGGATTTTCCAGGCAAGACTA
>NW_011494574.1:23941-25238 GCF_000754665.1 Bison bison bison
GCTGATTCTTTACCATTGAACCATCTGGGAAGCCCTAGAGGCCTGCATAATGGACATGAGTTTGGGTAAACTCCGGCAGTTGATGATGGACAGGGAGGCCTAGCGTGCTGCAGTTCATGGGGTCGCAAAGAGTCAGACACGACCGAGTGTCTTCTCCGTCTGTCATGTCTAACTCCTTGTAATCCCATGGAGTGCAGCACATGAGGTTTCCTTGTCCATGACCAACTCCTGGAGCTTGCTCAAACGCATGTCCATTGAGTCAGTGATGCCATCCTACCATCTCATCCTCTTTTGTCCCCTTCTCCTCCTGCTTTCCATCCTTCCCAATATCAGGGCCTTTTCCAATTAGTCGGTGCTCTGCATCAGGTGGCCAAAGTATTAGAGCTTCAGCCTCAGCATCAGTCCTCCAAAGAATATTCAGGACTGATTTCCTT
This sequence comes from Bison bison bison, assembly GCF_000754665.1. Taxonomy (NCBI): domain Eukaryota; kingdom Metazoa; phylum Chordata; class Mammalia; order Artiodactyla; family Bovidae; genus Bison; species Bison bison. The sequence goes on from NW_011494574.1 coordinate 24,376, forward strand.
TAGGATGGATTAGTTGGATCTCCTTGAGCTCTCAAGATCTTGAGAGTTCAAGGGACTCTCAAGAGTGTATATACATACATACATTTTCAAAGAATATTGTATTTTTCAAAATATTAACATACATCAATACAACCATCTGATTAAGTAGTTTCTTTATTATAAAGATTAGTAAACACAATTTTGGAGAAGGCAATGGCACCCCACTCCAGGACTCTTGCCTGGAAAATCCCATGGATGGAGGAGCCTAGTAGGTTGCAGGCCATGGGGTGGCTAAGAGTCAGACACTACTGAGCGACTTCACTTTCACTTTTCACTTTCATGCATTAGAGAAGGAAATGGCAACCCACTCCAGTGTTCTTTCCTGGAGAATCCCAGGGACAGAGGAGCCCGGTACATCAATTGCTGGTATCATCATCATTTACCACCAGATATCAAGGCTCTTATAAACCACTGGTAAATAAGATTGTGAAGCATTAGTGTAAAAATAGGAAGAAAAAAAATGGCCAGTAAAACAGAAGCCAGACAAACATACATTAATACTTTACAAAGTTATGTTATGTGTAAGAAATGTTCCACCGCAGTGAAGTGAGAGGAAATTGTACTATTTTTAAGAAATTGAATGAGTTTGTTTAAATAAGCACATAGAAAAAATAATAATAATGTAACCACCTACCTCATACTAAGGGCTTCCCAGGTGGCTCAGTGGTAATGATCCACCTGCCAAGCAGGAGACAGGGGACACAGGTTCTATTTCTGGGTTGGGAAGATCCCTTGGAGGAAGAAATGGCAACCCATTCCAGTATTCTTGCCTGGAAAATTACATGGACAGAGGAGGTTGGAGGGCTATAGTCCATGGGGTCACA
>NW_011494574.1:25338-25855 GCF_000754665.1 Bison bison bison
TTGGGGAGATTAGAGGACCCTTCCGTTCCTTGTTTTGTCATTAAGTCATGTCCAACTCATTGGTGATCCCATGGACTATAGCCTCCTAGGTTTCTATGTCCATGAGATTTCCCAGGCAAGAAGACTGAGGAGGGTTACCATTTCCTTCTCCAGGGATCTTCCCAACCCAGGGACTGAAGCAGGTCAGCCTGCTTGGCAGGCTGATTCTTTACCACTGAACCACCTGGGAAGCCCTAGAGGCCTGTGTAATGGACATGAGTTTGGGTAAACTCCAGCAGTTGATGATGGACAGGGAGGCCTAGCGTGCTGCAGTTCATGGGTTGCAAAGAGTCAGACACGACTGAGTGACTGAACTGAACTGAACTGATGTATCAGTTCAGTTCAGTTGTTCTGTCCTGTTTGCTGGTACTGCTGCTTAGTCGCTTCAGTCATGTCCGACTCTGTGCGACCCCATAGACGGCAGCCCACCAGACTTCCTGGTCCCTGGGATTCTCCAGGCGAGAACACTGGAGTGGGT
>NW_011494574.1:25955-26995 GCF_000754665.1 Bison bison bison
CTTCACTTTCACTTTTCACTTTCATGCATTAGAGAAGGAAATGGCAACCCACTCCAGGTTCTTGCCTGGAGAATCCCAGGGACAGAGGAGCCCGGTACATCAATTGCTGGTATCATCATCATTTACCACCAGATATCAAGGCTCTTATAAACCATTGGTAAAGAAGATTGTGAAGCATTAGTGTAAAAATAGGAAGAAAAAATGGCCAGTAAAACAGAAGCCAGACAAACATACATTAATACTTTACAAAGTTATGTTATGTGTAAGAAATGTTCCACCGCAGTGAAGTGAGAGGAAATTGTACTATTTTTAAGAAATTGAATGAGTTTGTTTAAATAAGTACACAGAAAAAATAATAATAATGTAACCACCTACCTCATACTAAGGGCTTCCCAGGTGGCTCAGTGGTAATGATCCACCTGCCAAGCAGGAGACAGGGGACACAGGTTCTATTTCTGGGTTGGGAAGATCCCTTGGAGGAAGAAATGGCAACCCATTCCAGTATTCTTGCCTGGAAAATTACATGGACAGAGGAGGTTGGAGGGCTATAGTCCATGGGGTCACAAAGAGTTGGACTTAGTGACTAAACAACAGCAACCTCACACTAAACACATAAATATATTCTAGATAGATTTTAGATATAAGTGCAAACAATAATAGAATTGTCTCTTAGAAGATAAAGCATAAGGAAACATTTTCAAAATTTTGGAGTAGGAATTTTTTCTTATCCAGGATTTGAAAAGTAATAACTACACAGGAAAATATAAGGAACTGAAATATATTATGAATAAGAACTTCTGCTTACCAAATGCATTTTCTGAGTAAATACACAGGACAAAGTATGAATAAAGTTATTTGAAATATATATTATTCTAAGAAAAGACTCATGGTCCCAATTATAAAGAAGTTTAATGTACTAATAAGGCAAATAACCCAACAAAAGTTGGCAAAAGAACGTGATGACCCAAAAGCTTACTGCATAATACCATTAGTCATCAGGAAAAATATGTATTCAAGAAATTAGGACCCATTACATACTC
>NW_011494575.1:0-192 GCF_000754665.1 Bison bison bison
GCTTGGCTCTGGTGCCCCATTTTTCAGATGTTAGCCACTAGATGGCAGGCGAGTAAGGTACTTGGATACTTGATCAATAGACTTTCAGTTCAGTTCAGTTCAATTCAGTTGCTCAGTCATGTCCAACTCTTTGTAACCCCATGGACTGCAGCATGCCAGGCCTCCCTGTGCATCAACACCTCCCGGAGCTTA
>NW_011494575.1:292-1999 GCF_000754665.1 Bison bison bison
CTCAACCCAATTCACTCCCAACCACTTTTCACATGTCACAAGGAGTCTCTCACAATGATATTTCTTCACCTAGAAAGCCAATTCTCAGATAAAGAAAAGAATTCACACACACCTTGTGAAGAAATAGTAAGATTTTAGAAACTGACTCACAAGTAACCCATGGATCAACATTCTTTTCTCTCTTCTCCCTCTATCCACTCTGAGAAGTGAATATTTGGCCATGCTATCTGCTTTGCCCACCAAGTTTCTCATACCACACATGTGGTGTTAATAGTGAGCCTATACACAAAGGCATTAATACCAGTTAGACCTATTGAAGTCTGCTACCTGAGGGCAGGGAGGTGGCTGGGGCAATAAATTCATCATCTCATTTCCTTCACCACCCCACCCCATTTCATTCCCTGCAGTCACTGGGCCCAAATGAAAAAAGATATCATACCAAATCTCTCCTTAAATCACCACTGCCTCAACATTCCTTCGTTATCTTACATGGCTTCTGAGGCCAGGGAACAGATTTTACCTGAGATGAGTAAAGCTAGAGAGACAGCCCATTGGCCAGAGATTCTGTTTGGGACGTGATGTCTCAGTGTACTGCTTCCCCACTGTGATGAAGAAAGTAAAAGTCATCTTGGCTTGGCTCTGGTGCCCCATTTTTCAGATGATAGCCACTAGATGGCGGGCGAGTAAGGTACTTGGATACTTGATCCATAGACTTTCAGTTCAGTTCAGTTCAGTTGCTCAGTCATGTCCAACTCTTTGTGACCCCATGGACTGCAGCATGCCAGGCCTCCCTGTGCATCACCACCTCCCGGAGCTTACTCAAACTCATGTCCATTGAATTGGTGATACCATCCAACCATCTCATCCTCTGTTGTCCCCTTCTCCTCCCACCTTGAATCTTTCCCAGCATCAGGGTCTTTTCCAATGAGTCAGTTCCTCACATCAGGTGTTCAAAATATTGGAGTTTCAGCTTCAGTATCAGTCCATCTAGTGAATATTCAGGACTGATTTCCTTTAGGATGGACTGGTTGGAGCTCATTGCTGTCCAAGGGACTCTCAAGAGTCTTCTCCAACACCACAATTCAAAAGCATCAATTCTTTGGCACTAAGCTTTTTTTATAGTGCAACTCTCACATCCATACATGACTACTGGAAAAACCATAGCTTTGATTTGACAGGCCTTTGTTGGCAACGTAATGTCTCTGCTTTTTAATATGCGGTCTAGGTTGGTCATAACTTTTCTCCAAGTAGACTTTAAGGGAATTATATTACCTGGCATAATGGGGAAGCGGGGGAGGGGGGGGAGTGCAGTTTCTTCATCCAATCAGTTGAAAAAGCTTAAGAGCAGGGACTGAGGCTTCCTGAGGATGAAACAATTTAGCCTCAAGACTACAGCCTGAGAAACCCTGCATGAGACTCGACATTGCTGGCCTGCTCTGCAGATTTGGGTCTCTAGAGTGCAACCTGGATTTCCAGCCAGCCGACCTGCCCAAAGGACATCAGAACTGTCAGCACCCACAAGCCCATGATCCAATTCCCTAAAATAAGTCTCTCTCTATTGGCTGTGTTACTCTGGAGAAGCCTAATATACCCCCAGTATGTCACATCTTTCTCTGTCCAATCCAAAAACATTGGCTGAGACACAGTAGTATTCCACACCAGATGCTGTGCATTAAAGAAGCTGACAGATAGAGGACACGGCCATTT
>NW_011494575.1:4903-5885 GCF_000754665.1 Bison bison bison
CTTGGTCTTTCCTTCTTGCCTTTGTATAAAGCCAAAAGAGAGACATTGGCTACTTTGACAACCTTAAAGTGGACTCCAGGAATATCACCAACAGCATGACCTTTGCGACCAAATCCAGCAACCAGAACTTCATCATTTTCCTCAATAAAATTCAAGCAACCATCATTGGGTACAAAAGCAGTGATCTTTTTGCCATTCTTGATTAGCTGAACCCTGACACACTTCCTGATGGCAGAATTTGGCTGTTTGGCTTCAACTCCTACTTTTTCCAGCACAATTCCCTTAGCGTGAGAAGCGCCGCCAAAAGGGTTGGCCTTCAGGGCTGTGCCCAGATGGGCTTTCTTGTACTGCTTATCATGCCACTTCTGGTCTCGTCGGTGGCTACGGAGCTTCCCATCCTGCCGGCGCCATGGGCATGAGCAAAAGAGCTCACACACTCTTGAGAAAGAACACCTGTGATGATTTCTATACGGGAAATGCATTTCCTCTGAAAATACTTCATTATTTTTTCTCATTTTGTGACGTGGGACAGGAGGTGTGGAGGAAGCTGTTGCCAAGGAAAGAGCCTACTTCTGAACCTGGTGAACACCGATTTGAGCCCAGTTATCCTGGTCATCGCCTGATGTCCATAGGATGTTTCGATATCAGTTTAAAATGGCGATCCACAGGGAGAGAAAGAGAAATAAGTCACATACAGACTGTCCATACTGTTCATGGGCTTCTTAAGTACCTCAAGGCTATATATTGTCACCCTGCTTATGTAACTTATATGCAGAGTACATCATGCTAAATGCTGGGTCGCATGAACCACAAGCTGGAATCAAGATTGCTGGGAGAAATATCAATAACCTCGGCATATGAAGATGACACCACCCTTGTGACAGAAAGCGAAGAAGAACTAAAGAGCCCCTTGATGAACTTGAAAGAGGAGAGTGAAAAATACACCACCCTTATGGCAGAAAGTGAAGAAGAACTAAAGAGC
>NW_011494575.1:5985-6588 GCF_000754665.1 Bison bison bison
AATACAAATGGAAACCCCTAACTAATCATATATCCAAATTTCTGAGCACAGCAGAGGTCTACTGCCCAGGATCAGCTGTAGCCCAGGAAATCAGACAACCAAAGATGCTTTTGTTTTTAAATTACTCTACACTGCTACTGGTCGATTCAGGAGATAAAAGTTTTCAAAAGCATTGCACACCAAGGCAGGACTCAAGGAGCCTATTACAAGTATGTACTTATTCCTATGTCACATCAAGGTCTAACTCACACGCTCTTGAGAAGGAACACCTGTGATGATTTCTATATGGGAAATGCATTTCCCCTGAAAATACTTCATTATTTTGTCTCATTTTGTGACGTGGGACAGGAGGTGTGGAGGAAGCTGTTGCCAAGGAAAGAGCCTACTTCTGAACCTGGTGAACACCGATTTGAGCCCAGTTATCCTGGTCAGCGACTGATGTCCATAGGATGTTTCGATATCAGTTTAAAATGGCAATCTGCAAAGAGAGAAAGAGAAATAAGTCACATACAGACTGTCCATACTGTTCATGGAGTTCTCAAGTACCTCAAGGCTATATATTGTCACCCTGCTTGTGTAACTTATATGCAGAGTACATCATGG
>NW_011494575.1:6688-7840 GCF_000754665.1 Bison bison bison
CAGTGAGAGACTTTATTTTTTGGACTTGAAAATCACTGCAGATGTTGACTGCAGCCATGAAATTAAAAGACGCTTTCTCCTCGGAAGAAAAGCTATGACTAAATTAGACTGCATATTAAAAAGCAGAGACATTACTTTGCCAACAATGGTCCATCTAGTCAAGGCTATGTTTTTTTCCAGTAGTCATGTATGGATGTGAGAGTTGGACTATAAAGAAAACTGAGCGCCCAAGAATTGATGCTTTTGAGCTGTGGTGTTGGAAAAGACTCTTGAGAGTCCCTTGGACTGCAGGGAGATCCAGCCAGTCCATTCTAGAGCAAATCAGTCCCGAATATTCATTGGAAGAACTGATGCTGAAACTGAAACTGCAATACTTTGGGCCACCTGATGAGAAGAACCAGCTCATTGGAAAAGACCCTGACGCTGGGAAAGATTGAAGGCAGGAGGAGAAGGGGACAACAGAGGATGAGATGGTTGGATGGAGTCACCGACGGGATGGACATGAGTTTGAGTAGGATCCGCGAGTTGATAATGGACAGGGAAGCCTGGGGTGCTGCCGTCCATGGGGTCGCCAAGAGTCGGATACGACTGAGCAACTGAACTCAACTGAAAACTGTCCAACCGCCATCTGCTACTGAAGTGGTGGGGCATCTGGGGAAAATAACTGTTCTGAGAAAACATGTATCCCACTTGGCTAAAGAGGATTCTGGTCCTGTGACACTAAGGCACACCCGGTTGGTCCTAGAGAGATAGATGTCTTCCTCTGCGTGTCTGTCCCTCTCTCTACCCCTCGCTGTCACACATTCCTCGTCAGGATCAGGTTCTCAACAGCAGGACGCCAATGCAGTGCCTCCCATCCTCCGCCCGTGCAAGAAGCCGGGAGTGGGCGGCGGTCGGCCTCCCATCCTTAGTGTGTGTGGAATAGAAGGGTAAAGACCACCGAGAAGGAAATGGCACCCCACTCCAGTACTCTTGCCTGGAAAATCCCATGGATGGAGGAGCCTGGTGGGCTGCAGTCCATGGGGTCGCGAACAGTCCGGCACGACTGAGCGAATTCACTTTCACTTTTCACTTTCCTGGATTGGAGAAGGAAATGGCAACCCACTCCAGTGTTCTTGCCTGGAGAATCCTGGGGACGGGAGAGCCTGGTGG
>NW_011494575.1:10818-12270 GCF_000754665.1 Bison bison bison
GTTGGACTGTAGGCATGTGTGTGTGTGTGTGTGTGTGTGTGTGTGTGTGTGACAATACATACCACATGGTGGAAATACACAAATCAGATATGTAAAACCAAGCGGATATATGGATAAGCAGATACATTCCCATTATACCGATGGAATACCTGACAATAAGACAGCACTTCTTTGTAAAAGGAGAACATTCTCCTAGACTAATGCAATGAAACAGGAAATTAGTCTTTTTCTTAATTCTTAGCCTCATTCCCCCATCACAGATGAGGCATCATGGGCACAGAGAACTTAGGTCAGCTCCCCCAAGTCATTCTGATAGTACGTGTTTGATTCCCCCAGGCAAGGAATATTCAACATGTCCAAACTGCACCCGTCCCCCACAACCCCCACTCCCCACACAGCTGCACCTCCTTTACTGTCCCCTGACTCAGTGCAAGGCAGCCTTGTCCCCAGCTGCTTAGGCCAGAGATGCTTAAAGCCATCCTTGCCTGCTACCACTCTCTCACCACACTCTCAATCATCAACCCTCACCTCTCGGCCTCCTAAGTCTAAGTAAGATCCTGTTCCTTCTCTCCATCAGCACAGTGAGTTCCTTAGGCCAGGTCACCCTCGTCTCTCTCCTTGACAAGCACCAGCAATCCTGATGCTTTCCAACACATGGTCTGTCCTGCTGCCTGAGGAACGAAAGCTTTCTTCAGTGCAATCTGGACATGACACCCCTGCTCAAAACTCTGCACAGGCTGCCTGCGGCTCTTAGGATACTGTCCAGCCTCGTGGACTAGGCATAGCAGGTCTTGTCTGCCCTCAAATGCCTGATCTTCACCAGACACCCTCCTTCTGCTCCATGCCCCACTTGATATTCCAACCACGCAGACCTCTCTCTGTTCATCAGATGGCCGGTGTGCTCACACTCCTACTCCCTAGCCACCCCCTCCGCCCCCTCTCTCCCCCTCCCCACCCACCGATTTCACAATCTCACTCCTGCCTTTGCCTCCATCTTACATGCCCTTCCTCCCTCTTCATCTGCCTGATTCCTTCTTAGGTTCAGCTGCCAGGCTGTGTAGATCAGTTTCCGTTTTTCCTGGGGAGTACCTGGGAGAAAAGTCACAGTTAACAGTTTTGATATTTTTACCAAATGGAAGGTGGTGGAGATTTCACTATGAATCCCTGCTGCATGATGAGCTGATGAGAAACGCAATCTGATGGCAGAGTTTGTCTGCGAAAGGCTTCCTTGCTAAGAATAGGATACAGACAGAAAAGCTCTCTTCTTGCTGTATATGGGCCCGTTGTTGTCTTTGAATATGGCCTTTTGAATTTGGTCACAGTATTGGAAGCATAAAGGGATCCAGGGTGACAACCTGCTTCACAGTGAGGAGGGATAAGCCGAAGCATGGGAATTTCAAAATGTCACTTTACGGTGTCTGTGACCCAGTACACGGAACAGGACTTGAGCTG
>NW_011494575.1:15899-16460 GCF_000754665.1 Bison bison bison
TTGCCAACATCCACTGGATCATGGAAAAAGCAAGAGAGTTCCAGAAAAACATCTATTTCTTCTTTATTGACTATGCCAAAGCCTTTGACTGTGTGGATCAGAAAAAACTAGAAAATTCTGAAAGAGATGGGAATACCAGACCACCTGACCTGCCTCTTGAGAAACATGCATGCAGGTCAGGAAGCAACGGTTAGAACTGAACATGGAACAACAGACTTGTTCCAAATAGGAAAAGGAGTACATCAAGGCTGTATATTGTCACCCTGCTTATTTAACTTATATGCAGAGTACATCATGAGAAACAATAGGCTGGAGGAAGCACAGGCTGGGATCAAGATTGCCAGGAGAAATATCAATAACCTCAGATATGCAGATGACACCACCCTTATTGCAGAAGGTGAAGAAGAACTAAAGAGCCTCTTGATGAAAGTGAAAGAGGAGAGTGAAAAATTTGGCTCAAAGCTCAACATTCAGAAAACTAAGATGATGGCATCTGGTCCCATCACCTCATGGCAAATAGATGGGAAATCAGTGGAAACAGTGACAGACTTTATTTTTTTG
>NW_011494576.1:0-2138 GCF_000754665.1 Bison bison bison
CCAACCCCTGCCTTGTGCTTATCTCTGTCTTTCTCTTTTTTTTGTCAACATTCATCCTGTCTGGTACAGAGGTCCACAATTTTTAGGTATTTCAGGATCTCTGTTTTCCTATCCTGTCTCAATCCCACAATGAGACAGCTGCACTATTTGTGGTAAATCCCTCATGCACTGGTGCCTGGAAGCTGCCTCCATGAAGTAAGCTGGGCAATGTCAGTGCTCATCTCATCTGTTTTCCTTATCTCTGTGCTACCTGATGTTCAAGTCCAAAAATAGTTTTCCAATTGGAAGATCAACTCTACCATTATCAGTGAAAAGGAAGTCAGGTATTTTGCTTTTATTGTGTTTTACAAAGCTGTCATTCCATGATAAATCAGGATAATAACCTTATCACTTAACTACACATTATTTGACATCTGCCTTAGATAAAATTTTCTCCACGGCATGTTGACAGAGTCAACATGAACATAACTACTTCAGAGAAATGACTTGAGGAGAGGAGGAAACACTTTCCATACAGAGGGATCTTTCTCTGTCCATATGTCTGGAGGCATATGCAAGGAAGAAACCTCTGACTATTCCATCTAGAAATTGTAACTGGGGTTTCTTGCGAAGCTAGAGATACCTGTACCATGCAAAAAATTAAGGAAGTAATAATAGAATATTTCCCTCAGCACGCTTATGTTTAGGACTCTCTTCTTAGGGTCCTGTCCCATTCTCCTTTATGTAATAACACAAACTGCTGTCAGGAGAAATAGGTCAGACAGGACTGTGGTGCAATTTTCACGATCACCACCAGAGGGCGAGGCTTCCTTCAGATGTGGTTCCTCATTGTATTCAGGAGCTGGTTTCACTTGCCTACTTTGTAGCCACAAGACAGAATACTGCTGCAGTACAGAAAGGGGCTCTCAGTTTCTGAGCGAGGAGCTTCTGTAACATCCAGCTGGAGACTAGATTTGTTAGACTGGTGTATTCCCGGGAACAAGGATCGTTTTCTTTTGCGAACATGCATCCTGCCACTCACTCAGTTCTTATGATCATCTTAATATTCAGTAAGTAATATTTTATTCTAAATGTTAATTATTTTTCACTTTCTTATAACTATAGGTATGTTATATTTTTCTTCTCTGACTGAAAACTCCTCCTGTACATTTCTATGATAACAAAGTGATTCTCTTCCAGGAAGGACCAATGGTGACTCAGTGAACCAGACAGAAGGCCCAGTGACTGTCTCAGAGGGGGCTCTCCTGACCCTGAACTGCACTTACCAGACTGCTTATTTGGCTCCCTATCTTTTCTGGTACGTCCAGCATCTCAACAAAGCTCCTAAACTCCTCCTGAAGGGCTTAACAGCAGACAAGAAAGTAGAGCATGAAGGTTTTCAGGCCACTCCTGTTAAGCATGACAGCTCCTTCCACTTGCAGAAACAGGCAGTGCAAGCATCAGACTCGGCTGTGTACTACTGTGCTCTGAGTGACACAGTGAGAGAGGGCTGCGGGGGAGCTGAGCACAAACCCAGAGTGCAGATGGGGCTCTGGCTCTGGGCAGCCCTGCAAGGGGTTATTGTTTCTCTCTCCAGTGGGCTATGCTAGAGGGATTGTCAAAGCACTTTCAGGTCTGCTCCTCAGAGCCAAGGACCTAGGAATTCTTCAGCTGCCCTACAGAGAGGAATCTGGAGCGGGACAGTGCAAAAAGGAATCTAAGAGCTTTTCTCCAGAAATGCCTGTTTTCAGCCCATCCACATCCCCCCAGATAGAATCCCTTAAAGTGACATTAGCTCTTCAATGACAATTCAGATTATATATGCTGAAATATTTCACAGTGTGTTAAGGAAAATTCCAGGGCATATTGTTGATGGATGACTGTGTGACCTGGAAGCTAGTCTCTGGTTTTTAAAATTCAGGCCAAGATTGTGTATCCTGCTGAGTTTCACCTGCAGACACTCCATCTTCAGGGACTGGAGCTTTATTCTCTCTTTCCTTGACTTTTCCATCCCTTCTGGTTGCTCCAGAAATCCTGCTGCCTAAGTAAGTTCCAGGAGGAGAGTTTCTGAGAAGATATTCCTTCTGTCAAGGGCCCTGTGGATCAGAGCAGCCCACTCTGTAAATATCGCAGGTGTTGTGTGTATTGTTTGTATTCAA
>NW_011494576.1:5033-5984 GCF_000754665.1 Bison bison bison
AGATGTGGCCAGGATACTAATCATTGTCATTTCATAATTTATAGGCATGTGTGTATTGTGTCTGGTGCTCAGTTGCTAAGTGGCATCCAACTCTGTGCAATCCTGTGGACTGTAGCCCACCAGGCTCCTCTGTCCATGGAATTTTCCAGGCAAGAATACTGGAGTGGGTTGCTGTTTTCTCTTCCAGGGGATCTTCCTGACACAGGGATTGAACCCTCATCTCCTCAATTGGCAGGCAGATTCTTTACTGCTGAGCTACTGGGGAAACCCAATTTATAGACACAATTACTTAAATGCAGAGTTTAATAGTTATAGTAGTTTTATGGTCTTGGCAGATGTAGTCACCATCATCACTTAGGGTGATTCTGGACACCCACCTGAAGGTAAGCACTGTCTTCCTCCCTGACATCCTAGAGTCCTGCACACTGGGTGCTGGCCACCTGAGCACTGGGGCCTCAACAGCTTAATAAAGAGGCCACAGAAATGGAGAGGGAGATGAAGGATAAAAAATAAATCTTAATGGTGGGGAAATAAAGTATTCTAGCAGGTTTTATTCCCCTGGTGGTAACTGCATCAGCTCTCTACTTCCAGTCTGATCCCTCATTTCACATATTGGGGTCCAGGCTAGTGGGAGTAAAGACAGGGCATAGGATATATATATATATATATATACATATATAAAGTCATAAGTCACTCAGTCGTGTCCAACTCTTTGTGACCCCATGGACTGTAACCTACCAGGCTCCTACTTCCATGGGATTTTTCAGGCAAGGGTACTGGAGTGGGTTGCCATTTCCTTCTCCAGGAGATCTTCCCAACCCAGGGATGGAACATGGGTTTCATGCATTGTAGGCAGATGCTTTACCATCTGAGCCACCAGGGAATTAGTGTGTATGTGTGTATATATATATATATGTATATATATATATATATATATATATATACCCACGT
>NW_011494576.1:6097-6972 GCF_000754665.1 Bison bison bison
TGGTTTCCACATTGCAGACAACCCTGTAAATTTCCAGAATGAATTCTGGAAGCTAGGGATTACTGAAAATGCACAAGAGTTTAAGAGAATCTAGGTGATCTGATGAGCCAGAGAGTCCTGCCAGCATGATAACTTCAACTCAAGATTCTAATTTTAGGGGGAGGGTTGGTTCAGTGAGTAGGACTCTGCATTCACATTTCAGGAGGCCCAGGTTCGATCCCTGGCCAGGTAACTAGATCCCACAAGCCTAAACTAAGACCTGGTGCAGACAAAAAACAAACAAAAAGAACAGCTCAGCAAACAGATGTGCATTAAAAATGATCCCAGTTTTGGTAAGAACTAACAAAATTCATTTTAACTAGTGAGAAAATCTCTGTAGGTGAAAAAAGCACATTTGAAGAAGACTGTTCTTGAGTTCAACTGTCTTAGTCACAGCCATTGTTACTGGATTGATAACACTGCCCTGAGAGCCCGTGTAAGGCAACCTCACAGCTGTCTGCAGCCACACGTTCCCATGCCTTAAAATGGTTTATGTCAGCAAAGAACAATGGCAACAATTCTTACCATAATATAGTCAGACTTTGCATAAAATAAACCCTATCCTGGAGAAAAGAACAAGCTATGAAATGACCCCATTAAATCTTCTGCTGGGTTCGCTTCACTGGCACAAGTAATTGCACAAGAAACTATGCAAATAGGCTGACAGACACTGAGCCAGCAGTTCTTTCCATTGAGATCCCTGAATCCCTAAGGAAACAAACAAACAGAAGACAGATCGATGCCACACATGAGCTTCAGGAATGAAGAGTGCCCGGCTAATATACTAACCATCTAAACTTGACATTCTAAAAAAAAAAAATACTTAATTGAATTAA
>NW_011494576.1:8822-10559 GCF_000754665.1 Bison bison bison
GAACATGAAGGTTTTGAGGCCACTCTTGTTAAGCGTGACAGCTCCTTCCACCTGCAGAAACAAGCAGTGCAAGCATCAGACTCAGCTGTGTACTACTGTGCTCTGAGTGACACAGTGAGAGAGGGCTGCGGGGGAGCTGAACACAAACCCCGAGTGCAGATGGGGCTCTGGCTGTGGGCAGCCCTGCAGGGGGGTTGCTGTTTCTGTCTTAGGTGTTTTATGCTAGCTGTGTTGTTTATGTACTAAGTCATGTCCGACTCTTTTGTGACCCTATGACTGTAGTGGGCTCTTCTGTCCATGGGATTTCCCAGGCAAGAAGACTGGAGTGGGTTGCCATTTCTTTCTCCTGGGAATTATCCCAACCCAGGAATGGTACCCACATCTCCTGTTTGGCAGGCAGATTCTTTATCACAGAGCCACCTGGGAAGCCCCTTTTTTATGCCAGAGACATTTTCAAAGTACTTCCAGCTCTGAAGCTCAGTGCCAAGAACCCTGCAATTCTTGGATTGGTCTACAAAGAGGACTCTGGGAGGAATAGTGAAAAGAGGAATCTAAAAGGCCTTCTTCAGAAATGCCTGTTTTTAGCCCAGTCACATTTCTCCAGATGGCACAGAATTCCTGGAAGTGACATTAACTCTGTTCAATGACAGTTCAGTTGATAGATGCTGAAATATGTCACAACCTGTTGATGAAAACTCCCAGGGCACCTCGTTCATGGATGAATGTATGACCTTGGAGCTACTGTCTAATTTTTATAATTCAGACCAAAATTTTGTGTCTTGCTGAGTTTCACCTGCAGACACTCCATCTTTAGTGACTGGGACCTTTACACTCTCTTCCACTGACTTTTCCAGCTCTTATGGTTTGTTGCTCAAAAACTGCTGCTGCTGTGAGTTCCATGAAGATGGTTTCCTCAGAAGATATTCCTTCTGTCAAGGGCCCTGTGAGTCAGAGCAGACTAGTCAGTGAACATTTTGTGCATGAGGTGTCTTGCTTCTATGTTGGTGACACAGCTCCACCCTCATCTTGTCATCATGGCAGCTCTTTACAGAATGCTAGGTCATGATCCCAATTCTGGTCTTGAGGATCTGTGCTGACATAACCTGACATATTATCTTTATCACTGTATTGAGGCCTCTGATCCTTTTGACATGTGTCAAATCCAGTGACCAAGGAAACACTCTGTCCATTAGTGAAAAGAGGGCACATGGACTTTTGTTGACCCATATTTTAAATTCTTGACATATTCACAATGTTCCCACAGCAGAGGAGCAGAAAACAAAGAAATGAGTGGCTCTCACTGAAACTTGCAATGAATGAAACTCTCTGAGAGAAATTCGTCCTGGCATTCTGGAGGTCTCTGAAGCTCACCTGTCCTTTATCCCTCTTGTATGATTCTGTGGGACTAACAGGTACAGATGAAGGTTTTGCAGAGCATGATCCTTCTTTGATTTCAGAGGCTCTCCTAAAGAAAAAAAAAATGAAATTGCAGAATCAAGTTTCTTGGGCCTAGGACACTAAGGGATCCTGAAATACAAGCTGAATTTGCTTCATGGTAAAGTGATTTCACTTTCACTTTTCACTTTCATGCATTGGAGAAGGAAAAGGCAACCCACTCCAGTGTTCTTGCCTGGAGAATCCCAGGGACAGGGGAGCCTTGTGGGCTGCTGTCTGTGGGGTTGCACAGAGTCAGACATGACTGAAGCGGTTTAGCAGCAGCAGCAGCAAACCCTCTTT
>NW_011494576.1:10659-11270 GCF_000754665.1 Bison bison bison
CTATACCTGCATTCATTCAGGAACACTTTTTTGAGCACATACTCATATATGTCAGTCACATGAATAAGTGTTGAGAATATAGTATACATGACCAAGTCTCCTGCTTTTAGGACTGTATTGCTTTTAAGACACCACATGTGTCTTAAAATAATGTTTCTTTCACAAATCACTTTATTCACTCACTGAGCTCTGTTTGTCCCCAATATGTGACATTGACAGATTTATGGGCAATGGGCTAAGCATTTTAAATCCCTCTCCACCTCTTCAGGTAGATACTAGGAAACTTCCAATTTACAAATGACAAAATTGAGGTGTAGAGATGTTTGGTAACTTAATCAAGGTTACATAACCAGTTAGGACCAGAACTTGGGTAGGATGTCAGTCATTCTGAGGCATGACTAATATTCATAAAAGCTAATTGATAGGACCATCATGAAATCTTGTTTTTTTTGTTGTTGTTAAACACCATTGCCTTCTTAGAATTTTATAATTTTTGAAATTTTCATTTGATGAAAAATAAGTTAATGCAGTAATGAAAACTGTACTTTACTCAATGGGCAATCACAGGAGTCTGTATATATTCCTGAACACTGAAGCCAAAAAAATTGCAG
>NW_011494576.1:14193-15545 GCF_000754665.1 Bison bison bison
TTATTATTTAAAAATCAGACATCACATTGAAAACTGGATTTCTAGCTTCTCTATAAAAATATCTAAGAGTACAACATCCTCTGGGGTAGAGGTCAAAAGTCATGTTTGATTGCATAACGCCTTTGATATAGACTCATTTTTTCTCTAAAAATCTATGCAGATTTACCATTCACAACATGAATAGCCCAAAAATAAAATTTTAAATTATTAGTCCTAATATAGAAGCTGATCCACAAAGCAAACAAATTGGAATTAACATCTCATGGACATATACCTGTTTTTTTCCCTGTGATTTTTATCATCACAGCATGGATCCCAGTGTGAGAAATTTCAGTATAGTTTATTCATTAATTCTTAGTTTCCTGGTAAGCATTGGGGAAACATTAGTTGGCAAGACAGATGTGAGGTCTGCTTTGATGGAGCTCATGTTCCAGGGGGATATAGTGGTGTCCAGTATAGGAACATAGGCATAAAGACATTTAATATCATCCTTAATAAAACGATGAATTGAAATTAGCTGGATTCAAACCCTGTCATCTGCATCACAGCATGACTTTTAAGGTACTCCTTAGCCTCTCTTGGCATCAGTTTCTTCATATGTAAAATGGCAATAATAGAACCTACTTCATGGACTTAAGAATCAAAATCATCTATACATCTCTATCTGTTTAAAATCATTATAAAATTAAATTATATAGAAACACACTTGCCTGTGTGTTTTATAGAAATAAAATTTTAAGCACAGGTACATATTATGGCATCTTGATACAGCAGGGATCACTCACTGATGACCATTATTAATATAAAAGGCAGAGTTTGCTCCAGTACCTACATCAGATTTTCATTCATGTCATTTTTTTTTTAATAACACAAAGTTTCTCCTTATTTTTCGTTTTATTTTATTTTATTTTTTAACTTTACAATATTGTATTGGTTTTGCCATATATCAACATGAATCCGCCACAGGTATACATGTGTTCCCCATCCTGAACCATCCTCCCTCCTCCCTCCCCCCTCCCCATACCATCCCTCTAGGTTGTCCCAGCGCAAGAGCCCCAAGCATCCAGTATCGTGCATCGAACCTGGACTGGTAACTCATTTCATATATGATATTATACATGTTTCAATGTTATTCTCCCAAAGCATCCCACCCTCTCCCTCTCCCACAAAGTCCAAAAGACTGTTCTATACATCAGTGTCTCTTTTGCTGTCTCGTATACAGGGTTATTGTTACCATCTTTCTAAATTCCATATATATGCATTAGTATATTGTATTGGTGTTTTTCTTTCTGGCTTACTTCACTTTGTATAATAGGCTCCAGTTTCATCCACCTCATTAGAACTGATTCAAA
>NW_011494577.1:0-574 GCF_000754665.1 Bison bison bison
GCTAGACCTAGGGTGCATCTCCCTATCCAGCCAGGAGGAAGCCATGCCCGTAGGTAGGAGCCACATATCCAAAGGTCCCGTTTGGAGCAAGCCAGCGTGACTGAGATATCCAGTCCCAATCAGTGCCTGGCCAGGCAAAGGGAGGACCTGAACTGGGGTTGGAAAATTCAGGAATGATTACCTTGCATATTTCCTGAGGCAAAAGTCGCAATTGTTTCCAATCATTATAATTAAGTTGTTGGCTAACTTCTGGGGATGGCTCTATTTGTCCCTAGCATATATGGTCAGTAGACATTAGATGTCCTTTTTCAGGAGTTAGCCATATAACCTCATATCATCCCATATTTGATAAATGTCATGTACAAAGCCACTAGATCTAGACCCATTTACCTTATGTGTAGTGAAATAGTCATAAAACCAAGACAATGTAAATCAAAATTAAAAGCCACGTTATGTCCATAGTTAAAGTACAAAGTGTTGCACCAGTCCATCTTAGGGTTGTTAAATGTCATCAGATTAAGAAGAGGCATCACATACGATTGTTGTCGAAGGTATTCGCAGACTTGGAGAAAGT
>NW_011494577.1:674-1402 GCF_000754665.1 Bison bison bison
CCATCAGCAGATGAATGGATAAGAAAGCTGTGGTACATATACACAATGGAGATACTCAGCCATTAAAAGATACATTGAATCAGTTCTAATGAGGTGGATGAAACTGGAGCCTATTATACAGAGTGAAGTAAGCCAGAAGGAAAAACATAAATACAATATACTAATGCATATATATGGAATTAGAAAGATGGTAACAATAACCCGGTGTACGAGACAGCAAAAGAGACACTGATGTATAGAACAGTCTTATGGACTCTGTGGGAGAGGGAGAGGGTGGGAAGATTTGGGAGAATGGCAATGAAACATGTAAAATATCATGTAGGAAACGAGTTGCCAGTCCAGGTTCGATGCACGATGCTGGATGCTTGGGGCTGGTGCACTGGGACGGCCCAGAGGGATGGTATGGGGAGGGAGGAGGGAGGAGGGTTCGCGATGGGGAACACATGTATACCTGTGGCGGATTCACTTTGATATTTGGCAAAACTAATACAATTATGTAAAGTTTAAAAATAAAATAAAATTAGAAAAAAAAAAGACATAAAATGACGTCACTTAGTTCTGGTCAGGGTGCCACCTCTTAAACTTGAGTGTGATGCACCGACGAATCAATTCCTGGCACTTTGACAGCTGTGGGAGAAGAAAGAATAAGCTGGTAAGGGCCTTTCCAGAGGGATTTGAGGGATTGGCCCCCAGATCCCAATGTTTTTATCTGGACCTCAGTTCCTGGC
>NW_011494577.1:1502-2872 GCF_000754665.1 Bison bison bison
AGCATAACATCTGTAGTTCCCAGAGAGGGAACAAACACTGCAGCCAAATAATCACACCAGTGAAATGTAGATCTTGCCCACCGAGTTTAAAGTGTGGTAAATTAGCAGGCTTTTCTGGAAGCTCTGAAAATATGAAGCCGTGAGTAAAAGCTAGACCTTGGGTGCATCTCCCTATCCAGCCAGGAGGAAGCCATGCCCATAGGTAGGAGCCACATATCCAAAGGTCCCGTTTGGAGCAAGCCAGCGTGACTGAGATATCCAGTCCCAATCAGTGCCTGGCCAGGCAAAGGGAGGACCTGAACTGGGGTTGGAAAATTCAGGAATGATTACCTTGCATATTTCCTGAGGCAAGAGTCCCAATTGTTTCCAATCATTATAATTAAGTTGTTGGCTAACTTCTGGGGATGGCTCTATTTGTCCCCAGCATATATGGTCAGTAGACATTAGATGTCCTTTTTCAGGAGTTAGCCATATAACCTCAATCATCCCATATTTGATAAATGTCAGGTACAAAGCCACTAGATCTAGACCCATTTACCTTATGTGTAGTGAAATAGTCATAAAACCAAGACAATGTAAATCAAAATTAAAAGCCACGTTATGTCCATAGTTAAAGTACAAAGTGTTGCACCAGTCCATCTTAGGGTTGTT
Organism: Bison bison bison; assembly: GCF_000754665.1. Classification (NCBI taxonomy): domain Eukaryota; kingdom Metazoa; phylum Chordata; class Mammalia; order Artiodactyla; family Bovidae; genus Bison; species Bison bison. Next base: position 2,154 of record NW_011494577.1, read on the forward strand.
AGATGTCATCAGATTAAGAAGAGGCATCACATACGATTGTTGTCGAAGGTATTTGCAGACTTGGAGAAAGTCTTTTCCTTGAAGTAGAGATGTACACCATGGGAAGCCATCCACTGATGAAGAAGGGAGCACTCTGCACACCCAGCAGTTAGACTGATTGTGGAATGCAGCATAGGAGTGAGCCCAGAACAGGAAGGCATTTTCTCGAGGATCAAACGGCAAACTCAGGATTTTTTGGAGTCAGCAGAAGTAGGCTCACACAGAGTATCAGGCCCATCTGAAAAGTACAAAGTCAGAGCATAGAAAGTAAAGACATAAAATGTCGGAGAGTGTTTTGCCTATGTTCTCCTCTAGGAGTTTTATAGTTTCTGGTCTTACGTTTAGATCTTTAATCCATTTTGAGTTTATTTTTGTGTATGGTGTTAGGAAGTGGTCCAGTTTCATTCTTTTACAAGTGGTTGACCAGATTTCCCAGCACCACTTGTTAAAGAGATTGTCTTTAATCCATTGTATATTCTCTCCTCCTTTGTCAAAGATAAGGTGTCCATATGTGCGTGGATTTATCTCTGGGCTTTCTATTTTATTCCATTGATCAATATTTCTGTCTTTGTGCCAGTACCATACTGTCTTGATAACTGTGGCTTTGTAGTAGAGCCTGAAGTCAGGTAGGTTGATTCCTCCAGTTCCATTCTTCTTTCTCAAGATCGCTTTGGCTATTC
>NW_011494577.1:4291-7168 GCF_000754665.1 Bison bison bison
GCAACTTCACTTTCACTTTTCACTTTCATGCATTGGAGAAGGAAATGGCAACCCACTCCAGTGTTCTTGCCTGGAGAATCACAGGGACAGGGGGCCTGGTGGGCTGCCATCTATGGGGTCGCATAGAGTCGGACACGACTGAAGCGACTTAGCAGCACCAGCAGCAGAACTCAGTTCAGAGCCACAAGTTCCGCTAACTGAGCACTGGTTCCCTGGGGGAGAGATTTTGCTTCTAAAACCTGTTCAGCAGTCACCAGGGCATAACTTGCATTGCGTTTCCCATCCTGATCATCAGTATCAGGGTCTTTTCCTGTGAGTCAGCTCTTCCCAGCAGGTGGCCTAAGTATTGTAGCTTCAGCTTCAGCATTGGCCCTGCCAGTGAATATTCAGTTGGTTTCCTTTAGGATTGGCTGTTTTGATATCCTTGCTGTCCGAGGGATTCTCAAGTGTCTTCTCCAGCACCACAAACCGAAAGCGTCAATTGTTTGTCACTCAGCCTTCTTAATGATTGAACTCACACATCTGTACATGACTACTGAAAAAGCCATAGTTTTGACTATATGGACCTTGTGTGATGTCTCTGCTTTATACTATGCTGTCTAGGTTTGACATGAGCTTCCTTGGTGGCTCCGTGGTAAGGAATTCGCCTGCATGGGTGTACCTATGGCTGATTCTTGTTGATGTTTGACAGAAAACAACAAAATTTTGTAAAGCAATTATCCTTCAATTAAAAAATAAAGTGGGGGGAAAAAAAAAAAAGAATCTCCCTGCAATGCATGGGATGTAAGAGTCATGGGTTTCACCCCTGGGCTGGGAAGATGCCTTGCCATGCCCCATGGGAGGAGGGCATGGCAATCCACTAAAGTATTCTCGCCTGGAGAATCCCATGGACAGTGGCACCTGGCAGGCTATGGTCCATGGGGTCATAAAGAGTCAGACACAACGAAGCAATGAGTATGCATGCATACTAGCTTTGTTACGGTTGTTCTTCCAAGGATCAAGTGTCTTAATTTCATGGCATCTGGTCCCATCACTTCATGGGAAATAGATGGTGAAATAGTGGAAACAGTGTCAGACTTTATTTTGTTGGGCTCCAACATCACTGCAGATGCTGATTGCAACCATGAAATAGAGAGGGTAACAGGCAGGAAGGCCAGGGATCTCCAAATGGAGGAAATAGGCTGCTAGTGTCAGACGTTTTTTATCTCTCTTAAGCGGCAGAAGGAAACAAACTACTGATATTTTTTTCCTTCTCTATACAAATTGTAGAGGAGGTTTCTCTTAAAATACTCTGTTGCCATAATGACACCTGGTTTCACCTGAAGTTAACTATTCTCAAACCTTGAGTTAATGCATTTTTCTTATGGAAATCTTTGTCTTAAGCTCTGTTAATGTACTATGCATTTACCCCAAACTCTGTCTTCAAGTCGGTTCCACCTAATGGCTCAGAACCTACTTGATAAACCAGTATGTTATACTCAGACATTGTTCCCCTAATCTATGTAAATGAAACTATTTTTTATGGTAATGTGCCCTTCTACAACATTCAAGTCAATCGTTTTATGGCCAGGGATGAATCCTCTGGTGCCAAGATTATCCCAAAATACATCTTATGGATGAGGGGCCTGGTAGCATTCTGAGTTTTAAGACATTCCTTTCTTTCATTAACAGACTGCTAGTGACTATATATAACATCCAGCTGAAGACTAGCAGGAGGGTATTCTTTCTGCCCCCTTCTGATGTCATGTCAGAAGCTTTCTCTATCTCCTTTATACTTTAGTAAAACTTTATTACACAAAAGCTCTGAGTGATCAAGCCTCGTCTCTAGCCCTGGAATGAATTCTTCTCCTCCAGAGGCCAAGAATCCCAGCGTCTTTTCCTTCAGCAACAACCTTTCAAAAGTAAAAGACGCTTACTCCTTGGAGGGAAAGTTATGACCAACTTAGATAACATATTAAAAAGCAGAGACATTACTTTGGCAAAAAAGGTCCGTCTAGTAAAGGCTATGGGTTTTCCAGCAGTCATGTATCTATGTGAGAGTTGGACTGTGAAGAAAGCTGAGCGCCAAAGAATTGATGCTTTTGAACTGTGGTGTTGGAGAAGACTCTTGAGATCCCTTGGACTGCAAGGAGATCCAACCAGTCCATCCTAAAGATCAGTCCTGGGTGTTCATTGGAAGGACTGATGCTGAGGCGAAGCTCCAATACTTTGGCCACCTCATGTGAAGAGTTGACTCGTTGGAAAAGACCCTGATGCTGGGAGGGATTGGGGGCAGGAGGAGAAGGAGACGACAGAGGATGAGATGGCTGGGTGGCATCAGCGACTCGATAGACATGAGTTTGGGTGAACTCCTGAGTTGGTGATGGACAGGGAGGCCTGGCGTGCTGCGATTCATGGGGTCACAAAGAGTCGGACACGACTGAGCGCCTGAACCGAACTTAACTGACCTGAAGTACTCTCTACACCTAAACGAAAACTCTGGTGTACACCCTTAAGAATTTTCCATTGAGTATTTTCAGGAATTATTAATCGTCCATTCCTCAGACTGTAGCCATCCTTTATCAGTAATCTTTGCTCCTCTTCTCTCATATTTTTCTAATTTTTCCTCAGTATATTGTGGGTTTTCCTGCTACACGGGACCTGTCCAGATCAAAGGCATCTGCAGTGAAGGGGTTTCCTAAAGTGCCACTTTTCTTGCTTGACAGTCAGCCAGCTGATTACCTTCAGGTACTTTATTCCCATCCCTGCTGTGCCCTTTGCAATGCATAACAGCTACTCCTTTAGGACAATATATAGTAGTCAAAAGTCTCTGCACCTCTCTGAAATGCTTAATAGGTTCTCCTGTTGTCCTTTTACACTGTCTTTCTTTCCATATTG
>NW_011494577.1:7268-7644 GCF_000754665.1 Bison bison bison
AAATCCACTAAAGTATTCTCGCCTGGAGAATCCCATGGACAGTGGCACCTGGCAGGCTACGGTCCATGGGGTCATAAAGAGTCAGACACAACGAAGCAATGAGCATGCACGCATACTAGCTTTGTTATGGTTGTTCTTCCAAGGATCAAGTATCTTAATTTCATGGCAGCAATCACCATGCACGGTGATTTTGGAGCCTCCAAAATTAAATCTGTCCGTGCATCCACTTCCCCCCTTCTGTTATCCGTGAAATGATAGGACTGGATGCCATAATCTTATATTTTTGAATGTTGACTTTTAAGCCAGCCTTTTCACTCTCCTCTTTCACCCTCATCAAGTGGTTCTTTAGTTCCTCTTCACTTCCTGCCATTAAAGT
>NW_011494577.1:9602-10131 GCF_000754665.1 Bison bison bison
TTATTAACAACAGGCTGCATACTTCCATCCCAACATAGATTTAAATAACTTCCAAAGTCTTCCTGGGTAACTTTTATGGGAGCTAACTCTTCTCTGTGGGAAGAGTAACTTTATTAAAAGTAAGTACATAGAATTGTGTTGGGAAAATGTTGTTAGTTTTAATTATGAACATGTATATCTATGAATTATGTATATTTATGCTATTAGATGTATTAACAACAAAAGTTTTTCTTTGCATGCACTCTCTACTAGGACCAGCAACCCAGTGTTGAGCAACGTCAACAAGAGAAACCGCCAGCTGAGATTCAGGATATCACACCTAGAAAGGAGGAAGTACATGGAAAGGATCCAGTGAATCGTGATGAAGAAGAGGAGAAGGATCCCTTTGAAGGTAAAGTGTAATCTGTGCGTCATGCCTTAAGACATAACCAGTAAGAAGAGGAAAGGAAACATTAGAAAAGGACTTCAGACAGTTCCTAAAAAACTGAGGAGAGTATAGTTTGCAGGTCAGTGTGGTCGCTCAAATTTT
>NW_011494577.1:10231-11209 GCF_000754665.1 Bison bison bison
AGTTGTTGAATAGTTGGGCTGTTTCTAGTTTTGGCTATTAGGAGTACATGAGTAGAATATTTGAGTATAGGTCCTCGTGTGAACATGTTTTCCTTTCTCTTGGGTAAAATTAAAACTCCTAGTAATTACGAAAAATCCTGCTATAATAGAATAAGAAGAATGTGCTACTGGAGAAGAGTGCAGAAATAGCTACAGAAGGAACGAAAAGGCTAAGCCAAAGTGGAAACAACACCCAGCTGTGAATGTGTCTGGTGGTGAAAGTGAAGTCCGATGCTAAAGGAACAATACTGTATAGGAACCAGAAGTATATTCAGAGAAACTAGTTACCAGTTGAGAGATTTAAATGTGCAGTGCACCAAGCAAAAAGTGGAAACAGAGGCATCTATTTATGTACTTATTCCATAGAAGTGAGTAAAGCCATTGGGAGTATGACGGAAGAAGGAAAACCCAGAAGCAACGAAGGAAATGGTTCATCAGAGCATGTATAAAAATAGGTATTAAAAAACGTAATATCTATTTCTGTCATGACTGTCTTTCTGAGACACATTCTCCACTAAGGGTAACCTGGGACTACCTATCACCAGAGGTTGTGGATGCATAAGAAAGACTGTACTGGAAGGAAAAAAATATAGCCTTCAAGCCCCTTTCTCATCCTCCAGAGACCCTGCGGTTCCAGGACTCTACCTCAATGGCGGGAAAACCGCAACCTGCACTGCACAGGCTCAACTCAGTGAGTATGCGCAGTGTGTGCGTGCGCATCCGTTGCTGCGCATGCGCCTTGGTGCGCATATGCCTTCCTGAGCGTTCTGTGAGGAGCGTTGGACCTGAGACGGGTCTGTTTATTCAGTCCTGGTTCTTTCTCACTATTTGAGACTCACCAGGTGGGTTCACAGGTCTGTCCTGTCTGGCGTTTAAGTGTGTGTGCGTGTGAGGGGGAGCCAGCGAGTTTCGCGCGGGTCGGGCAGTGCGATCTAGGGC
>NW_011494577.1:11309-11651 GCF_000754665.1 Bison bison bison
TTTTCAGAATATTATATCTTTACTAATATAGAGGGAACATTACTATTATTTTAATAATAGAGTTCACATATTCTTTGAAAGATAGTTCAGACCCCGGATGCCTGAATGCCTGACTTAGAGACTTTCAAATAAAGAAACAGAGAGGATCAAAGCCATATCGAATTGAAAATAGGGAACCGTTTTCTTCTCTTGAGTATAAGTACTTTAAGCAACAGCTAATAATTTTCAGGTTCTTTTATAATTTCTGCTTGTAGCAAATATGGAATGCATTTGTAATAAATATCAGTTTATATGAAATATGCTTAGGCATCCAAGTAGGTTCTAGTACCAGCTTAGCATAAT
>NW_011494577.1:15592-15967 GCF_000754665.1 Bison bison bison
TTTTTTTTTTTTTTTTGGTGTGGCTGCGAGAAACACACGTATTTCTGCTTCACATTATGATGTCACCATGTCGCCAGTGATAGTAAGGACTTAAAATTAGTGTCAGCATATAATGTATTATACCAACTGGAATGCTTTCCAGGGTGAAAAGAAACATTTAAAATTACATGAGGGCCACAGGTAAAAAAGGGGCAAATGTTTAACCGACTTAAAACCACCATATCAGGGATAAAGTAGAACAAATGAAAATTTCTACAGTTTTCGACAGTAGAGAAGAAAGAAATGTAATACTGGCCTTTTTATTTACTTCACTTAAGCAGTAACAGAGAGAACAACTGTTTAGCTATCCTATATTCGGAATATTATTTCAAACCA
>NW_011494578.1:0-1355 GCF_000754665.1 Bison bison bison
AACCTTGAGGCTGAGGGCCTGTGTTATGTTCTCATTAGCTCACTCAGTGTTTACAAATCCCCCTATCCCAGTCACTTGTTTCAGGGGAGTTGAGTTCAGTCTTTCTCCTTGCAATAGTCTTGACCTTTATCACAATGTCTTGAATAAAGTTTTCCTTGCCTATTTAACTCTTTCCAGTGCAATGTTTTTGGGAGGATCTGTGGCTCCTTTCTATTAACTAAATAGCTAAAGAAAACTTTTACTCTCAAAATCCATAATGATAGGTTGATAGGTCAGTTAGGGGTGTTGTAACAGAATACCTTGGATGAGGGTGCTTATACAATAATTATTTGTTTCTCATAGTCTAAAGGTTGAGAGTCGAGGTCAGGATTCAGCAAGGTCAGGTTCTGGTGAATGTGTCTTCCTTAGATTTTGCCACCTTCTCATTTATCTTCATGTGGCAGAAAGACAGAAAGGATGAGCTCTATTCCTCTTTTTAGAAAGATGGTAATGTCATGGGGACTCCACCCTCATGATGTAATTACCTCCCAAAGGCCCCACCTCTTGGGACCATCTCACTGGAGGTCAGGGTTTCAACATATAAATTTATGTGGGGACACAGAGGTTTAGTCTATAACAAGAATAGCTCACACTACTTATAGTCAGCAGAATTTAGTTAGGATGTTTGAGGCACTAAGTTGGTCCCATTTCCTTGTTTTACATAATGTATCATGTTTAATTATTATAAATATTCACCAACTTTTATAAATAGTTCTTGAATCAACTATAGGAGAACTTTCAAAAAGTCCAATATGTTGCTTGGTCAAAGAAATACAAATAAACATGGCAAATTGGAGCTGTATTAAAACTTAGTGAATTCTCCACCATTTAAATCATTAATAGGACATAACAAATTTAATCACAGATTCTTTTACAGTTCTTTAACTAACATGAATTGAATGTGCCCCTCTTGTCTCAGAAAACAACTGCAAGTTCATTATCTGATGAATAGACACATTGTGAATGAAATCTGTTAAAATGACTTAATCATTGATATACCATCATTATCACTTCCAAAATGTTTTCAAGTTTTTGAGACATAAATTATCACATGTGCTTTACAAAATACTCTGTTCCATTTATGACTGTATCAGGATAAGTATATTTCCTGTATCAGGAAATTTTCTATCATTACTCTAAAAAATTATTTAGTCCATTTTGACAAACATCTTTAGAAATATTTAGAATTGTTTAATAGAAAAATTGTCTTTAAACATCTGCTGTTATTTTCCTATTTATTAAAATATTTTTAAAGGAGTATTTGGGCCTTAATAAAAATATTAGTCATAACATCCTTCCCCTTTTCCTTCTAACAA
>NW_011494578.1:2654-12432 GCF_000754665.1 Bison bison bison
AACCCCATGGACTATACAGTCCATGGCATTCTCCAGGCAAGAATGATGGATTGGGTAGCCTTTGCCTTCTCCAGGGGGTCTTCCCAATACAAAGCAGTGAACCTCTCCCCATTCCCTGCCTCCATGACCTATACGCTGCAGAGAACGATCTGGGCATGGTCCCCGGAGCCCTGGGCAGCTGGAGGATATGACCCTGGCTACTAAGGAAAGAGTTTCCCAGCTCCTGTCTCTCCATTCACATTTCCACACTTGTTCCAGCACTGATCGGTTGTCCACCCCCAAGAGGTGGCAGGAGGTTAGGTTGGTGTGCAAGGATCTTACACATCATTTCAGGCTTGCCTCTGCGGTTGGGACTTCTTTCAAAGAGAGTAATTGTTGTGAACTAAAGATTAACCCAGTTGGAAATTGCTACAAGTGTGTCTCTGCAGCTTAAATGAACAGCCTGAGGCCTGGCTGGGTCCTGGGCGCCAGGCACTGAGAGAGATGGAAGTTGGATGGGGTCTGGGACTTGGCTCTGAGGTGCTGCCCACTGAGACCCGCCCCCTCAGCCAGGGCCGGGCACTGGACGTAGGGCCCCTACTGGGTGCCGGATACCCTGCCCACCCAGGACCCCTTCCTCCTGGCCTGGGCCTGGACCCCAGAAATAGAGGGTGGTGCCTGGGACCTGATGCCTTCTTGTCAGAACTGAGAGTAGCATTTGATTTGGGGGGAGGTTTACAGCAACATTAGGGTTTCCCTCATAGCTCCATAAGTAAAGAACCTGCCTGCAGTGCAGGGGACCAGGGTTTGATTCTTGGGTTGGGAAGGTCCCCTGGAGAAGGAAATGGCAAGCCACTCCAGTATTCTTACCTCGAGAATCCCATAGACAAAGGAGCCCAGCAGGCTACAGTCCATGGGGCCGCAAGAGTCAGACTTGACTCAGTGACTAAACCACCACCACCACCACAAGAACATCATGCCCTGACCATGACCTGACCTCAGGAACAAAGACTCTGACCCCAGAAGTAACCAGGCCATTCCCTCAACTTTCCTAGAAAAGCACTTTGCTGACATTTTTTCTGGGAGCTCACCTTTTTTTGTTTGTCTGTCTTTTCTCCCTGTGTGGCCCTGCACGAAGGCTTTCTCTCCTCACTGTGTGTTAGGAGCACAAACTTGTGATCAGTACCAAGATGATATTCTAATCAAGAATAGAATCTCTTTTTATTCTCAATGTGTTAGATTTGTCCCTCCTCACCCCGAAATGTTCACTATCAGCTATACTTGGGGACAGAACATTTTCATTCATACAAATTATTTTCTAATCAGAGAGAAATGTGTGAGTCTGAGATTCAATTTTTGAAATAAAATGTTTACTCTGAAAAGCCAAACATGTGCATAGAATCACAGTAGCAGTTGGACAGTGGCAGTTGGACTCATCCTGTGCAGAGTCCAGTTAATTCTGAAGGTTCTGTGATGTGTGGTTGCCATGGTAATGTGGTGATACACATTCTGCATTCAGTGTGTTTGCGAGCTGAGAGCTTCATGTATGGTGGCAAAGAGAAATGGGTAACCTGAATTGTTTGGGAGGTAGGTTCCCACTGTTCCTCTGAAGGCTGTTCCTTCAAATGGGCTGTTTAACTTTTACTGATGAATTTTCCTCATTTTTTATTATTATTTTTCTTTTCCATCACTCTAATTTATCTACAGAGTTATAAATGTGGTTTATAGTCTTGTTTTATTCCTTAAATTATATTTTGATTTTCCTGTCAGCTGGCTGCCTTAAATATCTTCCTAAATTTCCAATTTCCCAATGCCAGTTTTGTATACACTCTTACCAGAGAACAGATGGAAAGAACTAACAGAGGAGAACCATGATGTCTCCCCAACATCTGACATTATAGTAAAGGGAATTACATCTCAACTGTTCTCAAATGCTGCTGCCCAAATCTACAAACACTAGCAGTGTAAATCCTGAGACTTACAGGATTTACACTTACAGGATAAAAAGGAAAGAAACTGGGATTTACTGGTGGGATTCCCATGGGTGGATGTGGGCTGGATCATTGTTTGGCTGTTGCCAAGGAGTTTAGTGAGATGGCATAGTGCTGTTGGGTTGGTAGGATGAACATTTGGTCACTGAGGGAAGGAGAGCCTGTCTGTTGATCCTCAAGGAGAATCTAGGGTTACAGTCTCCAGGCTGTGAGGATGGAGATGATTTTCAAAAAGAATATGGGGCTCTGTTGTCTTCCACTCCAGGGTCTAGAGCATGATGAGAAGTTGATAGAGTCAGAATTTTAGTGGGGAAAGGTTGAACTCCTGCCCATTCTTAGCTAGCACTTGGTCCAGGCTGCTCAAATAAGAGTTCAGATCAGCTATGAGACTTTGAGCATCTCAGACTTAATTAGGACACCAAAGGCCAGCAGAGATGGCCACCTCCCCAGTTAACTCACATTAACTGCTCATCCAGACTTGGTCAAGTTAAAGGGAAGCTAATTCTTGGTAGAGCCATCATGTGGCCTTTGGTTTAGAAGGTTCTGAGCTCTGAGCCAACTTGTTGGCCAAACAGATGACTGGTCACTTAGCAAGGTGGACTGGGCTTTGGGAAGGCTGCTTCTGAGATGGTTGGGTGTGTGAAGAAGCTTTGAAGGATGGACAGACTTGGAATCCTGTGGTCTTTCTGAGGGGCTTTGCTCAGAGGAAACTTGTATTTGGGATCAGGAACTGAGATACAGAGACGAGTGGTAGAAGGAGGATTTGAGCTCTTATTAAGGCTGAGGCACCTTCTTCAGGGCATCAGCTCTCATCCCCAGAAAACTAGGGGCAGGATAATTTGAGTTGGAGGTAGGGTTGAGGTCCTAGTTAAGGGGTTTTAGCACAGGTCTCAGAGGTGCAGGCATCTGTGTCCTCAGGGAACCATCTACAATCCTGTCCCAGATCCACTATTTATTATTGCGTGACCATTGGAAAATCACTTCATCTCTCTAAATTTCAACACCATCTAATGTAACATATGGAGTACAGCCCACACTTTGTCCACCCTTCCTCTTGAACAGGGCTGGGTGTCCGAAGAGGTGATAGATACTCTCCATGAGCTATAAAAACTTGTTTCGGTGAAAAAGCTGAAGAATAAGCTTCCATCTCCACTTATTGGAGCCATTCAAAATGCCCTCTCTGCTTTCAACCACTACTGAAGGTCCATCTTATTCTTGCCATCATTCAAGGTTGAACACTTACAGAGAAATTACGAAGCACCAGTCCTTTACTTTTCTATTTATTTATTTGTCTGTCTATCATTCATTTATTTGGCTGCATCAGGTCTTAGTTGTGGCACGTGGAATCTTCATCACACTGTGCAGCTCTTTCGTTGCAGGGCACTGACTCTCTACTTGCGGTGCTTGACCTCAGTAGTTGCAACATGTGGGCTTAATTGCTCAGAGGCATACAGGACCAGAGTTTGCCGACCAGAAATCAAACCCCATCCCCTGCGTTGAGAGGCAGATTCTTATCCACTGGACTGCCCGGGAAGTCCCTCCTTTATTTTTCTAATATTTTACCTGTATTTAATCACTCTTGGCCTCATAATACTAAAAATAGGCCATGTTAACATTTCTCCAAATCAGGACAGGGAACTGAGGCAAAGAGGGATCCGTATGTCTTTCCCAAGTACCTGCTTCTCCTAAATGTGATTTGAATCCAGTCCATCAGGCATGGTCACCATGCTCTGCTGAGCTTCTAGGTCTCAGTTAAATAGAGATATTTGCACACACAGTCAGTCTGTTGGATGTTTTCAGTGCATATCAAACTGCAGATCTTCCTAAGTTCACCTTGGATTCAGGAGGCCTTGCAAGGCATCTGGTGAGGAAGGGAACCAGAGGATTGAATTATGGGTCAATTATTATTAGTTCCTGGGTGGTCCTCTGCCGGCAACATGTCAACAGCTCTCACCATTATAATGCATTTCACAGGATGTCTCATCCAGAAGGCGAGAAGCCACACCCCTCAAGTGTCAAGAACATCAAGAACCAGCTGGATGAAGAGAGTTTGTTGTTGGCCACACTAATAGGGTGCACCCTCTAACTGACTCAACTGAAGGTACTGTGGAAATTTTCTCATTAAGTTCATTCAAGAATGATTATTGTAGTATGGTCAGGGCCTCATATTTAAGAAAAAAAACAGAAATATTAAGCAATGTTCTTTTATTTCATGTGTTCAAATTGAAAGTATATCAGTTGGTACTGCTTTAACTATGAAAGGAAAGATGCACTTTAAATTCAACATTTGGTTCATGCTTAAAAGTGAAGATGGTCTCTAGCTATGGTTTGGACATTAGCTAATTTTTTAACACTAGGTGTGATGTGTTCCCCCCTGAAGTCATGTTTCAAGATTTCTTTAAATCACTAGACTTTATTTAAAGCAGAATTACATTGACATAAAAGTTGTATAGATTATACAGAAAATTCCAATAACATATCACTTCAGTTTCAGCTATCAAATTCTACTCACAGATAACATATGTGTGCTACATTTTTTGTAATTAGTGAGAAAATATATTTTTAGTAATTCAAAGTCTAACATTGTTAGTTCACCTAACATTCACACTTTGTATTGTTACATTCAGTGATATTTTAAATATGCACTTTTAAATTATAGTACCATACAGAAATCTACACACTAATGTTCACAGTGTATTATTAGTACTTAAATACTAGAAACAACCCAAAGACCATCATGTGATGAATGGATAAATGAAATGTGATATGTACTCAGAATGGAATACTGTCCCACCACAAAATGAATTAAGGATTGAAATATGCTATAAAATGGATGGACAATTAATACAAACATTTATTATAGTTAGTGAAATAAGGCAGGCACAGAAAGACAAATATTGTATGCTTCCACTGGTTTAAGGTACACTGAATAGGCTAACTCATGGAAGCTGGAAATAGAAATTACCAAAGCGAGGAGGCAACAGAGAAGGTGGATTATGACTTAATGGGTACAGAGGTTATATTGGATCTGATGAAAAGATGTAGATGGTGTTGATAGGTACACTAAATTGTGAATACAGAAAAATCAAGATTGCTGGGAAAAATATAAATAACCCCAGATACGCAGATGAGACCACTCTTATGGCAGAAACTGAAGAAGAACAAAAGAGCCTCTTGAGGAAAGTGAAAGAGGAGAGTGAAAAAGTTGGATTAAGGCTCAACATTCAGAAAGCTAAGATCATGGCATCCAGTCCCAGAACTTCATGGCAAATAGATGGGGAAACAGTGGCTGACTTTATTTTTCTGGGCTCCAAAATCACTGCAGATGGTGATTGCAGCCATGAAATTAAAAGATGCTTACTCCTTGGAAGGAAAGTTATGACCAACCTAGACAGCATATTAAAAAGCAGAGACATTACTTTGTCAACAAAGGTCCATCTAATCAAGGCTATGGTTTTTCCAGTATTAATGTATGAATGTGATAGTTGGACTATAAAGAAAGCTGAGCACCAAAGAATTGATGCTTTTGAACTGCAGTGTTGGAGGAGACTCTGAACAGTCTCTTGGACTTCAAGGAGATCCAACCATTCCAACCTAAAAGAGATCAGTCCTGCATGTTCATTGGAAGGACTGATGTTGAAGCAGAAACTCCAATACTTTGGCCACCTGATGTGAAGAGCTGAGCCATTTGAAAAGACCCTGATGCTGGGAAAGATTGAGGGCAGGAGGAGATGGGAATGACAGAAGATGAGACGGTTGGATGGCATCACCGACTCAATGCACATGGGTTTGGGTGAACTCTGGGATTTGGTGATGGACAGGGAGGCCTGGTGTGCTGCGATTCATGGGGTCACAAAGAGTTGGACAAGACTGAGCAACTGAACTGAACTGATGGAACTTTTTAATTCTTAAAAATTATGAGAAGAATAAATACAATTTATTTTTGATGACAATGCTCAGTCCCTAGTTTATGTCTGTGAGCCCATGGACAGCAGCACACCAGGCTGACCTATCTTTCACTATCTTCTGGAGTTTGCTCAAATTCATGTCCATTGAGTCGATAATGCTATCCAGATATCTCATCCTCTGTGGCCCCTTCTTTTCCTCCTGCCCTCAGTCTTTCCCAGCATAAGGGGCTTTTCGAGTGAGCCTGATCTTTACATCAGGCAGCCAAAGTATTGAAGTTTAAGCATCAGTCCTTCCAATGAATATCCATGATTGATTTCCTTTATGATTAACTGGTTTGATCTCCTGGCTGTCCAAGGAACTCACAAGAGTCTCTTCAGCACCACTATTCTAAAGCGTTAATTCTTTGGCACTCAGCCTTCTTAATGGTCCAAGTCTCACAACAGTACATGACTACTGAAGCCTAGTGTGATTTTTAGTGCTTCCCTCTGTCAGACCGAGTTTCAAGTCGATCAGGTTCCCCTTAGCCAGAAAGCTTAAGGCTCTCTGACTCATTTCTGAAACGTTCATCTCCTTTGCCTTCCTCCACCCATGAGAAAGGTTGTCCAGCAGATTTCAGCCAACACTTATTAACCACCCACATCCACACACTCCCCCGATGTGTCCACATTAACAAGGTCTTCCCGATCAGCATCACAGATGTCATGACAATTCCTCTATGTCTTCCTAGAGCTCCCTGAGGACCAGCTTGAGGGGCTATCCACTTCAACGTTGGAGGGAGAGGCTCTGCCCAACTCCATAGTAAGTGCCTCCTATTCATCTGATATAAAAGTGTTGCTTAATGACTTTATTTTCTAGCTGAATTCAGATAAAGGTTCAAAATATTCAAGACAGTTCATATAAACAGTTTTTAATTTGATGGATGAATTTCTCCCAGCAGATAACTTATTCAAAAGGATGTTTTTCAAAAATGACAACATAAATTAAAAACTGGAATTGGGATCAGTTTCCTCAGCAGAAACTGTTCCTTCCTGAAATGAAACTTTTAATTACTGGTGAAAATGAGCTGGAGTGCTCTTCCAGGAGGAGCTCCAGCCTTTCCCACAGGTGTTCTCTATGTGTTATTTTGGGGCTATGGATGCAACAGCACATTCCCATTTGGTTTTCTGAAAAGAAAAAGAGAACAAAAGACCTGAATGCACAGGACTGAAGATGCTGACACCTTCACACTGTTTTCTTCTTTCTAATTGCAGGCCTGTGAACAAGCCAGTGAACACGGTAATTATTCAGGGATCATCCCTCTGATGAAAATAATCTAGTTGATGAAGGTGGCAATCTCTTGCCAGCTCTGTTTGGAGAGTTGCCCTGATGCTGGATTCCTAAAGAGGGTGAAGGCACAGGGTGCAGATAAGAGACTGATCTCCCAGGAAAGAAAATGTCTGTGCTCTATGGTACCTGGAAACCACTACATCATTTAGATGCATGGGTTTGGGTCCCATGTGTGAGCCCATGCAGTGTGATTCTCAAGCTGTCTGTGTGTGTTTCCTCAGGAGATGTTTCCCTCTTATAAAGCACAAGTCAACGGTGAACTTTCTAAACACTTCTCAACACACTGTGCACTGGCTGTAGATTACCTAATTCTTTCCTCATCTCAGTCATTCCTCAAGTTCGGTTAATATTCATCTTGCTCAAATGGAGATGGTGCTGAGAAATATGGACCAAGCTATTGACTTCCAAAGTGGAAAAGAATAAACTGGGAACCTATGGGTGGTCCCAGTGTGTCTGCTCTGGACCCCTGACCTGCACTTATCACTCAACCATGGGATCCTCAGTCATGGAGCAAGGGGGTCCCTGCATCTCCGTTTATGCCTGGAGGTACTAGACCTCCAGAGGTCCAGATTGTGCCCTTCATTGTAAGATGGGCTCAGTGGTCATGGAACCCAGGGCAAACATAGGTGGATTATCACCAACATTGCCACAGTCATTATTGTGAAAGGCACCTTGGGATTCATATCCTCTTAGTGAATTCAAAGATCTGAAAGTTGTGTTCCCTTGTTTAGACAGTACAGGCCATATCTGTTGGTGCTAGTGTCATTGCTTAACCAAGGACAAAAGCAGAGTGTCATCCAGGGAGATATTTCATTGTACTGGGTGACATTACCATAAGCTTTACATTGGTTAAACCCTGTAGCACACTCTTAAGGGAAGGTGTCAAATAGATCTCACAATGGAACTTGACATTCTCCTTGGTGACCTTGACTCTTGTTGTGAACCTCCTGCACACCAGGGTCCAAGAAGGTCGACGTTTACCCCATGCTTTCTCTCCATGATGAACTGTCCCTCTAAATGTATGGCTTCAATGAGTGTGAACAAACACTGACTCAGTGGATGTGCAAATATTGTTCAGAAAATGGAGACTAGGAAGAAACATCACATGATAGATTATAGCTATTTGGTAAGGTAGGGTTGAATTCAGTTCTCTAACAGAGATTGCTTTTAATCAAGAACAAAATCTCACAGAAAACTTAATAAGTGCATCAGCTGAAACTGAATCCTTGGGAGGCAGTGATCTAGGAAGAAATCCTTCCAGATAGGAGTGGTTTTGTAGAAGATATAAACAGGCAGGAGTTTCATGAGTCTTTGTCATTGAAAGGTGGCATGCATTCCAGTGTTTCTTTTTTCCCGAACTGTTATGTTATCACTAGTTAAAATACAGAAGTTTCCTGCTCCTCTGATTTGCTCTTATTTATACAACAAAGAGGAGGATTCAAAAACGACTCAGTGCATAGTTACTAATGCCTTATGCATACACTCCACCCCATGCCCCTCCAATGAAAAAGGCTCCTGAGAGGTTAGTGAGCACCTCACCTGTGTCCCTATGCCGTTCTGTGTCCCTCCAGCTCCCCAGGAGGACATGGCGGTGGAGCTGCCTCAGGCCGGGGCTGAGGACGAGCCTCTGAGGACAGTGGACGTAAGTGCAGCTTTCTTAACCGGGGCAAGGCTGTGGCCTCACTTCTTTATTTTCCTTTCAGTCAAACACAGTTATAGTAATATGAGAATTTGCGTTACCACTGAGGCATGCAAATCTTTGGCTGGGAAAGTAGAGAGGATAAATCTATTATCAACACAGTCCTGATTCAAAAGGACATTTAAATAAGACAGCATCATTTATTACTGTAGGTACTTTGCTCAGCAGAAAGTGTTCTTTCTTGAAAAACAATTTGTAAACGTTGGTCAAATTAAAACTGAGAGATCTTATGTGAAACACACCAGTCTTTGCAACAGGAGACTGTCTGTTTTATTTTGGAGCCACTGAAGTAAAGAGTGCTAGTTACCTGAGGACAAAAACCAGATAAGAGAAGACTTAGTGCAGAAAACTCAAGATACTGACACACTCACTCTGTTTTCTTCTCTGCAATCACAGGAATCCGGGGAAGCCTGTGAACACGGTAAATATTCACAGATCATCACTCTGCTGAGGGACAATCCAACTGATAAAGGTGGGGTTCTCTGGCTCTGGTTGGAGAGTGGCCCTGATGCCAGATTCCTACTTGGGGTGTGGGCTGTGGGTGCAGAGAAGAGACTGATCTCCCAGGAAAGAACAGTGTCTTTGTTCTACGGTACCTGGAAGCAACTACATCATTTAGATGTTGTGGGTTTGTGTGAATCAGGGTTGGGGGCCCTTGTGTGAGCCCAAGTGGTGTGATTCTGGAGCTCTGTGTCTGTGTGTGTTGCCTCTGGAGGGGTTTCCCTGTTACACAGCACTAGTCAACTGTGAACTTTCTAAAGACTTCTCACTACCACTGCACAGTGACCATACATTACCTGACTCTTTCCTCTACTTAGTCTTTCCTCAAAAGTGAAAGTGAAAGACATTCAGTTTGTATTCAAATCTTTGTGGT
>NW_011494578.1:12738-13090 GCF_000754665.1 Bison bison bison
GTACATGGAAACAGCTACATCATTTAGATACTGTGGGTTTGTGTGAATCAGGTTTGGGGGCCCATGTGTGGGCCCATGTGTTGTGATTCTGAAGCTCTATGTGTGTGTGTTTCCTCAGGCGATGTTTCCCTCTTACATAGCACAAATCAACTGTGAACTGTCTCAACATTTCTCATCCCCACTGGACATTGTCTATATATTACCTGACTCTTCCCTCAACTCAGCCATTCTTCAAGTTTGTTTAATATTCATTGTCCTCAAATGGAGATGGTGCTGAGAAAAGCAGCCCAAGCTCTTGACCTCCTAAGTGGACAAGCCAAACTGGGAACCTATGGGTGGTCCCAGTGTGTCT
>NW_011494578.1:13190-16538 GCF_000754665.1 Bison bison bison
ATAAAACACAGGTATCCAGCATTGCAGGCAGACTCTTTAACAACTGAGCTATCAGGGAATCCATTCCCCAAAATAGCTTAATATTAATTTTCCTCAGGTGAAGATGGTAATTGGACAAATGGCCAAAATTTTTAACGTCCTAGTGGAAAAACCGAACTTAGTACCCAGGGTTGATCTCAGTTTGGTTCCTCTGGAGGAGTGACTTGCTCCTACCAGTCACCAGTGTGATCCTCAGTCATGCGGAAAGGGAGTCTCAGCATCTATATCCATGCCAGGAGGTATTAGCAGGTCCAGGGGTCCAGATCCTGCCCACCATTATAAGGTGGGCAAGTGGTCAAGGAACCCAGGTAACCATAGGTGGATTAACACCAACTTTGGAAACGTCATTATTGGGAAAAGAATCTCAGTACTCATATCCTCCTGGTAACCTCACAGATTCTGAGTGTTGGGTGGCCTTTTGTAGCGTGGAAGTCATATGTGTTGGTGTTCCTGTCTTTGTTTACACAAGGACAAAAGCATATTATCAAAAGAGATGTATTTCATTGTACTGGGTAACATTACCATAACCTCACACTGATTAAACCCTGCAGTAAACACTCAAGGGATATTGTCAAATAAAGCTCAGAATGGAACTGATAGTCTAGTGACCATGACTCTTGTTGTAAATCTCATGCATAGCTGGGTCAGAGACAGTCAGATTCACTCCATGCTTCCTCTCCATAATGAACTGTCCCACTAAAAGTATGACTTCTGTGAGTGTGAACTGCCACTGACTCAGTGGACAAGCAAACATTGTTTGGAAAATCAAGCCTGGGAAATAACATTGCATGATTCATAATAGCTATTTGGAAAAGTAGTATTGACTTTAGCCCTCTAACAAGAGTTTGCTTTTAATCAAGAATAAAGTCTGCCAGACTTTTAAGTACAATAGTTGAGACAGCACATCCTGCAGATGCAGTGATTTAGGAAGAAATCCAGAAGATAGGTGTGATTTACCAGAAGCTCTAAACAGAAAACAGGGTCATGGGTCTGTCATTGAAAGCTGGCATGCATTGTAATGTTTCACATTTCCCCATTGGTTTGGTTATCACCAGTTAAAGGCAGCCAATCTCTTTCATCGCCTTCCTGCTTGTCTCCTTGGTTGTACTTCATCCAGCAAAGAGGAGGGTTCAAGAACAGCTCAGTCCATAGTTACTAACCTCTCTCGTGTACACATTCCACCCCATGTCCCATCAAACAAACAAACAAGAAACCTGAGATCTTTGGAAGCAGCCTCTCCTCTGTCCTGATGGCCTTCTGTTTCCCTCTAGCTCCCCAGGAGCACCTGGTGTTGGAACTGCCCCAGGCCGGGGCTGAGGAGCCACATCTGTATCCCCTGGAGGTAAGCTCAACAGTCTGTGTTTCACAAAGGCTGCTGCTTCTCTTCTTTATGTTTCATTCAGTGAAATACAGTTATAGTAATCGGACAATGTATATTAGCACTTATGTATGCAATTCCTTGCTGGTGAAATATTGACGTTAAATCTGTTATCAACACAGACCTGATTCAAAAGGACACTAAAAATACCATCAATTACGACTGTAGGTACTTTCCTCAGTAGAATTTTTTCCTCCTTGAAACGGAAAGATCTTAAGTAAAAGAGCCCAGCCTTTTCAACAAGGGTCCTCTCTGTTTTCTTTTGGAATGATTGATTTTTTAAAGAGTTTAGTTACCTGAGGAAAACAAAAAATCAGATAACATAAAAGTTACTGTAGAGAACACACGATTCTATGACCCTCACACTGTTTTCTTCTCTCTTATCACAGGCAGCCGGAGCAGCCAATGAACATGGTAAATATTCAGTGACCGTCCCTCTGCTGAGGAACAGTTTAGCTGATGATTGTGGGGCTCTCTTGCCCGCTAGCTTTGCAGAGTCACCCTGATGCTGGATTCCTAACAGGAGTGAGGGTTGGGGGTTCTGAGAAGAGATTGATCTCAAAGAAAGAACAGTGTCTGTGTTCTATGGTCCCTGGAGACAACCACATCTTTTAGATGATGTGAGTGTGTGTAAATCAGGGTTGGGGGCCCTTGTGTAAGCCTGTGTGGTGTGATTCTTAAGGTGTGTTTCCTCAGGACATGTTTCCCTCCTACACGGCACAAGTCAACTGTGAACTTTCTAAACACTTCTCATCACCACTGCACACTGACTATACATTACCTGATTCTTTCCTCAACTCAGTCTTTCCTCAAAAGCCAAAGTGAAAGTCACTCAGTTTGTGTCCAACTCTTTGAGGCCGCGTGGACTAGAGTCCATGGAATTCTCTAGGCCGGAATCCTGGAGTGGGTAGTGTTTCCCTTCTCTGGTGGATCTTCCAAACCCAGGGATCGAACGGGGTGTCCAGCATTGCAGGTGTACACTTTAACAACTGAGCAATCAGGGAATCCATTCCTCAAACTAGCTTAATATTCATTTTCCTCAGGTGAAGATGGAAATGATACAAATGCCCAACATTCTTGACCTCGTAGTGAAAAAGCCAAACTGAGTACCTAGTGTTGATCCCAATTTGGCTCCTCTGGAGGAGTGACCTCCTCTTACCAGTCAGTCATGTGATCCTCAGTCATGGGGCACCAGGGTGCCTACATCGATGTCCATCCCTGGAGGTACTAGTAGGTCCAGGAGTCCTGATCCTGCCCATCATTATAAGGTGGTCACTGTTTCAAGGAACGCAGGGTAACCATAGTTAGATTAATGCCAACTTTGGCACAGTCATTATTGTGAAAAGTAATCGGGACTCAGATCCTCTTGGTAAACTCACAGATTCTGAGTGTTGCATGACCTTTTGTAGAGTGGAAGTCATATATGTTGGTGTTCCTGTCTTTGTTCATACAAGGACAAAAGCATATTCTCATCAGAGATGTATTTCATTGTACTGGGTAACATTACTGTAACCTCGCATTGATTAAACCCTGTAGTACACACTCAAGGGAAGTTGTCAAATAAAGCTCACAGTGGAAAATGATAGTCTAGTGACCATGATCCTTGTTGTAAATCTCATGCACAGTGGGGTCAGAGAGAGTAACTTTCACTCCATGCTTCCTCTCCATAATGAACTGTCCCACTAAAAGTATGACTTCTGTGAGTGTGAATAGCACTGACACAGTGGACATGCAAACATTGGAAAATCAAGCCTGGGAAATAACATCACATGATTGATAACAGCTGTTTGGAAAGGTAGTATTGAATTCAGTCTTCTAACAAGAGTTTGCCTTTAATCAAGAATAAAGTCTCCCAGACTTGGTAGGTACAATAGCTGGAACAGTGGATCCTGAGGCTTGAGTGATCTAGGAAGAAATCCAGAAGATAGGTG
>NW_011494578.1:16638-18508 GCF_000754665.1 Bison bison bison
ACACTGTTTTCTTCTCTCTTATCACAGGCAGCCGGAGCAGCCAATGAACATGGTAAATATTCAGTGACCATCCCTCTGCTGAGGAACAGTTTAGCTGATGATCGTGGGGCTCTCTTGCCAGCTAGCTTTGCAGAGTCACCCTGATGCTGGATTCCTAACAGGAGTGAGGGTTGGGGGTTCTGAGAAGAGACTGATCTCAAAGAAAGAACAGTGTCTGTGTTCTATGGTCCCTGGAAACAACCACATCTTTTAGCTGATGTGAGTGTGTGTAAATCAGGGTTGGGGGCCCTTGTGTAAGCCTGTGTGGTGTGATTCTTAAGGTGTGTGTATATGTGTTTCCTCAGGACATGTTTCCCTCTTACACGGCACAAGTCAACTGTGAACTTTCTAAACACTTCTCATCACCACTGCACACTGACTATACATTACCTGATTCTTTCCTCAACTCAGTCTTTCCTCAAAAGCCAAAGTGAAAGTCACTCAGTTTGTGTCCAACTCTTTGAGGCCACGTGGACTAGAGTCCATGGAATTCTCTAGGCCGGAATCCTGGAGTGGGTAGTGTTTCCCTTCTCTGGGGGATCTTCCAAACCCAGGGATCAAACGGGGTGTCCAGCATTGCAGGTGTACACTTTAACAACTGAGCAATCAGGGAATCCATTCCTCAAACTAGCTTAATATTCATTTTCCTCAGGTGAAGATGGAAATGATACAAATGCCCAACATTCTTGACCTCGTAGTGAAAAAGCCAAACTGAGTACCTAGTGTTGATCCCAATTTGGCTCCTCTGGAGGAGTGACCTGCTCTTACCAGTCAGTCATGTGATCCTCAGTCATGGGGCACCAGGGTGCCTACATCGATGTCCATCCCTGGAGGTACTAGTAGGTCCAGGAGTCCTGATCCTGCCCATCATTATAAGGTGGTCACTGTTTCAAGGAACGCAGGGTAACCATAGTTAGATTAATGCCAACTTTGGCACAGTCATTATTGGGAAAAGTAATCGGGACTCAGATCCTCTTGGTAAACTCACAGATTCTGAGTGTTGCATGACCTTTTGTAGAGTGGAAGTCATATATGTTGGTGTTCCTGTCTTTGTTTACACAAGGACAAAAGCATATTCTCATCAGAGATGTATTTCATTGTACTGGGTAACATTACTGTAACCTCACATTGATTAAACCCTGTAGTACACACTCAAGGGAAGTTGTCAAATAAAGCTCACGGTGGAAAATGATAGTCTAGTGACCATGATCCTTGTTGTAAATCTCATGCACAGTGGGGTCAGAGAGAGTAACTTTCACTCCATGCTTCCTCTCCATAATGAACTGTCCCACTAAAAGTATGACTTCTGTGAGTGTGAATAGCACTGACACAGTGGACATGCAAACATTGGAAAATCAAGCCTGGGAAATAACATCACATGATTGATAACAGCTGTTTGGAAAGGTAGTATTGAATTCAGTCTTCTAACAAGAGTTTTTTTTTTTTTTAATTTTTTTAAAATTAATTTTATTTTATTTTTAAACTTTACATAATTGTATTAGTTTTGCCAAATATCAAAATGAATCCACCACAGGTATACATGTGTTCCCCATCCTGAACCCTCCTTTAATCAAGAATAAAGTCTCCCAGACTTGCTAGGTACAATAGCTGGAACAGTGGATCCTGAGGCTTGAGTGATCTAGGAAGAAATCCAGAAGATAGGTGTGATGTACCAGAAGCTCTAAACAAGCAGAAGGGACATGCGTCTCTGTCACTGAAAGTTGGCATGCATTGTAATGTTTCACTTTTCCCCATCAGTTTGGTTATCACCAGTTAAATGCAGCCAATCTCTTTCATTGCCTTCCTGCTTGTCTCCTTTTTTTGCACTTCA
>NW_011494578.1:20882-22033 GCF_000754665.1 Bison bison bison
TGGGCATGTACACACTGTATAGAAAACGAATATTGATAGAAAAATACTATATTATTCATAATAGCTATTTTTAAATGGTAGGAATTCAATAATATAAAATCTTGTGTATTTGATTTTCTCTAAGACAAGTAATTAGTGAATTAATAGAATAGCATACTTTGCCCAGGATTGATTTCAGTCCTCTAACAGAGTTTACTTTAAATCAAGTGCAAAGTCTCATAGAAAACATGATGAACAGAGTAGCAGCAACTGTGGATCTCGGAGGAAGAGTGATCTGGGAAAAATCAGGAGACAGTGGCGATTTAGCAGGAGCTCAAATGGTGGGCTGCCATCTATGGGGTCTCATAGGGTCTGACATACTGAAGTGACTTAGCAGCAGCAGCAGCAAACAAGCAGGAGGAGTCATGGGTCTCTTTCATTGAAGAGTACACACATTTTAGAGTTTTCCATTTTTTAGATTGAATATTTCATGTTGATTAGATTCCTCTAGCTAGAAAGCCAAAGATGTGTTTTCATTTGCTTCCTCCTCTCCTTTACTTTCCTTTCTCCTCCAAGAGGATGGAGGAACACACGTTCAGTCCATGCTTATTAACCTCCCACATCCATACACACCACCCCATGTCCACACAAAGAGAAAAAATCCTGCATGATTCCTCAGCCTCCTCTCTAGCATTCTAACAGCTACTCTGTGTCCCCTAGGTTTCACTGAGGACCTGCCAGTCAACCCAACTTGTGACAGGACCAAAGAGACTCCATGTGTCTCCAAGGAAAGTTCTTTTTATTTTTTATCTTTTTTTTCTGGTAGAAAAAAATAGATAGAAATACTGTTTCATTTCTTTTTGAGTAGAATTCGGTTATGAGTCTTTGAAGGTGTTGATTTCAGATAGAGACGATTTCCCCGGTTGGGATAATGTAGAGTGAGATACTTATTACCAGATCATGATGCCTCAGTCCACAGGATATTAAAATTGTTAGCATCCATTACATCCTGTTGAGTACAGATTTCTCTCTCCTGCAGTCAGATTTCCTCTAAGAAAAGAATTCTGCAATTTTCAACCCAAACGATCTTAGAAGTTCCATCCTCCAGGCAAAGATCTTGCCTTTCATCCTGAGTATGTGTGTTCTGATATTGCTGAACTCCACCACTGTTC
>NW_011494579.1:0-489 GCF_000754665.1 Bison bison bison
TGATGTGCACTAGTCCAGAGTCCTTCCCTTTCTTTGCAAGAGCAAGCACTGAGGAAATCTCTTTTCACCGTGACATATTTGGTACCATAACTAGGATTGTTGCCACAGTGAACTGCAGTTGTCTTGCCCAAACTGCTGGCTGGAGACCCCTGACTTTTGCTCTATCTCTCCCATGAAAATTTGCTTGCTGTCACTCTCTGCTTTGTTCTTTTTCCATGACCCACAGGGCAAGATCTGGGTCAGCCCACTGTGTCATGGCTCCCCTCAATTAAGAGCTGCAAGGAGTACACCCAGGCTGTGCATACCCAAATAACACTTGGGTGGCAGCTGACACTGTCTTAGGCCTGGAAGACACAGAATTTCCAATGATGAAGGCGCCCACTGAGGCCAAGACTTTCTCCTCTCAGTCTTTGTCATTTCCTCTATGGCTCTACCCATTTTGAGGTAAGAAGTTTAACCGAGAAGACTGCATGATGTTCAAATTAAGAC
>NW_011494579.1:4524-6551 GCF_000754665.1 Bison bison bison
GGACTGTAGCCCACCAGGCTCCTCTGTCCAAGGGGAAACTCCAGGCAAGACTACCAGAGTGGGTTGACATGCCCTCCTCCAGGGGATCTTCCTAACCCACGGACTGAACCCAGGTCGCCCAGACTGCAGGCAGATTCTTTACTGTCTGAGCCATCAGGGAATGCTAGTGGATGAGAACTGGCCCTTTTAAATGATCACCTTAATAGACTATCACCCAGGGACTAAAAGAGAAAAGTTAGTATCACAGTAATTGTACAAAACGACAAACATCTCAGAACTTTTGATCAATGACCCTGCAGTCGACTGACAGCCCACAGTGAGAACTGTCAGGCTAAGGAGGCCCTTCCCTTGCTTTTCTGGAATTGTATGAGCATGGTTGTGGACAGGGGTGGACTTATACCAGAAAGGTAAGGATTTCCAGGCCCTGTCAGCAGTCAATATGAAAGAAGTTTCTGAGTGAGATGTGAGGGGTTCCACACCACAGAAGACAGTCTCTCATCCTTCCCTCTCAGCTCATCTTACCTGTAGCAGCCATTTCCAGGAAGCCTCCAGTAGAAATGGCGAGATGAGATGTATGTACACTTCATACCAGGAGACTCGAGGGGTTCACATCTTCGATATGAAGCCTTGGCCTCAGGTCAGCAGATGGGACGTAGCCCAGCATCTACAGGGGTTAAGGCAAGGCATGGAAAACGACAGAGCATCGCTTACTATAATAGCAAAGAGAGCCCAAGAGAGCCTTCGGTGTTGGTCTCATGGGCTCCAGGAAGGTTGTTAGGCTTGGGCTCCCCAATTCTTCCTGTTGGGAGTGCTGACACAAGTGAGAGGCATGGAGTGAGCCAGCTGACAGTTCAGGACAGGGACGTCCCAGGACCCCTTAAGAGTCAAGGGAAAGTCCACGTGCCAATCCTGTGAGAAGCTCGCCCAGAACCCGGCCTGTCCAGGTCCCGCCCTTGCTGTCCTCCAGGAGCCCAGATGCGCATGACAGGAAGTGACGTCCTCCTAAGCACGCTGGGGGAGCGACGCCATCCTTGACAGTGCCGCTATCTCTGAGAACTGCCGTTGACGGTTGCCAGAGGGAGCAGTCCGAAGTGTCATCGGGTGTGAAGATCGGAGGTGACGTGAGTTACGAGTGCAGGGACACGTCTCTGTACCCCCATTTTCTTTTCCCTCTGAAAAGAGGGGGCCGCACAGCCTCCGGCCACCCTACCCCTGCACTCAGACCAGAGGATCCAGGCTAGCTCTTAGGCCCCAAGACCATCCACTAACCCCTGGGGGGTCTCGGGAAAGAATGCCTCGGTCAGGCTCTGCTGGACCCCAGCTCTGCTCGGTAGAGGAAGAGCCACGAGCCCTGTCGAGTGAAGGAGGGACCCTCGGGGGGACTGAGGGCCTCCATACACGAGAACGGCAGCCATGTGTAACCCCCACTCACCGCAATTTGGCTGTGGATTATCCGGCTGAGGGGCTCCCTCACTGCCACCTCGGACACGGGACACTCGGAGAAGAGGGGACTTTGGTCTGAGGGGCTGGCAGCTGGTCAGTAGAGTGAGGATGTGAGGGTTCAGGAAGAGTCAGGATGAGGGCCATCCTCCCCGACAAATGGGTGACTCAGGAACCTCCCCTCTGCTCAGCGCTTCCCCCCGGCCAAACATCGGGAAGGGGGATGGCGGTCTGAGAGGGGAGCTTGGAGCCTTGTTGTGAAGAGGCAGACACGAGACAGCAGAAGGGAAGGTCCTGGGACCCTTCAGTGAGGGGCTGAGTATGCCCTCCTCTCCTCGTCTGGGGTGACAGGGAAGGTGGCAGTGTCAATTTCAGACAAGAGAGGGAACAGGCTGGGTCCGGGAGAGGGGGCGTTGGATATGGGGGTGTCTCGCACCAGTTTTCATCCTGACTCTGAATGTCAGCTGAGAGGACCTGCCTCTCCTGCCAGCCCCCACTGGTCCCCCTTTTAATACCCAGGCAGGACTGTCTGCAGCGCCCCAGGGCTCACTCTCCGTTGCTACTCAGTGGTCTCAGGGGACAGGCTG
>NW_011494579.1:6651-7157 GCF_000754665.1 Bison bison bison
CTGCGACCTCGGACACGGGAGACTCGGAGAAGAGGGAACTTTGTTCTGAGAGGCTGGCAGCTGGTCAGTAGAAGAAGGATGTCAGGGTTCGGGAAGAGTCAGGATGAAGACCATCCTCTCCGACAAACTGGCAACTCAGGACCCTCCCTTCTGGTCAGCGCTTCCTCCCGGCCAAACATTGGGAAAGGGGGCGGCGGTCTGAGAGGGGAGCTTTGAGCTTGGTTTTGAAGGGGCAGCCGTGAGACACCAGAAGGGAAAGTCCTGGGACCCTTCAGTGGGGGTCTGAGTATGCCCTCCTCTAGTCTGGGGTGACTGGGAAGCTGACAGTGTCAATTTCAGACAGGAGAGGGAACAGGCTGGGTGTGGGAGAGGAGGCGTTGGATATGGGGGTGTCTCGCACTGATTTACATCGTGAATCTGAATGTCAGCTGAGAGGACCTGCCTCATCTGCCAGCCCTCACTGGTGCCCCTTTTAATGCCCAGGGAGGACTGTCTGTAGCGCCCCA
>NW_011494579.1:9567-13210 GCF_000754665.1 Bison bison bison
ATGGATGGATAACTTGCAAATTTCTCAAGTTCACGAACTGATGAAGTGACCTTCCTAGGACTAGTCCCCCGATCTGGATTAGTGCAGAGCCCACAATGTGCCACTTCTCCCAGCTTAAGCCAGACATCATGTCTTTTCATTTATTTTTCCTCTAAACACTCCAAAAAATGTGTCTGGTTGGATACATGGGGCCCTGTCCCAAAGAACTGTTTTGGAATAAAGTTTAAAAAATGCTGATAAATGAATGGTATGAAAGAAGACAAAACTACTCAGGGACAATGTGGTCATGAACACATGCAATGACAGATATCCTGAAAAGATCAATATGCCCTCATTTATCCTTCTTGATTCTCAGGGACATAAAAGCCTTAGCTTAAGCGCTGTGTCCTCAGGTCAATGGATGGAAGAGTCCCAGTCTCTGATACTTATCAAGGGGAAGATTTTAGAACACTAGGGGTCCCACAAACTATACCCTGCTTTTGCCTTGTGTGGCCATGGGGAGAGCAGTCTGTCTGAGGTGTGCCTTCCTTTCCTGCAGGGCAAGGGTGGAGGGGTTCTCAGGGAGTTGAGCACCTTGGACTTGTGGCAGCAGCTCCAATTCTGCCAAATAGGGGATCTTAATAAGCCTTCTTAGGATTTACAGTGAGGACACTGGGTGCTGATGAATGGACCCCCCCATAGCAAGGGGGAGGGCACAGAGGAACAGCCAAGGGTAGCTAGGGAGTAGCTCTCTCACCCCTTCTGTTGTCTCAAGAAGGCGAAAGCCTTGGCCACAGGCCAGCTGATTCAGCCAGTAGAGAGGGTGGATTCCCATATGCTACCGGAAGTCAAGGTAAGAAACCTGATCTAAGACTGGGGGACCACTGACTCCAGAAGAGAGTGGAGCCCTAGAATGTTCTCCTCCTCAGAAGGCCCCAGTAGCTTTGCACACATCTGGCTCATCCTGTCTTCCAATCCGGAACTTCCAAGAAAGTAATGCCTTTGTTCTGAGGATCACAGCCTCAGGTGAGTGGAGGCTGCAGTCTGGGTCTGGTCAGGAGTGAGGATGAGGTCCCTGAACGAGGGGCAAGAGGACCACTCAGCCCAGAACAGGGGAGACTGTGGAGGCCCACCCCTGATGTCAGCCCTATGAGACCCAGGAGAAAGCTTTCTGGCTAAAGAGCTTCTCTTTCCACTGGAGTGGTCTCAGGGAGGTGAGAGCCTTGGTCTACTGGGAGAAGCCTCACTTCAGTACAGAGTGGAAAACTAGTGACTCCAAATGAGAATAAAGGGACTGCACCTAGAACACAGCCCTGCCCCTCTACACCTCGCACTGGCAAATTTGGGAACACAGGCATGATGCACCCCACACATTTCTTTTTAAGAGAATCTCAGGAGGTGAGGTGCTGGGGCTCAGGGGTCAACCTTAGGAGGAATTCCAGGTCATGCCAAGAGTCACGTAGAGGACCATGAGGACTAAAGGAACCACTCACACTATACCACTTTTATAGAATCCCTCCCCTAGGGTCAGCCATGAGTGACCACAGGTTGGCAGCCCTCACATCCTCCGAGGAGGTCTCAGGGAATTTAAGGCTGTCGCATGAGAGGACAGGTCTCGTTAGGAGATGGGAAGTCAGTGTGAGGACCTGGAGAGAGGACAGTAATAGTGAAGAGAGGGAGGAAATACAGGTCTTCCTAGGAGCCTGACTGAGGACAGGTGCAGCCAGCCATCAGAAGGCCTCAATTTCCAGTCACAGCTTTCTGTCCTGAGAGACCACAGGTAGATGTGGTAAGTTAGGCAACCTCTGCTTTCTTCTATTGGGTCTCAGAGAGTTGTGGGCCTTACTCTGAGCACATGTCCTCAGGTAAAGATAGGAGCTGCAAGACCTCCCAACAGTTCCCAGAGGACCCCTGGTCATTTCTCCCAGAGGAGCTTCAGGTAACCCTTGATGTGGCAGGGAAGACAGTTCTTTCATACGTGGGTCAGCTACTCTGTGCAGACTGATTTCCCTGGGCCTTTGTCCTTCCAATCCTCCATGATAAAGGGAATTGAAGGAAGGCTTCAAACCAAGTGGCGTGCTCCTCCCCTCAAGTCCTTGCTAGGAAAGTTTACCTTTGATGTTTCTGCACATGTATGACTGCCCCTTTCACTTTTTGGGAAGAAAATTGCTCACTAAAAGCCACACAATAGTCCAAGCTGGAGACCTTCATTAGAAGGCTCCCACCAAGAGAAACGACAGCTCTTGGCTCGGGGAGCCTGCCTCCATATGACAGGGATAGAATAGCATAGGATACAGGTAGCTGTCCCAGGTGATTCTGTGGAAAAGAATCCACGTGCAATGCAGGAGATGAAGGTTTGATCGCTGTTCTGGAATATCTCCTGGAGGAGGAAGTGGCTACCCATTCCAGTATTCCTGCCTGGAGAATCCCATGGACAGAGAGCCTGGAGTGCTGCAGTTCATGGGGTTGCAAAGAGTCAGACATGAATGAGGGCTTGAGCACAGACAGACAGACTGGTAGATCTAGAAGTCTAGGAGGGAAATAGAGGTAGAGAAACATAGGAACAATTGGTAGACCGTTGTAAGTTAATATTGTTCAAGAAAGGTATCAGAATGTAGTGGAAGAAGGCAGGTTTGTTTAAATATAAAGCCATAAATAATACATGAGATGTTCCCCAGGCCTTTAGGTAAAAGAGGAATGTCACGACCCTTCTATCCATTTGAAGAAGTTCTACAATAATCCAAGTTTGACCTCATAAGGTCAGTCTCTTGCTCCAAGTGAATTGAGAGACAGTGATGTAAGCCTGACCTGTACTCAAAGGCGGCAGTCTTTCCTAGTCCTCCACTTTCCGTTGACTATAGAATGTATTCCACTTAATCCTCCAGGCAGAGCTCCGTCACCTGACTGCTTGCATCTCTTACAAGCATCCTATATAAATTAATCTATTTCTTGCCTAACACTTTGCCTCTTGCTGAATTCCTTCTGTGCTGAGACACAAACAACCTGAGCTGCCTACGTCCAGCTACCAGGTGAGTGATTCTAATTAAAAGACCATGGTTCAAGTCTTAAACTGGATTTTTGGGGGGTTGGAGTCCTGGCCATGTGGATTTGAGTCAAAACCTGATGTGATAGGTTTCAGCTAGAGGAGGTCTCCATGCCACCCCTTCGAAAATTTTAAACTATGGCCTGTTAAACTGGCTCATAGGGCTAGAATGAAAGTCACTTTCTTCTGCATTTCTCTGCACCTAGACTCACAATATCTTTGCTTTTGGGTTTCCAAATCCAGACACTGTATGCCATGAATGCCTCCACTTTGTGTTTATAAAATTCAAGCTGAGAGTGTCTACAGGATAGGGTGAGAATGGACAGAAAAAGAAAAGAAAAGACATTGAGCTAAAAATTTTCTGGCTACCTTCTGAAATATGGCTGTCCTGGTGCCTCAGACGGTAAAGAATCTACCTGAAATGGCAGGATATTGGGGTTCGATCCCTGGATTGGGAAGTTCCCCTGGAGAGGGGAATGGCAACCCACTCCAGTATTCTTGCCCAGAGAATCCCATGGACAGGGATCCTGGAGGGCTACAATCCATGGGGCCACAATGAGTCAGACATGACTTAGAGACTGAACAACAACAGCAATCTCCTAACACTTCTTCTACTTTACC
>NW_011494579.1:14550-16040 GCF_000754665.1 Bison bison bison
GCAGTTCCCTTGAGGAGGTAATTTGAAGTTAGGTGGGTTGCTAGGCTAAATGAGGCTGAGTGAATTGAGGGCAGGGGATGACCCTGAAATGGGGGGTTTAAGTTGAGAACCTGAAGAACGAAATGGAAGATTACCCTTGATTTTTACTTTGAGACTGTGGGTAAAACAGAGAGAATCTCCACCTGAGACAGGAATAAAATGGGTTCTGTGCTCCTGCCCCAGAATAGGGAAACACAGTGCACAAACTGGGGATTTAACCCCACTGCCTCCAGGGTGTTTGCCGGAAAGAAGGATGGTATTTCCTTGAACTGAGATATCTAATACCCACTGTAACAGCAGTCTCCACACTGGGGTCAGAGGCCACTATGTTACAGAAATGTTCTACTACCTATTTTAAGCATAATTTGGGGAACTTCAAATGAAGGCTACACTTTTGGTGCTGGTGAAATTAATGAAAATGGGGGTGGTGGTATGGATGAAAAGGCAACTGGAAGGGAAGATCTTTGTCCTTGACACAAATTCTAGAAGTTCTGAGTAGCATCCAGGCAGGAGAGATTCCTCTACATTCAAATGGCATATTTACAAATGGGGAAATTTTATTTAGTTTTACTAAGCAGAACTGTGTTCATTCTGAAAGTGCCACATATTTCTGATATCTCATGCAAGTAAAAAAAAAAAAAATTCACAGTTGATACTATGGTCTGTGGTCATAATATCAGAGGAATAAATGTCATTCTTTGAAATCCATTATTGCAAGAGCTTTATAAATATCACATATATTACAATAGTTCTACAAAATAGGGTTTAGAAGACTCACTTTGCAGATTATGAATTTGGTAATATTCTCAAATTCACAACTTGTGACAGAGCTGGAAATAGACATTTGGTCTGCATCTGTCGAGAGGCCACACTGTTCCACTCCTCCCAGCCTGAGGCAGACCTAGTGTCCTTCAGTTCTCCTGTCATCTCATTACTCCAAACTGTATTTCAGAGGCTTCTGTTTCAAGATGGCAGTGTAGAAGGATGTCTGTTTGTCTCCTCCTGCACCATAACTGCAACTAGCTGTTGAACAACTATCAACAGGATGCTGGAACACACCGAAAATCATACGTCACGTTCAAAAAAAAAGTGAAAGTCGCAACAAGATAATAGGAGGGGTACAATCACAATGAATTCAAATCCCATACCCACTGAGTAGGTAACTGGAGAACAAAAATACCAAAGAAGTTCTCCCACGATTGTGAAAGCTCTGCACCTCACATCAAGGAGCCCAGCCTGCGGTTCTGACAAAGGGACTTGGAATTCCCTGGTCATCTGACCTTGAAGGGCAGTGGGATTTGATTATAGGACTGCCAGACAAGTAAGGGAAACAGACACACCACTCTTGGAGGGCACAAACAAAGTCTCGTGTGCACCAAGACACAGAGAAAAGGAGCACTACTCCACAGGAGACTGAATCAGACCTACCTCCAAGTGTTCGACAGTCTCCT
>NW_011494579.1:16140-17292 GCF_000754665.1 Bison bison bison
GATTCTTCTGAGACCCCAAGGATTGTAGCTCACCAGAATCCTCTGTCTTTGGGATTTCCCAGGTAAAAATACTGGGGTGTGTTGCCATTTCCTTCTTCAGGGAATCTTCCTGACCCAGAGATTGAAATCATGGTTCCTGCATTGGCAGGCAGATTATTTACCATTGACCCACCAAGGTAACCCAGTGGAATATTACTCAGTCAAAAAAATGAACAAAATTGTGTCATTGTTAGAGAGGTGGATGGACCTAGAGAGTGTTATACAGAGAAGGAAGTAGGAAAGAGAAAAACAAAGACTAAAAATTAACGTATATAAGTGGGATCGAGAAGAATGGCATAGGTGACCCTATTTGCAAAGTAGAAATGAAGTCAGTGATATAGAGAACTAATGTATGGTACCAAGGGCCAAAGGGTTAGGGTGGGAGGAATTAGAATATTGGGATTGACACATACACACTATTGATACTATGTATAAAATAGACAACTGTTGGGAATATACTGTATACTACAGGGAACTCTCCTCAATTCACTGGGATGTCCCCAATGCGAGGGAAATCCAAGGTGAGAGGATATATGTGTATGTATGTCTGATTATTTTTAGCATGGAACTGAAGCTAACGCAACATTGTAAAGCAACATACTGCAAGAAATATTTGCTGCCATTGACTCTAAACTGTGCTGTATATGTACTTTTATTTAAACATTCCTTGATGTTCCAAAGAGCAATGCAAAGTAAATCAGAGTTTTCCTTCATAGGCTGTTATTTCACACAGTGTTTTTTTATGTTAACATGTATCTTTCAAAATGTAAATGTCATACAAAGGAAACTAGGATTAATAACTTTTTAAATTTCTCTTCTTTACTTTAATTGCTTTTACTTTCCTAGTTAGTATGGGAGAGCAAAACATGCCATCTCAAACTGTCTCTTTTGATACACAGATTGTTCTCACTGAAAATAATCAAGGCCAAAAGACTCAGAAAGGTACTTGACCTTTGGCCTAACTGCCTGAAAGAACTTAGACAAAGGTCCTGTTCCCTGAAGAGAACTATGACCAGAGATAGCTGCAAAGATTATGGGCAAGGTGTGGTGGCAAAATCTTGGCAGGGCCTAGAGATGAGAGTCCACTCTGTGGCCCGGGGTCTCTGCCTGGCA
>NW_011494579.1:17392-18710 GCF_000754665.1 Bison bison bison
TCCCTTGAGGATGTAATTTGAAGTTACGTGGGTTGGTGGGCTAAATGAGGCTGAGTGAATTGAGGGCAGTGGGTGACCCTGAAATGGGGGGTTTAAGTTGAGAAGTTGAAGAACGGAATGGAAGATTACCCTTGATTCTTACTTTGAGACTGTGGGTATAACAGAGAGACTCTCCACCTCGGACAGGAATAAAATGGGTTCTGTGCTCCTGCCCTAGTATGGAGAAACACAGTGCACAAACTGGGGATTTAACCCCACTGCCTCCAGGGTGTTTGCCGGAAAGAAGGATGGTATTTCCTTGAACTGAGATATCTAATACTCACTGTAACAGCAGTCTCCACACTGGGGTCAGAGGCCACTATGTTACAGAAATGTTCTACTACCTATTTTAAGCATAATTTGGGGAACTTCAAATGAACGCTACACTTTTGGTGCTGGTAAAATTAATGAAAATGGGGGGTGTTGGTGTGGATGAAAAGGCAACTGGAAGGGAAGATCTTTGTCCTTGACACAAATTCTAGAAGTTCTGAGTAGCATCCAGGCAGGGGAGATTCCTCTACATTCAAATGGCATATTTACAAATGGGGAAATTTTATTTAGTTTTACTAAGCAGAACTGTGTTCATTCTGAAAGTGCCACATATTTCTGATATCTCATGCAACTAAAAAAACAAAATTCACAAACTATGGTCTGTAGTCATTATCAGAGGAATAAATGTCATTCTTTGAAATCCATTTTTGCAAGAGCTTTAGATCCTCTACACAGAAAACCCTGAAGACTCCACCAGAAAATTACTATAACTAATCAAGGAATACAGTAAAGTTGCAGGATATAAAATCAACACACAGAAATCCCTTGAATTCCTATACACTAATAATGAGAAAATAGAGAAATTCAGGAAACAATTCCATTCACCATTGCAACGAAAAGAATAAAATACTTAGGAATATATCTACCTAAAGAAACTAAAGACCTATATATATAGAAAACTATTAAACACTGGTAAAAGAAATAAAAGAGGACACTAATAGATGGAGAAATATACCATGTTCATGGATTGGAAGAATCAATATAGTGAAAATGAGTATACTACCCAAAGCAATTTATAGATTCAATGCAATCCCTATCAAGCTACCAACGGTATTCTTCATAGAGCTAGAACAAATAATTTCACAATTTGTATGGAAATACAAAAAACCTCGAAGAGCCAAAGCTATCTTGAGAAAGAAGAATGGAACTGGAGGAATCAACCTGCCTGACTTCTAGGCTCTACTACAAAGCCACAGTCATCAAGACAGTATGGTACTGGCACAAAGAC
>NW_011494579.1:19089-20235 GCF_000754665.1 Bison bison bison
ATGGAGAAGCTCTACATAGTCTGCATAAACATGACCCGGAGCTCACTCTGGCTCAGATCATAAGCTCCTTACTGCAAAATACAGACTTAAGTTGAAGAAAGTACAGAAAATCACTAGGCCATTCAAATATGACATAAATCAAGTTCCTTATGATTATACAGTGGAGGTGAGGAATAGTTTCAAGGGATATGATGTGGTAGGAAGACTGCCTGAAAAACTGAAGATGAGGGTTCAGAACAAGGTATAGGAGGTAGTAACCAACATCATCCACAAGAAAAAGAAATGAAAAAGGCTAAATGGTCATCTGAGGAGGCCTTACAATTACCTGAAAACAAAGGGAAGCAAAAGGCAAAGGAAAGGTGTACGAATCTGAATGCAGATTTCCAAAGAGCAGTAAGGAGTAATAAGAAAGCATTTTCAAGTGAAAAATGCAAAGAAAGAGAGGGGAAAAATAGAATGGGAAACTCTAGAGTTCCCTTTAAGAAAATTAGAGATACCAAGGGAACATTTCGTGCAAAGATGGGCACAATAAAGGACAGAAACTATAGGGACACAACAGAAGCAAAAGATTTTAAGAAGAGGTGGCAAGGATATACAGAAGAACTGTTCAACAAAGGTCTTTATGACCCAGATAACAGCGATGTTGTGATCACTGCCTTAGAACCAGACATCCAGGAGTGTGAAGTCAAGTGGGCCTTAGGAAGCATTCCTAAGAATAAAGCTAGTGGAGGTGATGGAATTTCAGCTGAGCTATTTCAAACCCTAAATGATGATGTTGTTAAAGTACTGCACTCAATATGCCAGCAAATTTGGACCACTCAGCAGAGGACACAGGACTGGAAAAGGTAAGCTTTCATTCCAATCCGAAAAAGTGCAATGCCAACGAATGTTCAAAGTATCATATAATTGCGCTAATTTCACATGCAAGCAAGGGAATGCTCAAAATCCTTCAAGCTACACTGCAAAAGTATCTGAAAAGAGAACTCCAATATGTACAAGCTGGATTCAGAAAAGGCAGAGGACTCAGATGTCAAAATGGTAATCTTCACTGGGTCATAGAGAAAGTAAGAGAACTCCAGGAAAACTCCTACTTGCTTGACTATGCAAAAGCCTTTGCCTGTGTGTATCACAGGAAACTGCAAAATT
>NW_011494579.1:20335-20884 GCF_000754665.1 Bison bison bison
GAACAGAGAACTTCCAGATGTATAAGCTGGATTCAGAAAAGGCAGAGGACTCAGATATCAAATTGGTAATCTCCACTGGGTCATAGGCAAAGCAAGAGAACTCCAGAAAAACTTCTACTTGTTTGACTATGTAAAAGCCTTTGCCTGTGTGCATCACAGGAAACTGCAAAATTATTAAAGAGATGGGAATACCAGTCCACCTTACCTGCCTTCTGAGAAATCAGTATACAGGTCAAGAAGCAACAGTTAGAAGTGGACACAGAACAACAGACAGGTTCAAAATTGGGACATGAGTACATTAAGGCTGCATATTGTCACCCTGATTGTTTAAGTTATATGCACAGTATATCATGAAAATTCCCGGATGGAGGAACAGAAGCTGGAATCAGATTGCTGGCAGAAATATCAATACTTTGAGATATGCATATGATACCACCCTTATGGCAGAAAGTTAAGTGGAACACCCTTGATGAGAGTGAAAGAAAAGAATGAAAAAGCTGGCTTAAAACTCAACATTCAAGAAACTAAGATCAAAAAAAAAAAAAAAAA
>NW_011494579.1:20984-22042 GCF_000754665.1 Bison bison bison
ACTAAGTCGTGTCTGACTCTTGTGACCCCATGGGCTGTAGCCTCCCAGGTTCCTCTGTTCATGAGATTCTCTAGGCATGAATACTGAAGTGGGTTGCCGTTTCCTTCTCCAGGGGATCTACCTGAGCTAGGAATTGACCCCAGATCTCCTGCACTGCTGGCAGATTCTTTACCAACTGAGCTATGAGGGAATCCCAAAATTAAAAGATGCCATGAAATTAAAAGACGCTGTTTCCTTGAAAGAGAAGCTATGACAAATGTAGATCACGTAACAGAAAGCAGAGACATCACATTAGTAAAAGAGGTGTGTCTAGTCAAAGCTATGATTTTCCCAGGAGTCATGTGTGGATGTGAGTGCTGGACCATAAAGAAGGCTGAGAGCTGAAAAATTGATGCTGTTGAACTGTGGTGCTGGAGAAGACTCTTGAGAGTCCCCTGGACAGAAAGGAGATCAAACCAGTCATTCCTGAAGGGAATTAATGCTGAATATTCATGGGAATATCTGATGCTGAAGTTCGAAACTTTTGGCCACCTGATGGGAAGAGCCAATTCATTGGTAAAGACCCTGATGTTGGGAAAGATTGAAGGAAAAAAGAAAAGGAGGCATCAGAGGATGAAATGGTTGGATGGCATCACTGATTGGATGGACATGAGTCTGAGCCAACTCCAGGAGATGGTGAAAGGATAGGGAGCCTGGCGTGCTAAGGAGCATGGGGTCACAGTCAGAGATGACTGAGCAACTGAACAAAAGCAACAACACAGAACTGCAAAACAACAAAAGTAAAATATATTGTAAGCAATGGACAATAGGTAATAACACCATATTTATATTAGTTGCTCAGTTTTAATAAATGAACTTGTATCAGTTGAACCAATCCAAGATGTTAATAACAGACGATGCTAAGTGGAGGAAGAGACTGGCACTATAGGAACTCTGTACACTATCTGCTAAATTTTCTGTAATCCTAAATCTGTTCTTTTAAAAAATACAGAGGCTCACAAGACAAGATGTTGACCACTCATTATGAAAGAAATGCAAACCAAAGCTACAATGATGCA
>NW_011494580.1:0-1010 GCF_000754665.1 Bison bison bison
TAAGAGTGTAATTAAATAAGTCTTGATCTTACTTTTAAATCTAAAATAGTCACTGTGTGACACTGCTGTTGTTCAGTCACTAAGTCATGTCCAGTTCTTCACAACCCCATGGACTGCAGTATGCCCAACTTCCCTGTCCTTCACTGTTTCCTGGACTTTGCTCAAATTCATGTCCATTGAGTCAGTGATGCTAACTAACTACCTCTAACTACCTCATCCTTTGCTGCCCTCTTCTCCTTTTGTCTTCAATCTATACCAGCATCAGGGATTTTTCCAATGAGTCTGATCTTCAAAACAGGTGGGTAAAATATTGGCACTTCAACTTCAGTCATTCCAATGAGTATTTGACGTTGATTTCCTTTAAGAGCGACTGGCTTGATCCCCTTGCAGTCAAATGGACTCTCAAGAGTCTTCTCCAACACCACAGTTCAAAAGCATCGACTCTTTGGTGCTCAGCCTTCTTTACAGTTGAACTCTCACATCCACACATGACTACTGGAAAACCATAGCCTTCACTATATGGAGCTTGGTTGGTAAAGTGATGTCTCTGCTTTTCAATACATTGTATAGGTTTTCTTTCAAGGACCTTGGTTGGTAAAGTGATGTCTCTGCTTTTCAATACACTGTCATAGCTTTTCTTTCAAGGAGAAAGTGTCTTAATTTCATGGCTGCAGTCACTGTCTGCAGTCACTTTGGAGCCCTCCAAACAGCAGAGACAATTATTTGCCAACAAAGGTCCGTCTAGTCAAGGCTGTGGTTTTTCCAGTGGTCATGTATGGATGTGAGAGTTGGGCTGTGATGAAAGCTGAGCTTCAAAATATTGATACTTTTGAACTGTGGTGTTGGAGAAGACTTTTGTGAGTCCCTTGGACTGCAAGGAGATCCAACCAGTCCATTCTAAAGGACATCAGCCCTGGCTCTTCTTTGGAAGGAGTGATGCTAAAGCTGAAACTCCAGTACTTTGGCCACCTCATGCAAAGACTTGACTCATTGGAAAAGACTCTGATGCT
>NW_011494580.1:4015-4607 GCF_000754665.1 Bison bison bison
ACCATCTTGTCCTCTGTCGTCCCCTTCTCTTCCTGCTTTCAATCTTTCCCAGCATCAGGGTCTTTTCTAAGGAGTCAGGTCTTCACATCATGTGACCAAAGTATTGGAGCTTCAGCTTCAGCATCGGTCCCTCCAATGAATATTCAGGACAGATTTCCTTCAGGATTGACTAACTTGATATTTTTGAAGTCTCCAATGCCACCGTTCAAAAACATCAATTCTTCAGCACTCAGCCTTAAAAATTAGTATTTTAGACTATTTTAAATCCATATTATAGGTGGATAAGGGTATCATATAATCTTTAAATTTGCATATTCCTGATCATCAATGTGATTGATTATTCTTTTGTTTACTGACTATTTTGATTATTCTTCTGCAGATTACCTGCCAATCCAAATTTTTCATCAATTATGCTCTTGGTCTTTTCCCTTTTTGTGTGTGCACATTGAATGTGTATCTTTGAGACTAACATTGGTGATTTAGTTACATTGCATATTTGTCATAGTATTTAAGGTCAATTTTTAAAAAATAAATTTTTTTCTTCTGTGTGTGTGTTTAGTCACTCAGTCATGTCTGACTCTTTGTGACCGCA
>NW_011494580.1:4707-5058 GCF_000754665.1 Bison bison bison
GCTGTCTAGGTTGCTCATTATCTTAATGATAATATCAGATACCATTATCTTAATTTCTTCAATGCTGAGATTTAAGCTAGCATTTTTTTTTTTTACTCTCCTCTTTCACCTTTAGTTCCTTTTTGCTTTCTACCATGACTGGTTTTGCAATAGAAATTACTAGGCAGTCAGTGTAAAACTCTGAAACCTCAGTCTCGTTTTCAGTAAACATCCTGCTCCCTTGTCCTGAATTCTTGGAATGTGTCTTTAGTCTGATTAATTTTCAGCACTCAGATCCAAAGAAGAGCATCAATTAAATTCTGTTCCATATGCTTGAGGGAGAAACAATGGTGATCATTAATCTTAAGCCCA
>NW_011494580.1:5158-8516 GCF_000754665.1 Bison bison bison
TCACTACTCTGACTGCTGCCCCTTCTTGCCTCATTAAAGGTGAATGTTCCATAAAGTGCCGGTCTCCTTCTTTTTCTGAACCTCGCCTCCTCTAACTCCCTTACCCTACACTGGTAAGAGCTGCCACATCAGTACTCCTAAACAGCAATCAGGAAGAACCTAAAGAAAAAGAGAATAGAGATAAGAGAAAGGCCGAAGCTCTCATTATGGCCCTACAGGGAGTTAACTTTAGGGCTACAAAGGAGGGAGGACAAAAGCAGAAACCTGGCGTCTGTTTTTGTTGTGGCAAGGATGGACACTTTAAGGGACAATGCCCCCAAGGCAAGCAGAGGCCACCACCAAGGCCTTGCCCCACTTGCAAGGGAGATCACTGGGAGAGTAATATCCCCAGGGACGTAGGTTTCAGGGGTCAGAAACTCAGACACAAGATCAAGATTCACGGGGCCCAGGGCTTCCCACTTTGGCTTCTGTCCTCATTACCACACAGGAGCCTCAGGTGACTCTAACTAGAAGAGGCCATCCTGTTAAATTCCTACTGGATACAGGAGCCACTTTCTCAACCCTCCTGTGTAATCCCGGTCCTTCTTCTACTAAGTCAGCTACTAGGGGTGGCATTTCTGGAAAGCCAATTACAAAATTCTTTACACAACAGTTGAGTTGTAACTGGGATTCTCTTCCTTTTTCTCATGTGTATATGTGCATGTGCTCAGTCGTGTCTGCAGCTCCGACTCTATGACCCCATGGACTGCAGCCCACCAGGCTCCTCTGTCCAAGGGATTTTTCAGGCAAGAATACAGGAGGAGGTTGCCATTTCCTCCTCCAGGGGATCCCCCCCACTCAGGGATCGAATTTGCATCTTTTGCAACTGCCTGCATTAGAGGGCTGATTTTTTTCTACTGCGCCACCTGGGAATCCCTAGTGAGCACAGGGCGCCTGGCGGGCTGGGCATGGGGTGACGGGCGGTGGCACCAAAACTCCACGAGGTGTGGAAGGTGGAGGGCGATCACCCCAGGCCAGCCGACTGGCTCCTCCCACAGCGATGCCAAAGGATCCCCCATGCTCCATCCACGAGGGATGTGGCGTGCTGCCCCAAAGTTCTGTTGGGGAGACTGTCCTCGAGGGCCCGGTGGCCCGGAAGTGGGGCTAAGGACACCAGCCGGTCAAATCGGAGACGGTCGTGGCACCCTCACTTTCACCCCCCTGGGGGTGGCGGTATAGGCAAGGTAGCCAGCCCGTGACCCGCGCACACTGGGACGAGCACACTGCAGGGGGCACAGACTTTCCTCCTGGTCCAGCAGGCAACAACATCCGCGGACAGAAGGCGGCAAAGGGCAATGGAACCGGGGCAAGACGGGCGGGAAAGTGAGACGCACCAAGGCACAGCCCCAGGGATCAGAGGACAGGACAGACGAGGCACCAACGGAGTGCAGCCATGTAGGCCCGCGTGGCAAAGACGCGGCAGAGGCACAGACCCAACGGTGGAGATGGGGTGGCCGCGAGTGACAGCAAGGGGCCCAGAAGCCATTCAAAACGACTCGGAAGCGAAGCAGTCACCGCGTCACGCCATGGAATCTCTCCGCCAGAAGCCTCCAGCACAGGAGTGGTCCCTGGCACCCAGGACGTCTACTGCCCTTCCTGGTCCCCATGGGGCCCCACTCTCCAGGCTTGCGCCCACCACCGCCAACACCCAGAGCCACAACTGGTCCTGGAGAACACTCTCCCCCTGCGTACCAGCACCTCCACAGCCCTCACGTGCAACTTGCTCTGCCCACCTTCCCCCCTTAGGGACCGAGAGCACTTCTCTGCCCAGAGATGCCACTGGCCATGGAGGCCAGGGAAGGACACCACATGAGGCGAGACAGGTTAGGACCTAAACCAGGTAAGGGGATGCTGGGCGGTCATTTCTGTGGGGTGGGCCGGGAGCTGGGGAAAGCCGGAAGTGACAGGGAAGGGCAACACACACACACAGGGAGGGCCGGGGGAGAGGGGCACCAACGTTGTCTGGTGATCAGAAAGACAGAGTCACCGACGGCCACCCAGTTTTCAAGTAGGAATATGGCTCTTTTTAAACAAACTGCGTCCACACCTGTTAAAGGATTTTGAGAGGCAGATTGGAACCGCTCACCCTTATATATACTATCAGCTGATTAAGTAGAATGATTTGAATTTGTTTCATGAATATAAAGATATTTTGCTGCTTTGTTTTCCAAAGGTATACTACAGATTTATACTCCAAACAGTAACAGAGATGAATTTCAGGTGTTTAATGCATTCATCACCTTTCGGTAATTTTTTTTTTTCTTTTTTGTTTTATTCATCCTGTTGAGTATGTAATGGAAGCTAGTTTTCTTGAATACATATTTTTTCCTGATGACTAATGATATTATGCAAGTAAGTTTTGTGGTCATCCCTTTATTTTGCCAACTTTTGCTGTGTTATTTGCCTTCAGATCAGATCCGATCAGTCGCTCAGTCATGT
The DNA here is from genome assembly GCF_000754665.1 of Bison bison bison. Taxonomy (NCBI): domain Eukaryota; kingdom Metazoa; phylum Chordata; class Mammalia; order Artiodactyla; family Bovidae; genus Bison; species Bison bison. Next base: position 7,637 of record NW_011494580.1, read on the forward strand.
CCGACTCTTTGCCACCCCATGAATCGCAGCACACCAGGTCTCACTGTCCATCACCAACTCCCAGAGTTCACTCAGACTCACGTCCATCGAGTCAGTGATGCCATCCAGCCATCTCATCCTCTGTCGTCCCCTTCTCCTCTTGCCCCCAATCCCTCCCAGCATCAGAGACTTTTCCAATGAGTCAACTCTTCACATGAGGTGTCCAAATTACTGGAGTTTCAGCTTTAGCATCATTCCTTCCAAAGAAATCCCGGGACTAATCTCCTTCAGAATGGACTGGTTGGATCTCCTTGCAGTCCAAGGGACTCTCAAGAGTCTTCTCCAACACCACAGTTCAAAAGCATCAATTCTTTAGCGCTGAGGCTTCTTCACAGTCCAACTCTCACATCCATACATGACCACAGGAAAAACCATAGCCTTGACTAGATGAACCTTTCTTGGCAAAGTAATATCTCTACTTTTGAATATGCTATCTAGGTTGGTCATAACTTTCCTTCCAAGGAGTAAGCGTCTTTTAGTTTCATCACTGCAGTCACCATCTGTAGTGATTTTGGAGTCCAGAAAAATAAAGTCTGACACTGTTTGCACTGTTTCCCCATCTATTTCCCATGAAGTGATGGGACCGGATGCCATAATCTTCGTTTTCTGAAAATTGAGCTTTAAGCCAACATTTTCACTCTCCAATTTAACTTTCATCAAGAGGCTTTTGAGTTCCTCTTCACTTTCTGCCATAAGGGTGGTGTCATCTGCATATCTGAGGTTATTGATATTTCTCCTGGCAATCTTGATTCCAGCTTGTGTTTCTTCCAGTCCAGCGTTTCTGATGATGTACTCTGCATATAAGTTAAATAAACAGGGTGACAATATACAGCCTTGACGT
>NW_011494580.1:8616-9317 GCF_000754665.1 Bison bison bison
CACAGATGTGTAAAGTGAAAGAAAGAAAGTGAAGTCACTCAGTTGTGTCTGACTCTTTGCGAAGCTATGAACTGTAGCCTACCAGGTTCCACCGTCCATGGGATTTTCCAGGCAAGAATACTGGAGTGGGTTGCCATTTCCTTATCCAGGAGATCTTCCTGACCCAGGCATTGAACCCAGGTCTACTGCATGCGGGCAGAAGCTTTATCGTCTAAGCCACCAGGGATAGACAGATGTGTATATATATTTATATATTCACACGCACAAATATATGAATTATCCCCTCATATTTGAAGGTGATCTAGTTGATAAAATTTTGATCCTAGCATTCTTTTTTTTGTGATTTTTTTAAAAAAGTTAAGTTTTATTGGAATGTGGTTTTCTTTTTTTAATATAAATTTATTTATTTTAATTGGAGGTTAATTACTTTACAATATTGTATTGGTTTTGCCATACATCAAGATGAATCCGCCACAGGTATACACGTGGTTGCTTTTCAATGCTGTGTTAGTTTCTAATGTATAGCAACATGAATCAGCATACTTATACATACATCCCCTCCTATTGTACTTCCTTGTTATTCAGCTCACCACAGAGTATTAAGTAGAGTTCCCTGTGCTGTACATAACATTCTCACTACTGATGTTTTTAAAATACATAAAATATTGCATTATATTACTACTGAGCAGTCTGATGGCTAG
>NW_011494580.1:9417-9848 GCF_000754665.1 Bison bison bison
CAGAAGCCTCCAGCACAGGAGCGGTCCCTGGCACCCAGGACGTCTACTGCCCTTCCTGGTCCCCATGGGGCCCCACTGTCCAGGCTTGCGCCCATCACCGCCAAAACCCAGAGCCACAACTGGTCCTGGAGAACACTCTCCGGCTTCCCGCTGTGTACCAGCGCCTCCACAGCCCTCACGTGCAACTTGCTCTGCCCAGCCCTCACGTGCAACTTGCTCTGCCCATCTTCCCCCCTTGGGGACCGAGAGCACTTCTCTGCCCAGAGATGCCACCAGCCATGGAGGCCAGGGAAGGACACCACATGAGGTGAGGCCGGTTAGGACCTAAACCGGGTAAGGGGGTGCTGAGCGGTCACCTCTGTGGGGTGGGCCGGGAGCTGGGGAAAGCCGGAAGTGACAGGGAAGGGCAACAAACACGCACAGGGAGGGCC
>NW_011494580.1:9948-12893 GCF_000754665.1 Bison bison bison
CCATTTCTGTCCTTTATCGAGCCCATCTTTGCATGAAATGTTCCTTTGGTATCTCTGATTTTCTTGAAGAGATCTCTAGTCTTGCCCATTCTGTTGTTTTCTCTATTCTTTGCATTGATTGCTGAAGAAGGCTTTCTTATCTCTTTTTGCTATTCTTTGGAACTCTGCATTCAGATGTTTATATCTTTCCTTTGCTCCTTTGCTTTTCACTTCTCTTCTTTTCACAGCTATTTCTAAAGCCTCCCCAAACAGCCATTTTGCTTTTTTGCATTTCTTTCCATGAGGATGGTCTTGATCCCTGTCTCCTGTACAATGTCATGAACCTCATTGCCTCGTTCATCAGGCACTCTATCTATCAGATCTAGGCCCTTAAATCTATTTTTCACTTCCACTGTATAATCATAAGGGATTTGATTTAGGTTATTTGCCTTATTAATACACTAAACTTTTTTATAATTGGGACTGTGAGTCTTTTTTTAGAATAATATATATTTCAGATAACCTTCTTCATACTTTGGCCTGTGTATTTACTCACAAAATACATTTGGTAAGCAGAAGTTCTTTTTCATAATACATTTCAGTTCCTTATATTTTCCTGTGTAGTTATTACTTTTCAAATCCTGGTTAAGAAATAGTTCCTACTCCAAGATTTTGAAAATGTTTCCTTATGCTTTATCTTCTAAGAGACAATTCTATTTTTATTTGCACTTATATCTATAATCTATCTAGAATATATTTATGTGTTTAGGGTGAGGTTGCTGTTGTTGTTTAGTCACTAAATCCAACTCTTTTTGACCCCATGGACTGTAGCCCTTCAACCTCCTCTGTCCATGTAATTTTCCAGGCAAGAATACTGGAATGGGTTGCCATTTCCTCGTCCAAGGGATCTTCCCAACCCAGGTATAGAACCTGTGTCCCCTGTCTCCTGCTTGGCAGGTGGATCATTACCACTGAGCCACCTGGGAAGCCCTTAGTATGAGGTAGGTGGTTACATTATTATTATTTTTTCTGTGTACTTATTTAAACAAACTCATTCAATTTCCTACAAATAGTACAATTTTCTCTCACTTCTCTGCAGTGGAATAATTCTTACACATAACATAACTTTGTAAAGTATTAATATATGTTTATCTGGCTTCTGTTTTATTCTGTTTTACTGGCCTTTTTGTTTCTTCCTATTTTTACACTAATGCTTCACAATCTTATTTACCAATGGTTTATAAGAGCCTTGATATCTGGTGGTAAATGATGATGATACCAGCAATTGAGATACAAAATGGCTTTGCTTTATAGAATCTTTTCTTATGTTATTAAGTGGAAGAATTACTTCAGTATTAGTTCGTGTTAGTTGCTCAGTCTTGTCTGACTTTGCAACCCCATGAGTTGTAGCTCACCAGGCTCTTCTGTCCATGGGGTTCTCCAGGCGAGAATACTGGAGTGAGTAGACTTTCCTTTCTCCAGAGGATCTTCCTTACCCAGGGTCTCTTACATTGCCAGCAGATTCTTTACTGTCTCAGCTGCCAGGGATTTATCTTCTTGCTAACATTTTGCCATTAAATAGCAGCTGTCTATCTCACTAGTAAGCTTTTTGCTCTAAAGTTAATTTTACCTTCACTGATTGTTTCCAAATTTGATACTGTTAGGTAGAAAGTTAGGCATAGGCAATGAGGGGTGGCCTAGCTAAAAAAGATTCAAGCTGATCTCTATAAAACCCACCCCAGACAAGCTCCAGTGTGGAAGAGGAGTGCTCACATATATGCTACAAAGTAACCAGAGACTGCTCCAACTCTATGTATGTGCCCTTGAAACGCAAAGGATACAAAGTAACCACAAGGACTTCTTAACTCCTAGACACTTGCCCTTGATGCACAGTTGTGTCCTCAAGTGGCCTTAGGCAGCTGGGAGCCTATTAAATGTTCATAAATATTCTATACGTACATGCATTTGAGTAAAACATACTGAATTATGGAAAGATATGAGCAATACTGTATGCTGTTATGCAACTTGCAACTGTCAATCAAAACTGCCAGTCTATGTCCACCTAAATGAATATGCAAAAGCCCTTTCTTGAAAACCCTTCTTACCTCATCATTCCAGCAGCAGTGCCTCTCTTGCACCAGCCTATCTCTCCCTTGAGGTGTTCTGGAAAGATATGAGCAATACTGTATGCTGTTATGCAACTTGCAACTGTCAATCAAAACTGCCAGTCTATGTCCACCTAAATGAATATGCAAAAGCCCTTTCTTGAAAACCCTTCTTACCTCATCATTCCAGCAGCAGTGCCTCTCTTGCACCAGCCTATCTCTCCCTTGAGGTGTTCTGGAAAGATATGAGCAATACTGTATGCTGTTATGCAACTTGCAACTGTCAATCAAAACTGCCAGTCTATGTCCACCTAAATGAATATGCAAAAGCCCTTTCTTGAAAACCCTTCTTACCTCATCATTCCAGCAGCAGTGCCTCTCTTGCACCAGCCCATCTCTCCCTTGAGGTGTTCTTTCTGTTCTTTCTTTAATAAACTTGTTTTTGCCACGAGTAAGACCTCAGATTCTTCTTTGTTTCCTTATCAAGAACAGAGGCCCACAAAGGAGGATGCTCTTTGACCCTTCCCAAATCTGGTAACGATACCAATAAGTGATAGACCTCAACTTGAGGGTGAGAGAGTCATTTGCAAAAATTTTATTGGAAGTAGGATGGCCATGGGTAACAATATGAAACCAGGTCATTTTCAGTAGAGGTGACGGATTATTCCAGATCTGTCTGCTTACATCTGACATATTATGTTGCTGTCTTCAGAACATTTCGTATGGGATTTTTGCAATATCTGGTATCTGTAAAAGAAGAACTTGCTACTGTTGTATTGCTTGGTAAGAAAATGCATTATCTCTTTTGAGTCCCATCTTTGAGAAATCATTTCTATTCTTGGGGAGAAAGGTAAAAGAAGG
>NW_011494580.1:12993-13503 GCF_000754665.1 Bison bison bison
TATTGTGAACAGAAGTCACTTGTACCACATAGCAAACAAGTACATTTCAAACACATCACTTTTATCTAAGACCTGCATATGATTTGCTTTTTGGTTTGCAATGTCTTTCTCACGTTTTCACATGGAATTCTCGATGACACTTCAAGAATCGGCTTGTGATTTACTCTTCTTATTCTCACATGTACCCTCCACCTTGTCCTCCATGGCACAAAAATAATTTCAACATAAACCGAGTGTCCCTTTCCATTGAATTCTGGATTCTGTTGCCAGGTTGTGGGATTTCGCTTAGTCCTTATGTTCTCTTATTACTAATGGGGATGATAAATGTATCATGATGATTATACTACCTATTACGAGTATAATAGGCTTAGGAACAGAACAAGTTCACTCAGACTCACGTCCATTGAGTTGGTGATGCCATCCAGCCGTCTCATCCTCTGTTGTCCCCTTCTCCTCCTGCCCCCAATCCCTCCCAGCATCAGAGACTTTTCCAATGAGTCAACTCTTTGC
>NW_011494580.1:13603-14238 GCF_000754665.1 Bison bison bison
GGCCGACTGTCTCCTCCCACGGCAAGGCCAAAAGATCCCCCACACTCCATCCACGAGGGATGCAGCGTGCTGCCCCAAAGTTCTGTTGGGGAGACCGTCCTCGAGGGCCCGGTGGGCCGGAAGTGGGGCTAAGGACACCAGCCGGTCAAATCGGAGACGGTCGTGGCACCCTCACTTTCACCCCCCTGGGGGTGGCGGTATAGGCAAGGTAGCCAGCCCGTGACCCGCGCACACTGGGACAAGCGCACCGCAGGGGGCACAGGCGCTCCTCCTGGTCCAGCACGCAACAACATCGGTGGACAGAAGGCGGCAAAGGGCAATGGAGCCGGGGCAAGGCGGGCCGGGAAAGCGAGACACACCAAGGCGCAGCCCCAGGGATCAGAGGACAGGACGGACGAGGCACCAACGGAGTGCGGCCACGTAGGCCCAAGTGGCAAAGACGCGGCAGAGGCACAGACCCGACGGTGGAGGTGGGGTGGCCGCGAGCTACAGTGAGGGGCCCGGAAGCCATTCAAAACGACCCGGAAGCAAAGCAGCTACCGCGTCACGCCACGGAATCTCACCGTCAGAAGCCTCCAGCACAGGAGCGGTCCCTGGCACCCAGGACGTCTACTGCCCTTCCTGGTCCCCATGGG
>NW_011494580.1:14338-16173 GCF_000754665.1 Bison bison bison
TTTTCTGAATGTTGAGCTTTAAGCCAACTTTTTCACTCTCCTCTTTCACTTTCATCAAGACGCTTTTTAATTCCTCTTCACTTTCTGCCAAAAAGGTGGTGTCATCTGCATATCTGAGGTTATTGATATTTCTCCCAGCAATCTTGATTCCAGCTTGTGCTTCTTTCAGCCCAGCATTTCTCATGATGTACTCTACATAGAAGTTAAATAAGCAGGGTGACAATATACTGCCTTGATGTACTCCTTTTTTTGTTTGGAACCACTCTGTTGTTCCATGTCCAGTTCTAACTGTGGCTTCCTCACCTGCATATAGGTTTCTCGAGGCAGGTCAGGTGGTCTGGTATTCCCATCTCTTTCAGAATTTTCCACAGTTTATTGCGATCCACACAGTGTTAGGATACCATATTTATCTTTCTCTTCTGACTTGCTTCACTCTGTAATAGGCTCTAGGTTTATTCACCTCATTAGAAGGGACTGAAGTGTTCATTTTATGATGGAATAATATGTACCACAGCTTCTTTATCTATTCATCTGTCGATAGACATCTAGATTGTGTCCATGTTCTAGCTGTTGTAAATCGTACTGTAATGAACAGTGGGGTACATGTGTTTTTTTCAATTTCTCTAACCTGACATATTTTTAATAAGCTTTATTTGTGGTAAATAATAACTATAAAATAATAAAACTTATTCAGAGTTTCTTTTTACAATATTTTTTAACTCTGATGCAATATATATATTTGTGTGTGTATATATATGTATATAAGCATAGTTAGAAAATGAACATTTACCAGTAATTTCAAGAACTACAAAAGTATTATTAGTATTGAATCTAGATGTCTGATTTAGTGTAGTTTAATTTCACTCTATTTTATTCCATAGTTTATTACTCTTTTAAATGTAAGTTATGCTTTCAGATATAATTTTGAACATCTTTTTCAGACTTATTTCAAGACTTTGAAATGTTGCTCTTTACAAATTAATTTTATCAGAAATCATTTTTTAGCTGTCAACTTTGTTGGGATTTTCAGGATTGCATTTCTTATTGTTTTGTTTTACCTTTTGTTGAGAGTTCATTTTCAGCAAGAGCTTTTGGATATTTTTTCTCTTTTCTTCTGTTTGGCATTTTGAAATTATGTAGCTCATAAGGAATTACAGCCTTAATTCATGTTTGAGCGAGTGAGTGCTGAGTCACTCAGTCGTGTCCAACTCTTTGTGTCCCCATGAACTGTGCCCACCAGGCTGCTCTGTCCATGGAATTTTCCAGGCAAGAGTACTGGAGTGGGCTGACATTTCCTCCTCCAGGGGATCTTCCCAGTCCAGAGAGATATGTTTAATAGTATTTAATTATTTTCCCGTTTTTTATTCACTGAGAGCAGTGGAAATATTGAACTCGAGTATTATATTAACCTGAGGTCTCCATAATCCTAACAGGTAAATTAGCATACCAACCAAGAAGGAGCAATACTCATGTGATAGACAAATTCCCTGTTCTCAGGAATTTATTTCATATATGAACCCAACTGTCTTTTTTCGCTTTCTTCATGTTTATAGTTGCTCTGATTTTAAATAAAGGGCAACATCAAGGCTAGAAATAACTTGCTGTACTGTGCCAGTTGTTTGGGCTGAGTTTCAAAACTGCTTCAGAATCAGGTAGAAAAGCAATTTTCAATTATTGGAAATAAGTACAATATACCTTGACAATATAATAGGTAGACTAAACTGTATACAAAGGGTCATTCTATGTCATATTGCCTTCAAATTTATGATTTTTGAGGAACCATCGAGAATTTTTTATGTGGCATTAATGACATTTTAATCTATGCTGATTCATTT
>NW_011494580.1:16273-17615 GCF_000754665.1 Bison bison bison
AACTGCCAGTCTATGTCCACCTAAATGAATATGCAAAAGCCCTTTCTTGAAAACCCTTCTTACCTCATCATTCCAGCAGCAGTGCCTCTCTTGCACCAGCCCATCTCTCCCTTGAGGTGTTCTTTCTGTTCTTTCTTTAATACACTTGTTTTTGCCACAAGTAAGACCTCAGATTCTTCTTTGTTTCCTTATCAAGAACCGAGGCCCACAAAGGAGGATGCCCTTCGACCCTTCCCAAATCTGGTAACGATACCAATAAGTGACAGACCTCAACTTGAGGGTGAGAGAGTCATTTGCAAAAATTTTATTGAAAGTAGGGTGGCCATGGGTAACAATATGAAACCAGGTCATTTTCAGGAGGGGTGACGGATTATTCCAGATCTGTCTGCTTACATCTGACATATTATGTTGCTATCTTCAGAACATTTCGTATGGGATTTTTGCAATAGCTGGTATCTGTAAAAGAAGATCTTGCTACTAAGAAAATGCATTATCTCTTTTGAGTCCCATCTTTGAGAAATCATTTCTATTCTTGGGGAGAAAGGTAAAAGAAGGCTCTGAGTTGTTTTTTTCTTATAAGCTGTCAAGTATATTGGATGTCTGGGTTTCTATCAGGAACTCTTTAAATATATGCTGAAAACCTGCCCAACGTGTCATTATTAGTAATATAAATATTATATTGGATTTAAAAATATCAGCATTACTATAAGTCAAGGAGAAATCATGTTAAGGTTAAATGGGAGAATGTTTCTATATCACTTTTATAGGTAGATAAATTGACAATAAAAATATATGACAATAATTCTAAGAGTCTCATCTTTCTCATATTAGTCACAAAGTTCTGTGAATTTTGCTTATAAATACACACCTTCCATTCATATAACTTAACTCCCTCTAACTTTTCATCCTCACTTTCACCATGTTTTTGTGTGTATTGTGAACAGAAGTCACTTGTACCACATAGCAAACAAGTACATTTCAAACACATCATTTTTATCTAAGACCTGCATATGATTTGCTTTTTGGTTTGAAATGTCTTTCTCACATTTTCACATGGAATTCTCGGTGACACTTCAAGAATCGGCTTTTGCTTCACTCTTCTTATTCTCACATGTACCCTCCACCTTGTCCTCCATGGCACAAAAATAATTTCAACATAAACCGAGTGTCCCTTTCCATTGAATTCTGGATTCTGTTGTCAGATTGTGGAGTTTCGCTTAGTCCTTATGTTCTATTATTACTAATGGGGATGATAAATGTATCATGATGATTACATTACCTATTACGAGTATAATAGGCTTAGGAACAGAACAAGGTCCTATGTCTATTATATGTCTATTTA
>NW_011494580.1:17715-19470 GCF_000754665.1 Bison bison bison
GTTCTCAGGAATTTATTTCATATATGAACCCAACTGTCTTTTTTCGCTTTCTTCATGTTCATAGTTGCTGTGATTTTAAATAAAGGGCAACATCAAAGCTAGAAATAACTTGCTGTACTGTGCCAGTTGTTTGGGCTGAGTTTCAAAACTGCTTCAGAATCAGGTAGAAAAAGCAATTTTCAATTATTCGAAATAAGTACAATATACCTTGACAATATAATAGGTAGACTAAACTGTATACAAAGGGTCATTCTATGTCATATTGCCTTCAAATTTATGATTTTGAGGAACCATCGAGAATTTTTTGCTGCATTAATAACATTTTAATCTATGCTGATTCATTTATTTAGAGTAGAAAGTGTTATGTTTTCTAGTTTTGTGGATAACATCTCGATAACATTGCTTGTGTAATCATATGTACTAGTAAGTATAGTATATCAGCAACTTCATTTTTTAGTTTGAACTATTTCTGTTACATATATTTTATTCTTTTTTCTTTTGGAAAAGTTACAGTGACATAAAAATTAATTTATTTAAATTTACAAAATGCGTTATAGGAGCCAGAAAACCGGTGCCTCTCACTTTGGCCTATACAGACACGACTGGAAATTGAAATGCTATGAGGAACTGATATTCTTCGGGAAGACTCAGCTTATGCTTTTATCTATCATTAGTGTTTATGTGATAAGTGTATTCAGCTATTCATGAGTTCTGATGTTTGTTTCACAGTAAGAACTACCTAGTCAAATACCTTAGCTTTATGACTAAGAAAAACAAGGATCAGACTTGTGACATTTGTTATAAACTGTCACAAGTTGGAATGCATTCTTAAGATGATAAAAATTTATAAGTAAATGGATACAATTCTTTGACATTAAGCATTGTAAGACTGTACACTTAAGCTTAAACTGTAAAACTCCTACATAAACAGTTAAAAAGTATATTCAAGTTTAAGAAATGTGTTATAATTTTTTATACAAATTTATTTATTTTAATTGGAGGTTAATTACTTTAAGATATTGTATTGGTTTTGCTTAACCTAATTATTTCTTACCTAATACAGTAGCCTGTAATTGGATTACTCCCATCAGATAGTTCAGTTTTAAGAAAATATAATTTAGCAATGGACTGGAATATATAATGGCTGCTTCTATGTACTATTCTGCTTAAGTGCATGCTGTCATGTTTGTGACACCAAGCACTGCCGCCCTCCAGGCTCCTCTGTCCGTGGAAGTTTCCAGCAAGAATACTGAAGTGAGTTACCACTTCCTCCTCCAGGGGATCTTCCTGACCTAGGGATCAAACCCAATTCTCCTGTGTCTCTTGTATTGGCAGGCACATTCTTTACCACTGACCCACCTGAGAACTTAGTTCATTACTTCCTACAGTGCTGATCTATGCAAAACAAATTACACACCTTCATTATCCTAAACTAATGTCAGCCATGAAGTCTCCTGAATAACAACATTTAATTTTGTTAGGGAAATCAGGTGTGACAGCAATGCAGATTTTTGGTTGATTATTGGTAAGCAATAAATAATAGCTTGTTTTATTTTGGTTAGGCTGTGTGACTTCAAAAAACAAAAGTTTAAAAATATTCCATAAAATGGTTATTTTTTACGTTATATAGATGTTCTAAATAAATATTTTAGTCAGTACTTTTTATACATATCAGAAGATGGAATGTAAACAAAATTTTCCACTCGAAGGTAGAAGATTAACTATATTAATTTAGATCCACAAAATTTGTTTTCT
>NW_011494580.1:19570-19942 GCF_000754665.1 Bison bison bison
TAAGGATTCATACTCAAGCAGCCTAATTTCAGAGTTCATATCTTTTAAAATTTATTTTATATCTCACATGGCATTTTTACTACTTTCTTCATTAAAATTATATGTAATACAAAATAAAACAAAGTAATTGTTCCAAACAACTGACAATGTACTCCAGTTCAGTTCAGTTCAGTCACTCAGTCATGTCTGACTCTTTGTGACCCCATCGACTGCAGCTTGCCAGGCTTCCCTGTCCATCACCACCTCCCAGAGCTTGCTCGAACTCATGTCCATCGAGTCGGTGATGGCAGTGGCACTGAACAACCTCTCTATCTGCCAGTAATGCTTCGAGCTCCATTAGATCTGCTGACCCATGGGACTTAAGTGGCAGAG
>NW_011494580.1:20042-21863 GCF_000754665.1 Bison bison bison
ATGTCCATTGAGTTGATGATACCATCCAACCATCTTGTCCTCTGTCGTCCCCTTCTCTTCCTGCTTTCAATCTTTCCCAGCATCAGGGTCTTTTCTAAGGAGTCAGGTCTTCACATCATGTGACCAAAGTATTGGAGCTTCAGCTTCAGCATCGGTCCCTCCAATGAATATTCAGGACTGATTTCCTTTAGGATTGACTAACTTGATATTTTTGAAGTCTCCAATGCCACAGTTCAAAAACATCAATTCTTCAGCACTCAGCCTTAAAAATTAGCATTTTAGACTATTTTAAATCCATATTATAGGTGGACAAGGGTATCATATAATCTCTAAATTTGAATATTCCTGATCATCAATGTGATTGATTATTCTTTTGTTTTCTGACTATTTTGATTATTCTTCTGCAGATTACCTGCCAATCCAAATTGTTCATCAATTATGCTCTTGGTCTATTCCCTTTTTGTGTGTGCACATTTAATGTGTATCTTTGAGACTAACATTGGTGATTTAGTTACATTGCATATTTGTCATAGTATTTAAGGTCAATTTTTAAAAAATAAATTTTTTTCTTCTGTGTGTGTGTTTAGTCACTCAGTCGTGTCTGACTCTTTGTGACTGCATGGACAGTAGCCTGCTGGGGTCTTCTGTCTATGGGGATTCTCCAGGCAAAAATACTGGAGTGGGTTGCCATGCCGTGCTCCAGGGCATCTTCCCAAACTAGGGATTGAACCCTGGTCTCCTGCACTGCAGACAGATTCTTTACCATCTGAGCCACCAGGGAAGCCAGTGTTATTTTATATTTTAAATGTATAGTAGGTGGATTCCCCTTTTGTACATCTCTTTTTTTGATTGGAATTATGTTTATTTTGGAGATTATTTAGGAAAAATAATTTATATCAGTGATATTGTTACTGTACCATTTATCACCTTTATTTTTGCATGAGCACATTTTTGTTTTAAACTTCAGTGTTACTTCTGAGCATTTTAGAAGTGGTATCTTAATATTTTATGTGTTATATTCTTATGATTTTTCATTTTCGGATCACTTTTTTTGAGTTTTTATATTCAGAATTTATAGAGAACTAACTTGGCATGTTTATTTAATTAATTTATTTAATAAATCTTTTTATTCCTTAACACAATCTATCTATCTATCTATCTATCTATCTATGTATATATAACCTTTTGGCCATACCAAGTGGCATGTGGGATTTTAGTTACGCAACAAGAGATCGAACCTGTGCCGCTTCAGTGGAAGCTGAGAGACTTAACCACTGGATCTCCAGGGAAATCCCTAACACCTGGCATGTTTTTAGTTTGCTTGTTTATTTAATTAATTTATTTTTTAATGAAGGATATTTGCTTTACAGAAATTGTTGGTTTCTGCCAAACATCACCATGAATCAGCCATAGGTATACATATGTCTTTGCCCTCTTGAAACTCCCTCCCATCTCCCTCCCTAAACCACCCCTCTAGGTTGATACAGAGCCCCTTTTTGAGTTCCCTGAGCCATCCAGCAAATTCCCATTGGCTATGTATTTTACACATGGTAATGTAAGTTACCATGTTACTCTCTCAATACATCCCAGCCTCTCCCTCCTCCCTTCTCCCCATGTCCATAAGTCTGTTCTCTATGTCTGTGTCTCCATTGCTGCCCTGAAGATAATTTCATCAGTACCATCTTTCTAGATTCCATATATATGTGTTCAGTTCAGTTCAGTTCAGTTGCTCAGTCGTGTCCGACTCTTTGCGACCCCATAAATTGCAGCACGCCAGGCCTCCCTGTCCATCACCAACTCCCGGAGTTCACTCAGACTCAC
>NW_011494581.1:0-603 GCF_000754665.1 Bison bison bison
TGCAAGAATTATAGAATATTCCAGGCAAAAAAAAAATCTTCACACTATTACAAGGTAGGATGTGCAGGGAATTTTAAGATATTTGATTACTGTGGAAAGTCATGAGAAGGTGGTAGAGTTTTGAAGGTATTGAATGTTGTGCTAGAGAAATTGGGCATGGCAACATGAGAGAGCATGTTTGAAGGACTGGTATGCCTTTTGACATAGGACTTAATCAGAAACAACTGTTCACAGTTTTATCTTCATCTTTTTATGTATTATTTCCTGAAAATCATCTTGGAGATTCACCAGGATTCAGTTCAGTCCAGATTTGCCTGATAAATATGTCCTAACTAATACAGTATTAACACATAAGGGAAAAAAAAAAAAAACCTTAAAACTGGTTAGATATTTGTTGCACTAAGTCACTTCAGTTGTGTCTGAAAAGGCATCCCTATGGTCTGTAGCCCTCCAGGCTTCTCTGTACATGGGATTCACAAGGCAAGAATACTGGAGTGGGTCACCATGCCCTCCTCTGGGGATTGTTACTACTCAGAAATTCTCAGACTAATTGAAAAAATGTGTTAGCTAATACTTCAAAATAAAATTATATTAATAAAAATG
>NW_011494581.1:4080-6183 GCF_000754665.1 Bison bison bison
TTTTTATTTTTTTTAGTCTAGCTAGCGTTTTCCAATTTGGTTTTTATTTATCTATTTTTTTAGAGCAACTTAGTATCATTGATTTTTCTATTGTCTGTTTAGTCTTTATTTTATTTATTTCCTAGATTTCATCATTTTATTTTTGTGCTGTGTTTGGGTTTAGTTTGTTCTTTTTCAAGTGCTTGAGGTATAAAGTTAAGTTGTGTATTGGATTTTTCTTTTTTATCAATATAGATATTTATTGCTATAAACTTTCCTCTTAGAACTGCTTGCTCTTTCCTGTAAATTTTGGTATATTCTATTCTATTTTGGGTTGTTTCAAGATACTTTTTTGATTTCCATTGCTTTATCGTCTGACACATTTGTTGTTCATGAGTGCACTGTTTGATTTCCACATATTTGGGAATTTTTCAGTTTTGCTTCTGTCACTAGTTTATAGTTTCGTACCATTATGGTAGGAAATGATACTTATTTGATGGAGTAATGTTTGCCTAATTCTTCATAATCTATATATCCTTGCATTGGTATCTGTACATTTGAGGGAGTAATTGTCATTTCCATTCTTTACAGACTGATTTCAGCAGGTAAAGAAAGACCTTCTCTTGCTGGTTCCCCTGGGCCAGCAATCCCTAATGTAATCCCATTAGGGATTGCCTCTGCAATCACAGTTCATTTGGGTTCAGGTAAGCTCCTGTGGCTGCTGCTGGGTATTTACTTGTTTGGCAAGACTGTGGCCAGTGCTTGGGCAGGTATGGATCCTGTCTGGTCCCTGGGCAGACTGGACTGCTTCTAGGTCTATGATCAGCAGGGCTGGTGCTGAGACAAAGGTCTTCTTCAGGTCTGCGTTTGATGGGCATGTTACTAGGTGTGTGAATGGATGTGGCTCCACCTGGCCCCTGGGTAGGCTTTCACAGGGTCACTGATAGGGTCCCTTGGAAAGGCAAGATTGGAGCTGATTTGTGGCTGAGAGAGGCAGAAATCAAGTCAATGAATTACTTTAGGTTCTGGAGCTGGGGCTGAGGTTTGTAGGCCTTTTTCTGGGGACACAAATGGGCATGACTCCTGCAAATTTCCTGAGTAAGCAGGATTGTCCCCAGACCATAGCTCAGATGGGTTGAAGCTGAATCCTAGGACTGCTTCAGGATCTCCAGGTGGACCAAGATTAGTGGGCTGATATCTTGGGCAAAGGATGATGTGTCTTCCACTGGGCCACTTAGGCAGGCAGGATCACGCCTGAACTGAGGCAGCTGAGATGCTGGAGCTGGGTCTTGGACTGCTTCAGGGTACACGGCTGAGACCAAAGTTGGTAGGCCTGTTACTTGAGACTCAGGTAGGCGTGACTCATCCTGGGGGACTTGGCAGACCTTGCTGGTGGCAGAAACAATACAGGGCTGTAGGAAAATGCACACAGAGATTGGGTTGTTTCCAGGTCTGTAGCTGGGACCACAGTTGGCAAACTTGTCACCTGGACATGAGTCTGCCTTCTCAAAACTGCCCTCCTTGGTCTTGAGTTTCAACAAGGTTCTGCAACCTTCCTGCCTGAATCCCAAAGCTCCCATAAAGGCATGCTTATCTATAGAGGACTGCCGCATTATTGTTGCTATGTGGGGGATTAGCGTCAGAGGATCTTTTATCTTGCCATTTTACTGACATCACTCCTAATATTTGAATATGCAAATTTGATTGAGGTCATTGAATTAATGCATTATAAGGCAGCTTGTCACTTTAGACAAATTTCTTTTTATAAGGCAGAAATTTAAAAAAAAAAAAGGCATTCCTTCCATAGTATGGTCTGTGAATTAAGTTTAAGATTCATTAATATTTATAAAGAATAAAGATTCTAAAAATTATTATATTTCTATACTCACTTAAAGCTATTATTTTCTGGTGCATTTTTAGCAGGTGTTTGTATCTCATTAAAAAAATATTATCAACTAAAGCATATTCTCACAGAAGCTTTGATACACAAAATCCATTGGTACCAAATTACCTATAATGCTTAACTGTCAAGGTTAATTACCTAAATACACCTTTTCTTGCAACAACTTTTGTAAGAAACAAATTGACTCAGCTGAGGCAATTAACATTTTAACAACAGCATCG
>NW_011494581.1:6528-7455 GCF_000754665.1 Bison bison bison
ATATTTTATTTTATTTTGCTTTTCCATTCCTACATTCACACTGGTCAAAGAGCTTACTGACAAAGGTTTTCATCTTTTCTTGGCATTTTCATGGTTCCTACATTCATTTTGTTCTTACAAATATCATTGAGTCTGTAAACTGAGAGAATTCCTTAATGTCATTGACGTGGTAGCTAACTCAGAGCATTCTTAAATTTGTTCTGTGCAGTACTTGCCAGTGTATGGTGAAGTACCTGCTGCTGCTGCTAAGTCGTTTCAGCCATGTCCAACTCTGTGCGACCCATGGTGAAGTACATGCTGCTGCTGCTAAGTCGCTTCAGTCGTGTCTGACTCTGTGCGACCCCATAGACGGCACCCCACCAGGCTCCCCCGTCCCTGGGATTCTCCAGGCAAGAACACTGGAGTGGGTTGCTATTTCCTTCTCCAGGTGAAGTACCTAGTTTTGTACAAATTCATTGCAACTTTCCAGCTTTCTTCTTTAGCTCACAATAGTTATCTAACTCACCATTGGCTCATTCAATGTACTTCACTTCCGGGTGGTTTTTGTCTGAAAAGTATCTAATGTGTCTATGTCTACATTGCCAAGTAGCAAAATCATTTAGTATTCTATTTCTTCTTCCACATCCTATTAATTCCAGATTCAGATGGAACACTTCCTTTTATTGAACCACATGAGATCATTCATTTTATAACAGTTTTTCTTTTTAAGGCTTCAGATCAGATCAGATCAATCGCTCAGTCATGTCCGACTCTTTGCAACCCCATGAATCGCAAAACACCAGGCCTCCCTGTCCATCACCATCTCCCGGAGTTCACTCAGACTCACGTCCATCGAGTCAGTGATGCCATTCAGCCATCTCATCCTCTGTCGTCCCCTTCTCCTCCTGCCCCCAATCCCTCCCAGCATCAGAGTCTTTTCAAATGAGT
>NW_011494581.1:8801-17126 GCF_000754665.1 Bison bison bison
AAGTAATGTTCAAAATTCTCCAAGCCAGGCTTCAGCAATATGTGAACTGTGAACTTCCTGATGTTCAAGCTGGTTTTAGAAAGGCAGAGGAACCAGAGATCAAATTGCCAATATCCACTGGATCATGGAAAAAGCAAGAGAGTTCCAGAAAAACATCTATTTTAAGGCTTAACTTCATTTTATGTATTTGTCAATGAAAATTCTGTCCTCAAAAGTCTTTAGTTTATATTATTTCACTGTTTAGGCTTTGTTAACTTGACTTTATGTTAAAAATGTGTCTTCTTTTTTTACAAAGTGATATAATTCTGCTGCTGCTGGTAAGTCACTTTAGTCGTGTCCGACTCTGTGCGACCCCATAGACAGCAGCCCACCAGGCTCCCCCATCCCTGGGATTCTCCAGGCAAGAACACTGGAGTGGGTTGCCATTTCCTTCTCCAATGCTGGAAAGTGCAAAGTGAAAGTGAAGTTGCTCAGTCGTGTCCGACTCTTAGCAACCCCATGGACTGCAGCCTACCAGGCTCCTTCATCCATGGGATTTTCCAGGCAAGAGTACTGGAGTGGGGTGCCATTGCCTTCTCCTGATATAATTCTAACTCTATTTAAATGATCATATTTTGATTTTTATTTATAATGAAAAATGAGAAATGAGGCATAGAAGTGTTTGGGTAATGAACTGAATATTAGTTTAGTCTTTCAATAGGCAGTGAATTAATAAGAGGATATATATTTACCATAGTTTATATTTTAAAATACTCATTATTATCCCCCTTTTAAAAATTGTAACTAAACAAAAGATATTATATTGTCATAATTTTTTAAACTTTAAATCCCATATAACAATTTTGATTCCAGTCCACCTTAAATAAATTGTATGTTAAAAAGAAAGTGTGGTTGATTTTAGCTGAAGTTTCTATTAGCTTAGCAAAGAGATACGAGTAACAAGAGTTGAATAAGACAGTGTTTGGTGTAGGAGACAGATTTACAGAAGGTGCAACCAGAGTAGTAAACCTATCTTAGATGGAAAGGTTAGTGAAAGGGTAACATATCTAAGATAATGGGATCAACCAAAAAAGATCCTCAAAATTCAAACACACAAGTTATTGCTATGAATAATCCTGGGAAAATACCTGAATACAAGCTAGTAGATAATAGAAGAGCCATGCTAGAGGCAATCTGGAATAGGTATGGATAAGGTGCAACAAATTATCTATGGTATTGTTCCTAAACCTTTTTGCCTTAGGCTTTGGCCTTTGCTGATACCTACATATCAGAAGGAGGCTAGCAAATAAAAATAAATAAATATATAAGAAAACATGTTGGTGCTACATTTCTCAAAATATGATATTCAAGACTGGCATAATACAATATGTAGTCAAAACATTGTCTCCTACCGCTGCTGGGTCCTGAGGAAATCCTTCTCATTTCTTGCCACCATGTCTGAATTCCAAGAAGATTTGTTGATTGTTCCTCTGTGGCCATAGGAAAGAGACAGAGTTTAATTAAGAAGAAAGACAAATTAATAAATTTGACACATTTTTATTAAGTTGCATGAAAAATAAGTTTTTACAAAAAATTGACTAATTTGAAGTAAATTATAAAAATTTAAATCCAATATAGTGCTGAAGAAGTGATGCTGTAGAACTGTGGTGCTAGAGAAGACTCTTGAGAATCTCTTGGACTTCAAAGAGGTCAAGTCAGTCAATCCTAAAGGAAATCAATCCTGAATATGCATTGGAAGGACTGATGATGAAGCTGAAGCTCCAGTACTTTGGCCACTGATGTAAAGAGCTGACTCATTGAAAAAGACCCTGATACTGGGAAAGATTGAGGGTAGGAGAAGAGGGAGACAGAGGATGAGATGGTTAGATGGCATCATGAACTCAATGGATATGAGTTTGAGAAAACTCTGGGAGATAGTGAAGGACAGGGAAGCCAGATGTGCTGCAGTCCATGGAGTCACAAAGAGTTGGACGTGACTTAGTGACTGAACAACAACATGACTAAAGAAATAATGACTGGAGTAGCATTACAGTATTCCCAGGAAATCTGAATGAGAAAAAACCATTTTTATGACATTGATTTATATTCAGACAACTTTCTGGCCATTATTAATCAAGGTAAATTTTTGATTTTTTTAAATCAAATAAATAAATTTATTTCCTGATTTCTTTATAATACTGTAGTTTCAAAAAATGTAAAAATTCAAAAACTATTATATGAATTTATACATTGCATGAGCTAAGTAATAAAATTAATATAACAAAATGAAAGTATTTTAATAGCAGTGTGATGATAATAGTTTATTATATGAGAGTTCTTTATAATCATTGAATATTATATCTGTGGTTAATGTCTGAATCTTAGGATTCCTTAATGAATTCTATTAATAATTCCAGTTTTTCCTGTTTCAACAAAGTGTCTCCACCTTGAATTTATTAAGACTATCAGATTTCAAGGAGACAGGAAACATTTTGCATTATTGTCAGTTAAACACAAATTATGTTAGAATATCAAGTGTAATAATTTAATGTGATTTATCTTAAGTATCAATATATTTATAAATATTTATAATTTATGCTTATATTATTACTTATTCAGACATCTTGGCTCATCAAAGAATACTAACACATGAACAATAATATTTAAATATATCTGATAGTTTGCTGACTTTCAGTGATAAATATATTTTGCATGGATTGCTCAATTTTGTCTTATAGAAGTGTACTTTTCAAGGTAAGAGGATAGATGACATATAATTTAACAATTTATTTGCTTCATTCATAACTTGTATGTTAGTCTGTATCAGTACCTGCCCAACCCCCTACAGGGGTAGGTGTGATTATCTGAGAGAGTAATTCTTTTGTTAGAAGATTTTTAAAAACTATATTTACTTATCTCTTGATCATTCTTTTTACAATCTGTTTTCTGTTATGAAAACAACAAGCAAAATTAAATGTTTTAGAGATTTAATCATGGTGTGCATATTCATGTTTTTTCTCTTATCTGCTTTATCTATTTTCACTTTCATATAAACTCACACTATGAGTAAACTGGCCCTATTGTTTAAACCAAATACATATGAATTACAAAAGAATTGCTGTATCTTATTTAAATTAATTGAAGCAAAATTATATCACATTATAAAACAGTTAAGTACACTGAATAAATATATTTTTCTAAAAATAATACAATTTTATGAAATAACAATGGTGTTTTATAATTTGGAGATTTGGAGTTTTAACCCTGATCAAATAAATTTTTTTTTCTTTTTTTTTTTTCCAAGTCAAACCAATTATTTAGGGTATGTAGATGACTGTGAAAGATATAAAGAAAAATTTTGATATAGTGACATTAAGTATACCTGTATATGGCTTTCCTGGTAGCTCATTTGGTAAAGAATCTGCCTGCAGTGCAGGAGATCCTGGTTTGATCCCTGGGCTGGGAAGATCCCTTGGAAAAGGAAATGCAACCCACTCCAGTATTCTTGCCTGGAAAATCTCATGGATGGAAGAGCCTGGGGGTTACAGACTATGGGGTCACAAGAGTTGGCACGACTTAGCAACTAAATTACCATATCTGTATGTATCAGCACATAAAATCAGAGATAGTCTTTCTGGGAGTAAGATGTGATATAGAGGACATCTACAATGACAACTTGAACTGTAGCAACTTCATTTTCTTCTGATGAACAATGCAATAGTTAGAAATAATTTAATAATAATAATAATGATAGGTGGTAATATTTACTTCTGCCCTACATATGAAACCTCTAAACTCAAATTTAAAATGTTTACCAATTTAAACTGAAAATGTATTTTTCAGAATATTTTAAGAAAATGCAGTTAATACAACACACATACACTGTAAAGTGTGTGTGTGCTAAATTGTTTTAGTCGTGTCTGACTCTATGGGACCCTATGGACTGTAGCCCACCAGGCTCCCCTGTCCATGGCATTCTCCAGGCAAGAATGCTGAAGTGGGCTGCCATTTCCTCCTCCAGACACTTTAAAGTAATACCCACAAATTTTAAAGTTTGCAGTGAATTATCACTCAAATTCTAAAACTTTGATATTGAATCCAGAAATGGCTTTCCAAACTAGAGTTTCAAGTTGTAATCAGTAAAACAACCACTAATCCTCTAAAAATTAAAACAAGAACATTGCTATCATTCAAGCATTTAATTAGAGCTTCAAAAATGGATTAATTGTAATTGAATAAGTAATAAAATATAGCTTGGCATTTTTTTAGAAAAATCTAAATTAACATGGTTAATTAAATCACTGTATTTTTTGCTTTGTCAGTAAACTTAGTTCTTCTGATGTCCTTAGAGTTGAAAAGCAAATAATCTGTAAAAATAAATGATCTTTTATTTTTTCTTTTAACCTCACTGAAATTGCAAAGTCTATTAAAGCAGGTTTCACTTTTTATAATAACTGCATTTTAAAATGAACTTCTGATATCTTATTTGTTTTTATTTCTTTCTTTTGCCTACCAGAGATATTTCATTATATAGCATCATTTTCTCCATCCTTCTTATCTTGATAAACAGACTAGAGAAAATTTTAAATCAACATAACTGTATTAATCTCTAAGTTAATGCCAAAATTAATGTGAATGATAGAATACATATATGTAACATGACCCAACTTATTTCTTGTTTAATATATATTTTGGCCAATAGCTGCTAACTGAGCTGCTCCTAATTTTAATTCATACAAAAAAATGTATCAGTTCTCTACAATATTCTAAGCCCTGTTCTAAGTATAGGACACAATAAGACAAACTTTGTCTCTGAACTAAGGAATACACATTTTGTTCTGGAAGCAGTGCATGAACTATAAGCCAGAAAAAAATCACACACAAAACAAATAAGTATCATAAAAGGATACATGTTTTGCTGAAAATATGAGACTACCCATGATATTAAGTGAAAGAGGTTCAGTTCAGTTCAGTCGTTCAGTCGTGTCCAACTCTTTAAGTATCTTTAAATTGCCTGAAGGAGACTTGGTAGGAGGAGTGATTTTAGATAAAGCTAAAATACTAAGATTGTAATCACTTACAGTTCTGTGGGAGTATTTCAAGCAAAGGAACAGAAAATACAAATGCTCTGAGTTCTCTGAAAGAAAATCAATTATATTGGTAGTAACTAAGGGGCAGAGATATGCAGATGACACCACCCTTACGGCAGAAAGTGAAAAGGAACTCAAAAGCCTCTTGATGAAAGTGAAAGAGGAGAGTGAAAAAGTTGGCTTAAAGCTCAACATTCAGAAAACTAAGCTCATGGCATCCAGTCCCATCTCTTCATGGCAAATAGATGGGAAAACAGTGGAAACAGTGTCAGACTTTATTTTGGGGGGCTCCAAAATCATTGTGCATGGTGATTGCAGCCATGAAATTAAAAGACACTCCTTGGAAGGAAAGTTATGACCAATCTAGATAGCATATTCAAAAGCAGAGACATTACTTTGCCAACAAAGGTCTGTCTAGTCAAGGCTATGGTTTTTCCAGTGGTCATGTATGGATGTGAGAGTTGGACTCTGAAGAAAGCTGAGCGCCAAAGAATTGATGCTTTTGAACTGTGGTGTTGGAGAAGACTCTTGAGAGTCCCTTGGACTGCAAGGAGATCCAACCAGTCCATTCTGAAGGAGACCAGCCCTGGGATTTCTTTGGAAGGAATGATGCTAAAGCTGAAACTCCAATAGTTTGGCCACTTCATGTGAAGAGTTGAGTCATTGGAAAAGACTCTGATGCTGGGAGGGATTGGGAGCAGGAGGAGAAGGGGACGACAGAGGATGAGATGGCTTGATGGCATCACCGACTCGATGGGCATGAGTTTGAGTGAACTCCGGGAGTTGGTGATGGATAGTGAAGCCAGGTGTGCTGCAATTCATGGGGTCGCAAAGAGTTGGACATGACTGAGCGACTGAACTGAACTGAAGGGGCAGAAGTCACGTCAAGATCATAGGTACTCATTTGTGGCTTCCCTCATAGTTCAGTTAGTAAAGAATCTGCCTACAATGTGGCAGACCTGGGTTCAATCCCTGGGTCAGGAAGATCACCTGGAGAAGGAAATGGCAACCCACTCCAGTATTCTTGCCTGGAGAATCCCATGGAGGGAGGAGCCTGGGGGCTACAATCCACCAGGTCGCAAAGAGTCGGACACGACGGAGCGACTTCACTCACTCACTCATTCATATATCAATGCTTAACAGTTATCACAGAACAAACAATGCAGTGGAAAGCTGAGAGCAAATCACCAAAGCTTATGGTAATACATCACCCATTAATATGGTGATTTGTTGAAATGTTAAAGGATGAACAGCAAAGGAATGAAGAAAATGTCACCCACGTTATGATGGTCTCATTCCAATATTCTCACCAACTTCACAATACTGACAAAATCAATCTTACATAACTGAAATTGTTAAAAGATAGAATGAATACAAAGCTAAAAATCAGGTCAGTATATACTTGAGAGCAATTGCTCATTGACTTGAGTAATCCTGCCAAACTTCATTTTAAAGAAGAACAAAATAAATGTAAAATCAAAATTCATCAGGAATTACAATAAAAAATAACACAGTTTAAACAAAGTTCAATGTCTGTATTATTTAACATATCATGGGTCAAATATCTCAAAGGACATGTTGGACAGGCCCAAAATTTAAGGACCTTTTTCATGTAAATCAAATGTCTCTGTTAGGACCAAATTTTAATAACTTTGGCAATGATACATGTTTGTATTATTCAATAAATCATGGAACAAATGTCTCAATGAACATTTTGGACATGACTAATTCTCAAGGGTCTTTTTAGCATGAACCAAATGTCTCACTATGGCAACCCACAACTGTACTCTTGCCTGAAAACTAGAGGAGCCTTGTAGGCTACAAGGAGGTCCATGGGGTCTCAAAGAGTCGGACACGACCGAGTGACTTCACTTCACTTCAAATGTCTCACTCAGGATTAAACCTCATAATACTTTTGGCAAAGTTAAATGTTTGTATCATTTAACAAGTCATAGAACAAATGTCTCAATGAATGCTTTGGACAGCACCAAATTTCAATGACATTTTTGCCATGGATAAAACATCAATGGAATTTAGGACAGTACCAATATTAAGAAACTTTTAGTGTGGACCAAATACTACAGTGGATGTTTTGAACAGAACCAAATTTCCTCCAAACAAAGTCAATTGTTCTTATGATGTTACAGAAACCAAAAAACCAGAAGTACAGATTTCAAAATATTGAGTAGAAAGAGACACGACCTCACAATGCTAAATTGAGTGGTCTTTCATTCTTAAACTCAAAAAAATAAAGGAAAATATTCTCAGGTGTGCATGTTACTTTCTAAAATATATATCTAGTGAAGAAGAAGAAAAAAAAAACCAAAGGTAAGAATTAAATAAGGCAATTATAAACAATTAGAAGTCTGTTAAAAAAAGTAATAGCAAAAATCTGTGGTTATTTTTGTTAATCAGTAGAAAAATAGCTATGTTAAATTTCATTAAATAGTGAAGAATCATCTGTATTTGATGTAACAGATCTTCAGTTCAATTCAGTTCAGTCGCTCAGTCATGTCCAACTCTTTGAGACCCCATGAACTGCAGCATGCCAGGCCTCCCTGTCCATCACAAACTCACGTCCATCGAGTCAGTGATGCCATCCAGCCATCTCATCCTCTGTCGTCCCCTTCTCCTCCTGCCCCCAATCCGTCCCAGCATCAGAGTCTTTTCCAGTGACTCAACTCTTCACATGAAGTGGCCAAAGTACTGGAGTTTCAGCTTCAGCATCATTCCCTCCAAAGAAATCCCAGGGCTGATCTCCTTCAGAATGGACTGGTTGGATCTCCTTGCAGTCCAAGGGACTCTCAAGAGTCTTCTCCAACACCACAGTTCAAAAGCGTCAATACTTCGGTTCTCAGCCTTCTTCACAGTCCAACTCTCACATCCATACATGACCACAGGAAAAACCATAGCCTTGACTAGATGGACCATTGTTGGCAAAGTAATGTCTCTGCTTTTCAATGTGCTATCTAGGTTGGTCATAACTTTCCTTCCAAGGAGTAAGCGTCTTTTAATTTCATGGCTGCAGTCACCATCTGCAGTGATTTTGGAGCCCCCAAAAATAAAGTCTGACACTGTTTCCCCATCTATTTCCCATGAAGTGATGAGACCGGATGCCATGATCTTCATTATCTGAACGTTGAGTTTTAAGTCAACTTTTTCACTCTCCACTTTCACTTTCATCAAGAGGCTTTTTAGTTCTTCTTCACTTTCTGCCATAAGGGTGGTGTCATCTGCACATCCGAGGTTATTGATA
>NW_011494581.1:17665-40028 GCF_000754665.1 Bison bison bison
TGGAATTCCATCACCTCCACTAGCTTTGTTCGTAGTGATGCTTTCTAAGGCCCACTTGACTTCACATTCCAGGATGTCTGGCTCTAGGTCAGTGATCACATCATCATGATTATCTGGGTTGTGAAGATCTTTTTTGTACAGTTCTTAACAGATCTTGGAGTTCTTCAAATGGATGAGATACAGAAAAAAAGGAACTGCTTTAAATTATTTTATTAACATAAGTTATTAAAATAATTTTAACTTAATTTTATCAACTAGTAAAATCTAGACTAAAGACATCTTAAAAAAATAAAAGTGTACATAAGACTGGAGAAGATTTATGAGTATACACAGAGCAATATATATACATATAAGGAAAGATATACCCATTTGAATACAGAGTTCCAAAGAATAGCAAGGAGAGATAAGAAAGCCTTCTTCCATGGTCAGTGCAAAGAAAAAGAGGAAAACAATAGAATGGGAAAGACTAGAGATCACTTCAAGAAAACTAGAGATACCAAGGGAACATTTCATGCAAAGATGGGCTCAATAAAGGACAGAAATGGTATGGACCTAACAGAAGCAGACGATATTAAGAAGAGGTGGCAAGATACACAGAACTGTACAAAAAAGATTTTCATGACCCAGATAATTCCAATGGTGTGATCACTCACGTAGTGCTAGACTTCCTGGAATGTGAAGTCAAGTGGGCCTTAGGAAACATCACTACAAACAAAGCTAGGGGAGGTGATGGAATTCTGGTTGAGATCTTTCAAATCCTATGATGCTGTGAAAGTGCTGCACTCAATGTGCCAGCAAATCTGGAAAACTCAGCAGTGGCCACAGGACTGGAAAAGTTCAATTTTCATTCCAATCCCAAAGAAAGGCAACGCCAAAAACAATGCCAAATACTACATAATTTCACTTATCTCACATACTAGACAAGTAATGTTCAAAATTCTCCAAACCAGGCTTCAACCATACATGAACCATGAGCTTCCAGATGTTCAAACTGGATTTAGAAACAGCAGAGGAACCAGAGATCAAATTTTCAGCATCCGTTGGATCATCAAAAAAACAAGAGAGTTGCAGAAAAACATCTTTTGCTGCTTTACTGACTATGCCTTAGATAGCATGGATCACAAGAAATTGTGGAAAAGTCTTAGTGAGATGGGAATACTAAAATACTTGACCTGCCTCCTGAGAAATCTGTATGCAGGTCAGGACTGGATGTGGAACAACAGACTGGTTCAAAATCAAGAAAGGAGTACATCAAGGCTATATATTGTCACCCTGTTTATTTACATATTTATTAACATATGCAGAGTACATCATGAGAAATGCTGGACTGGATGAAGCACAAGGTGGAATTAAGGTTGCAGGAGAAATATCAATAACCTCAGATATGCAGATGACACCACTCTTCTGGCAGAAAGTGAAGAGGAACTTAAAAAGCCTCTTGATGAAAGTGAAAGAGGAGACTAAAAAAGCTGGCTTGAAACTCAACATTCAGAAAACGAAGATCATGGCAGTCAGTCCCATCACTTCATGGCAAATAGATGGGAAACAATGGAAACAGTGACAGACTTTATTTTATAGGGCTCCAAAATCACTGCTTGCTCCTTGGAAGAAAAGCTATGACCACCCTAGACACCATATTGAAAAGCAGAGACATTACTTTGCCAGCAAAGTCCGTCTGTCCAAAGCTATGATTTTTCCAGTAGTCATGTATGGATGTGAGAGTTGGACTATAAAGAATGCTGAGCGCTGAAGAATTTATGCTTTTGAACTGTGGTGTTGGAGAAGACTCTTCAGAGCCCCTTGGACTACAAGGAGATCCAACTAGTCCATGCTAAAGGAAATTAGTCATGAGTATTCATTGGAAGGACTGATGCAGAAGCTGAAACTCCAATACTTCGGCCACCTGATGCGAAGAACTGACTCATTTGAAAAGACCCTGACGCTGGAAAAGATTGAGGGTAGAAGGAGAAGGGGACGATGGAGGATGAAATGGTTGGTAGCGACTGAGCGACTGAACTGAACTGAACTGAACTGATATATAAAATGAAGACACCAAGAAAATTTAAAAATCGAAACATAAATAAGATGATAAAATATATAAAAGACAGTTTTTATCCATTTACACATTAAATTGAAAGAATTTAACTGTCAAAATAGAATTTTCCCTACATGGAAAAAGTAAAATCTGCATGATGTTTCAGTTCAGTTGCTCAGTTGTGTCCGACTCTTTGCGACCCTGTGGA
The DNA here is from genome assembly GCF_000754665.1 of Bison bison bison. Lineage (NCBI taxonomy): Eukaryota > Metazoa > Chordata > Mammalia > Artiodactyla > Bovidae > Bison > Bison bison. The sequence continues at coordinate 19,909 of NW_011494581.1, forward strand.
CTGCAGCACAGGCCAGGCTTCCCTGTCTATCGTCAAGTCCTGGATTTTACTCAAACTCATGACCATTGAGTCAGTGATGCCATCCAACCATCTCATCCTCTGTCGTCCCCGTCTCCTCCTGCATTCAATCTTTCCCGGCATCATGGTGTTTTTCAAAGAGTCAGTGCTTCGAATCATGTGGCCAAAGTATTGGAGTTTCAGCTTCAGCATCAGTCCTTCCAATGAATATTCACAGCTGATTTCCTTTACGTTTGACTGGTTTGGTCTCCTTGCTGTACAAGGGACTCTCAAGATTCTTCTCCCACACCACAGTTCAGAAGCATCAATTCTTCGGTGCTAAGCTTTCTTTATGGTTTAATTTTCACATCCGTACATGACTCCTGGAAAAAACGTAGCTTTGAATAGACAGACCTTTGTTGGCAAAATAATGTCTCTGCTTTTTAATATGCTGTCCAAGTTGGTCATAGCTTTTCTTCCAAGGAGCAAGCATCTTTTAATTTTATGGCTGTAATCACCATCTGCAGTGATTTTGGAACCAAGAAAATAAAGTCTGTCACTGTTTCCCCATCTATTTGCCATGCAGTTATGGGACTGGATGACATGATCTTCTTTTTCCAAACGTTGAGTTTTAAGCCAGCTTTTTTACTCTCCTCTTTCACTTTAATCAAGAGGCTCTTTAGTTCCTCTTTGTTTTCTGCCATAAGGATTGTGTTATCTGCATATCTGAGGTTATTGATATTTCTCCCTACAAACTTGATTCCAGTTTGTGCTTCATTTAGTCTGATAATTTGCACGAAGTAGTCTGCATATAAGTTAAATAAGCGAGGTGACAACATACAGCCTTGAGGTACTCCTTTCCCAATTTGAACCATGGTTAAAATAGACTTAAAACTAAGTGGCATTAAAAATAATATGATAGCATATATGTTAAGCAAACAAACAGGTGACCATTTTACTGAATAAATTAAATGATATTTTCTTTTGAGAGGCTTCTTAAAGAATTTAATCCCTGCTTCATTTGAGTTTGTATATTGTACTAGAGACTTTTACATAATTTTATGATGATTATTATATTTTTCTAAATTATTCTGTGAATTATCCGATCTTTATTTTAAACATATATAAAGTAAGGTAGTTTATTAATATTCTCCAAGATTATACATTTTGAAAATTATGGAGGTGAGATTGAAATCCAGGGCAGCTGATTTCAGAGCCCAGGGTTTTATTTTTAGTCCTCTCTGCTGCTGCTGCTGCTGCTAAGTCACTTCAGTCGTGTCCGACTCTGTGCGACCCCATAGATGGCAGCCCACCAGGCTCCCCGTCCCTGGGATTCTCCAGACAAGAACATTGGAGTGGGTTGCCATTTCCTTCTCCAATGCATGCAAGTGAAAAGTGAAAGTGAAGTCGCTTAGTCATGTCTGACTCTTAGCGACCTCATGGACTGCATCCTACCAGGCTCCTCCATCCATGAGATTTTCCAGGCAAGAGTACTGGAGCGGGGTGCCATTGCCTTCTCCTTAGTCCTCTCTATGAGGATAAAATTTTCATAAAATGTACACCCCCTGATTATACTGCATTTGATTATAATTTGTAAGTGACAAAAAACAGAAGAAACCAAACATACCTCTTTCAGACATGAAAGAGGCATGTGTTATATCTAAAACCACATTTAGAAAACTGTAAACTATAATTATAACAAATAATAATTCAAATAATGTCAGTGGCACTTACAATTAAATAGATTAGTGAAAAGTGTTCTGTTTTAATCTGTGTATTACATACTTTACAAATGTATTTTATAATCACAGCAATTTTTGCTGTAAGAAAAATGAAGCCCAAACCTCAGATGGAAAGTAAGTAGTTGAAGGTTTGTAGTATTTATGCTGAAGCCAGTATTTGTATACAGAACTATTCTACTTCAAACCCCTTTATGTGAAAATATATTATGTCCTAATAAAATAACAAGGTGTATTTTAAGATTTTTAAATTTAAATTTTTTTTCAATTTTATTGAGATATTATTGACATATAACATATGTATGTTTAAGGTACACAAGATGATTTGGGACATAAATTGTGAAATTATAACAACAAAAAGATTTGTTAACACCTCTATCCCTTTACATAATTACCTCTTTGTGTGTGTGGTGAGAAAAAATAAAAATAAATGTAATAAGGATTCAACTTAAGAAATTGGAAAAAGGATAATAAAAAGAAGTGTGTGAAACTATGTTAAAGCTAAAAATGTAGTAAATTGAAGATAAAACACAAAATTGACAAATATATAAAATAAATATTTATCTGATTGATGAATAAAAGAAATAAAAGTCAAGTAAAAGTGAATAAGATAATTTTTATAAAAGAAAACACATATAGAGGAAAGAGAATTTACAACAGGCATTTAACCTCAGGAAAAAATATTTAGAAATTATTTTTAAAAAGTATATAGTAATAGTGCATGTTGTTCTATTCAGAAAATTAAAAACTTTAGTAAAGGGAACAATTTTTGAGAAGAACACTATGTTTTCACTTTGACTACAGTATAAGTTAAATATTTAAAAATAATTTATTATTTAGAGATAAATGAATAAGTAAAAGTAATTGAAGTATTATTCCACCAAAGATATTCTTGACGGACTGCATTGGAGCCTGGATCTATCACAAAGTGTATAAATTTTTTGTCCTTAAAAAAGGAGAAAAGTGAAAATGAAGTAGCTCAGTTGTGTCCGACTCTTTGCAACCCCGTGGACTGTAAGGCTCCTCCCTCCATGGGATTCAGAGAAAAATACAAAAAATCTTTCATTTCCTGAAGTAAGTAAAAATCTGACACAAAAGAGTAATGAAGGTATTAATACCAGGAAAATAACACAAGTATACTGCCAAACCAAACCACCATTCCAGATGGTGGTGGAATTCCAGCTGAGCTATTTCAAATCCTAAAAGATGATGCTGTGAAAGTGCTGCACACACTATGCCAGCAAATTTGGGAAACTCAGCAGTTGTCACAGTTGGACTGGAAAAGGTCAGTTTTCATTATAATCCCAAAGAAAGGCAATGCCAAAGAATGTTCAAACTACCTCACAACTGCATCATCTCACACTCTAGCAAAGTAATGCTCTTAATTCTCCAAGCCAGGCTTCAACAGTATGTGAACTGAGAACTTACAGATGTTCAAGCTAGATTTAGAAAAGGCAGAGGAACCAGAGATCAAATTGCCGACAACTTTTGGATCATTGAAAAAGCAAGAGAATTCCAGAAAAACATCTACTTCTGCTTTGCTGAGTACACTAAAGCCTTTGACTGTGTGGATCACAACAAACTGGAAAATTCTTAAAGAGATGGGAATACCAGACCACCTTGCCTGCCTCCTGAGAAATCTGCATGCAGGTCAGGAAGTAACAGTTAGTACTGGACATGGAACAATAAACTAGTTCCAAATTGGGAAAGGAATGTGTCAAGGCTGTATACTGTCACCTTGCTTATTTAACTTAAATACAGAGTATATCATGTGACATGTCAGACCGGATGAAGCACAAGCTGGAATCAAGATTTCAGGGAAATATCAATAACCTCAGATATGAGGATGACACCCTTATGGCAGAAAGCAAAGAGGAAATAAAGAGATTCTTGATGAGAGTGAAAGAGGAGAGTGAAAGTTTTGCTTAAAAGCCAGCATTCAAAAAAGAAGATCATACCATCTGGTCCCATCATTGCATGGCAAATAGATGGGGAAACAATGGAAATGGTGACAGACTTTATATTTTGGGCTCCAAAATTACTGCAGATGGTGATTTCAGCAATGAAATTAAAAGACACTAGTTCCTTGGAAGAAAAGCTATGACCAACCTAGACAGCACATTGAAAAAGCAGAGACATTACTTTACTATCAAAACTCTGCATAGTCAAAGCTATGGTTTTTCCAGTAGTCATGTGTGGATATGAAAGTTGGACCATAAAGAAAGCTGAGTGCCAAAGAATGGATGCTTTTGAACTGTTGTGTTGGAGAAGAATCTTGAGAGTCCCTTAGAGTGCAAGAATATCCAACCAGTCAATTCTGAATATTTATTTGAAGGACTGACGCTGAAGCTAAAGTTCCAATACTTTCGCCACCTGATGCTAAGAACTGACTCATTGGAAATGACCCTTGATGCTGGGAAAGTTTGAAGGCAGGAGGAGAAGGGGACAAAAGAGGATGAGATGGTTGGATGGCATCACTGACTCAATGGACATAGGTTTGAGCAAGCTCCAGGTGTTATGATGGACAGGGAAGCCTGGCATACTGCAGTCCATGGGGTCACAAAGAGCCAGACAGGACCGAGTGAGTGAACTGAACTGAACTGATACTTCCAAACACCAAAATCTTTGCCATCACTCCCACCACTACCAAATTTGCATACTTTGTGTTTTGCAACTAGAACCATGAAATAATTATTAGTTTGAATTTCTAATATTTAATAATAGTTCTTACAGGTATAGGTATAATGCGTACTTGCTTTACTTATTCTGAAACACCCGGTAGAAAATCCTCCGATAGTTTGTTCAGTTTCTTTTCTTTCCTGGTAAGGGTTAGAATTACTGAACACTAAAATATCCAAGTCTCATTTAGCATTTACTATCATATGCAATATGATCACATAGACCATTTCTTGAAATGTTAGATCCAAATATTAGATTTAATATTCAGTATCTACAGTTAAAAACAACTTCTTAATTGTCTTCTTTTGATGCAAAATCAGAGAAAAGGTAAAACCCGGTCATCTTTGTATGTGTATGCTCAGTTCCTCAATTATATCCAACTCTCTGCACATCTGTGGGCTATAGTCGTCCTCGCTCCTCTTGTCCATGTAATTTTTCAGGCAGGAATACTCAAGTGGGTTGCCATTTTCCTCCTCCAAGATATCTTCCTACCCAGGGATTGGACCTACATCTCTTTCATCTCCTGCAATAGCCAGCAGATTCTTTACCACTAGCACCACCTCAAAAACCCTGATAATTGTCTTTAGTTGATCTTGTTGTTCAGTTGCTAAGTTGTGTCCAAATATCTGCAACTCAATGAACAGCAGCATACCAGGCTTTCCTGTCCTTTGTTATCTCCCTGAATTTGCTCAAACTCATGTCCACTGAGTCAGTGATGCCATCCAAGCATCTCGTCCTCTGTCACTCCCTACCCTCCTTGTGCTCAGGCTTTTCCAGCATCAGTGTCCTTACCAATGAGTTGGCTTTTCACGTCAGGTGGTGTCGGGAGCCGTGTTAGGCATTACTGACAAAATGAAGGCATGGCCCCAGACCCCTCTCCTCATTCCACAGGCACGGACCCGGGATGAAGGAGTTAGGCCTTGTAATTCTGACTTGTTTTTTCCTCTCCTCGGTTGAGTTATCTGAAAAGGAATATTAAGGTGCTTACTGTTCTTGAGAGGAGCATGAGAAGGCACAAAGACTTCTGCAGCTGTGCTCAGAGAATAATTCATAAAGTTAATCATTGACATTTGTTTAAGGACTTTTACAAAAGAGTGTTCCAGGTTGAGTACATAGGCCATAGCTTGAGGCCATGGGAGGGATTGCTATCTGAAGCCTATTTGTGAGGAGAATGTTTGTGGCAAAGGAGTTTACTGAATTTAGGGCTTAGCAATAATTAAAATAGTTAGAAGTTAAAGATTTAAGGAACGTTGTAAAGTTAGCATATTTTACTATAGCTTATAGAAGTTAGGAATTTTTAGAAACACTATAGCTAGAAGCCTTTTTAAGAGATAGTGAGCTCAGGGATGTTATGGGCAAACAGGATTTAGGAAGAAAAGTAGTAAACTGAGGAATGTAGCATGAGTTACAATGTAATCACAAGTTAACTATAGGACACATTAGAGGAAGTAGATAATAAACGATAAGGCTGACTCCAAGAGAATCACTGAAGCAGGAACTCTGAAGAACAACACTGATTTATGGAGATAATAAATCTGGGAGAGGGGGAACTGAAAATGTCAAACATCTGACCTAATGTTTTTGTAAAAGTATAAAAGAGAATCTTAAACTTGAAATAAATAGGCAGTCCAAAAAACTGAGAGGCTGTCTTGTTTGCTGACACCATTCATTTCTTCAGGTTGAATCCCTGGCTGCTGGAGCTGGACTCTGGGAAGTGGCGCCCAGAACAGGGGACACTGAAGAGTAAGTAATTTGAGATTGTAACACGGGACGGTTAGGATTGTACCTGTGGGTGGCTGGCACCCCTCTGCAATTTAGGTAGGGTGAGGAGGGTACAGAATGAATTGGAGCTTCACCTTCAGCATCAGTCCTTCCAATGAATATTCCGGGTTGATTTCCACTGTGTGATCAAGAATAGATATATTCTAAAAGTAGAAAAATTGGGTTTCACTGATAGTTCAGTGGGTAAAGAATCCACCTGCAATGAAGGAGACCATGGTTCAATTCAGGTCAGGAAGATCCCCTGGAGATGGGATAGGCCACCCATTCCTGTATTCTTGGACTTCCCTCAATGTTCAGATGATAAAGAATCCCCTGAAATTCAGGAGATCTGGGTTCGATATCTGGGTTGGGAAGATCTCCTAAAGGGCATAGCAACCCACTCCATTATTCTTGACTAGAGAATCCCCATGGACAGAGGAACCTGACAGGCTACAGTCTATAGGGCACAAAGAGTCGGACGTGACTGAGTGAATAAGTACAGCACAAAAAAAAGTAGAAAAATAATTGAACCATGCTTTGGCATGTTTGTTTAATGAAAGGAAATACTAACAGTTATTTATGGCAATAACCACCCTTATGGCAGAAAGTGAAGAGGAACTAAACAGCCTCTTGATGACAGTGAAAGAGGAGAGTGAAAAACCTGGCTTGAAACTCAACATTCAGAAAACAAAGATTGTGGCATTCAGTCCCACAACTTTATGGGAAATAGATGGGGGAACTGGAAACAGTGACAGGCTTTATTGTCTAGGGCTCCAAAATCACTGCAGATGGTGACTGCAGCCATGAAATTAAAAGATGCTTGCTCCTTGGGAAAAAAGCTATGACCAACCTAGACAGAATATTAAAAAGCAGAGACATTACTTTGTCAGAAAAGATCCATCTATACAAAGCTATGGTTTTTCCATGTACGGATGTGAGAGTCGGACTATAAAGAAAGCTGAGCACTGAAGAATTGATGCTTTTGAACTGTGGTATTGGAAAAGACTCTTGAGAGTCCCTTGGTTTGCAAGGAGATCCAACCAGTCCATCCTTAAAGGAAATCAGTCCTGAATATTCATTGGAAGGACTGATGCTGAAGCTGAAACTCCAATATTTTGGCCAGCTGATGTGAAGAACTGACTCATTTGAAAAGACCCTGATGCTGGGCAAGATTGAGGGCAGGAGGAGAAGGGGATGACAGAGGATGAGATGGTTGGATAGCATCACTGACCTGATGGTATGAGTTTGAGCAAGCTCTGGGAGTTGGTGATGGACGGGGAAGACTGCCGTACTGCAGTCCATGGGTCACAAAGAGTCAGACAGGACTGAGTGACTGAACTGAACTGAATAATAATAATGTAAAAATCTATATGCCTAGCATATTTATAAATGCTTTGCATACATTATGCCTCATCTAATCCTTATGGCAACTCTATGTAGTAGTTTCCCAGATATAGGAACCAATGCCTAGAGAGGTTTAGTAACTTTTTCTGAGAACACAGCTATTAAGTACATGGATACACACACTATTACTCTGGATTTGTATGGGTTGTGCTTGCAACCACAAAGCATAAAATATTAACAGTGGAAAGTTAAAGTAGAAATTATCATTATTTGCAAACTAGAAAACCATCTAGAGGAGCAAGTGCAATATCACACCTTCTCTAGCCCTAACTCATCCTGTTCTAAAACTTACAAAGTTCTGTCTTCCTTTGTCATTATTCCCCTTAATGGTGAAAGTGAAAGTGTTAGTCACTCAGTCTGGTTGGACTATTTGCAACCCCCATGGACTGTAGCCTGCCACGCTTCTCTGTCCATGGGGATTCTCCAGGCAAGAATACTGGAGTGGGTTGCCATTCCCTTCTCCAGGGCATCTTTACTACCCAGGAATTGAACCTGGGTCTCCCACATTACAGGAAGATGCTTCACGGTCTGAGCCACCAGGGACCCATGTAGCCCCAAACAAGATTTATGGGTATCTGTACAGCATCTCGGAGAAGGCAATGGTACCCCACTCCAGTACTCTTGCCTGGAAAGTCCCATGGACAGAGGAGCCTGGCGGGCTGTAGTCCATGGGGTCGCTAAGAGTCGGACATGACTAAGGGACTTCACTTTCACTTTTCACTTGCATGCATTGGAGAAGGAAATGGCCACCCACTCCAGTGTTCTTGCCTGGAGAATCCCAGGGATGGGGGAGCCTGGTGGGCTGCCATCTATGGGGTAGCACAGAGTCAGACACGACTGAAGCGACTTAGCAGCAGCAGTAGAGCATCTCATGCTCTTGGTAAGACTGCCCCTCTTTGGCCTGTAATTAGTCAGCTTACAAAGTGTTCTAACAGATTAATTCTAATAAGGAAGCTATGATTAGAATTGATCACCTAATTTCCCCTAAGAAACCATCAGTACTAATCTATTTCTAGCCCTGTTTACTTCAGAAACAACTAAAATCCTAAATTTTCACAACCACCCATATGGCTCTATACATCTCCTAATTGGACCCAATGTCCTACCATTTCCTGACTCTCCACAGTCACTATACTGTTAATAGAAAGTCCTTTATATCTTTACAAGTTCTTTCTTAGTGTTTGAATATAATTCTTGCTCTTTCAAATTCCATAAATCCTGCTCAACCCCTGCTTTCCCCCTGCAGCATTTTCTAATGTGTCTGCATTTTTGCTTAAGTTCTTTTTCTTTTCATGGTGCTCCTTCTGTAATCCCTGTACACAGGTCTGGACCAAAGGGAGGGAATTCATTCCTCCTCTTCATAGCCACATCACTGTTTCTCCTCCCTCAGCAATTCAGTCAGTCTCCTTAGTTTATACTATACACCCCATCTTATTCATGCAATGCAAAGTCTATACACATTCCTGCTTTAACTCCTTCATTCATTGAAGATTTAATACCAAGCTCATCATCTTTTTATCACCATGGAAAATTGCAATATTTATATATACAGCCTTTCAAATGCCTGTTTCTCGTTATTGGAAGTCCTATTTCCATAACCAGTTTGACTTTCAATGACATTTTCTCCTAAACTGCATTATTTCCCATTCCCACCAGTAATAAGTAACATTGAAAATGGGTCCTATCTAAAACAAGTTCTAAAAACTATGTATCGATGCTCATTGTTTGACCTTCACTTATATTTTTCTTTTATCATTATATATTTTTTGTTAGGAAAAGTCTTAAAAAAATATTTATTTGTTTGGCTGCACTGGGTCTTATTTGCAGCACATGGGATCTTTAGTTGCAGCGTGGCATGTGGAATCTTTAGTTGCAGAACTCGGGGTCTAGTCCCCTGACCAGGGATCAAACTGGGCCCCCTGCATTGGAAGCAAGGAGTCTTATCACTGGACCACCACTTTGCCACAGGGAAGTCCCTCCACTTACATTCCATTACCTTTTTCTATCTCACTTAGTCTACTAACCCATTTTCAGCAAAGCCTATACATTTAGGGACGTCCATATCTTTGTGGTGGTTTAGTCGCTAAGTCATGTCTGACCCTTGCAACACGATGGACTGTAGCCAGCCAGGCTCCTCTGTCCATGGGATTTTCCAGGTAAGAGTACTGGAGTGGGTTGCTATTTCCTTCTCCAGGGGATCTTCTTGACCCAGGAATCGAGGGACCTCCATATATTTGGAGTTTCTTGCCAGCTGTGGCTCACTACCTTTTTTTTTTTTTTTAATTTCCCTTGTTTTACAAAGTATATTCCATGAAACATTACTAGAACAACACTTTTGAAATACTGTCCACCATACTGCTTCATCTTCCCTCCATCCCATTCAAGCTTCACCAGTGTATGTGATTCTCTTTATAGAGAATAGCATCACAGTTCAATAGCTTCACAGGCGACACGAATGGTAAAGAACCCACCTGCCAATGTAGGAAGCATAAGAGACGCAGGTTTGATCCTTGGGTCAGAAAGATCCCCCTGGAGGAGGGCTTGGGAACTTGCTCCAGTATTTTGCCTGGAGAATTTCATGGACAGAGGAGTCGGGTGGCCTACCGTCCATAGGGTCACAGAGAGTTCAACACAACGGAACTGACTTGGCACATATGCAGGAGCCTTTTACAACCCGTTTGAATTGACCAACTTTGACTAATGAAGTATGAATAGACGTGGTAAATGCCACATTTTGGTGCAAATATTAGAGAACCAGTGTGTGATTTGTCACGTTTTCCCAGTTTTACTGAGACAGACACAGAACTACATGTTAGTATGGAGGTAACTGACATCAAAGTGACACCGAATATTGAATTAATATAAGGTAGACAGTTGCCCTGGAGAGTTTTATGGATCCTCATCAGCCTTTGTATAAATTATGTTTCTGTTCTTTTACACCAATAAGATAGTGGAATCAACTGGACTGGTACCTGGAAAATCCTTAACCTGGTTAATCTCAACTCAGTGTATTTGTGCTTCTAGCTGAGAAGCTAAAACATGACAGGAAAAAACTCACAAACTTCCTGACTGGTTTTATTTTAAATTGTGACCATACATCTTAGTTGCTCTTCCTGTATTTCCTACTATCTTATCTCTTCAATTCTTTAAGATGACCATTCATAATTTTCCCTCTCTCCCAAATCATCCAACTTACCCTATTCTCAGTGTACAGCCTGTGTTCTTATTTTATGAGTGTTTAGAAGCTGTGATAAAGTAAATGTCAGATTCCTTCACTCCCAATACCAAATCTACCTATCTACCTAAATAAATACCTATGTATTCTGTTTTCAATCATGTTAAAGTAGAACAGCTAATCTTGCTCCTCTCTAAGAAAATCACCTAAAAATACCTGGGTCACAGACTCTTCTTTCTCATGTTGAAAGGCTTTGCTTCTGAAATTATCTCCTCTATTTACATAAATATAATTTCCTTTTATTGCCTCTTTTCTGGCAACATACAGATATGTAATACATATTGCTTAAAAAATAAAAATTTGACCACCTATTTATTCCCTTTTTACTATCCTATAATAGTTCTAAAATAATTTACACCTTCACTCCACTGAGACATTTCTATTCAAGATCACAAGGGAATTATATCTTACCAAAAGAAATGGTTGATTTCAGTCCTCAACTCACCCAACTAGCCAAATTCTTAATTAGATTTTACGTATTTGCTCACTCTTTCCAGAAACACTTTTTTTTAAACTTATATTCAGGGACATCTTGACCTTAGTCTTACTTCCAAATTGCTGTTTCTCTTCAGTTTCTGTAGATTCCTCTTTCTTTGCATGAACTCTAAATATTAGAGTATTATAAGACTTATAATACTCTAAATATTAGAGTATTATAAGACTCCTATCTTCTCTTCTTCATGTACATGCACTCCTCAGATGATCTTATTCAATCCTGTGCTTTTAATACATCTATAAAACGCTGATTGCTAAATTTTCATTTTTACCCTGAACACTTCCCATGAGTTTCTGAATCAGATACAGAATTTCCTGTTATATTTCTACATTCAAGTACCCAATAAATATTTCAAATTTAATGTGTCCAAACCTCTTTTCACTTATCCTACGTATTCCTAAATATTCATCTCTGCAAAAGGGGCCACTGGCTACACCACTGCTCAGACCAAAATCTGGAAGTCATCCTGATTTCTGTAATTCTCCTTGGACCAGCGAGCAAACCAAAATATTCTCTGATGATCGCAGTGATGGAAGAAAAAGAGTGCAAACTTATGATGCTTCCTAAGGACCAAGCTTGCAATTGGTATTCTGTTACTTCTGCCTACATACCCGCCCAATTGTTTTTGGCCAAAAACCATTGATAAGCTTATAGTTAAGGAGTCAAAATTTGGGCCAACAATTTAACCTCCCAAGGAGTATATCAACCATTGGTTAGATTGGTTCTGAGTTAAAATATTATTAGAATTATAAACAATAATAAACGATTTTTTGGAGAAGTTTTTAAGTACTTAAAGCATTTTCACATGCATTGCATAGTTATCCATATTATTTCATTTTATCCTCAGGCAACACTGCAACACAATTTTACTAATGAGATATTAAGGATCATATATGTAAAATGCAACTTCCCAAATCACACAGTTATATAAAAGCAGTGGAATCCACTACTTAGATGTTTAGATTCTAACCATCTCTCCCCTCTTTCTCCGCGGCATCATAATGCCTCTATAACTTATTAAAACAAAACAAATTTGGAGTATAACATACAAATTGCCTACATATGAGCAAATGGTTGCCAGTAGTGACAGGTATGTATTCATGTTACCAATAAAACTCATCTTGTAAGTTTCACAGTGATTCTTATAGTCTGCTTTGATGGATGAGGCTGTTACTATTGCGTTCAAACCTTTGACAACACCGCTGCCAAATCAATATCTTTTCCAATGGATCATATAAGTCTGAAAAAGACTGCAAAATAAAAACACGCCATACTTTCAGAGTATTATTATGATGATACCTGTGTCTAGAAAATACACAGAAAATGGGATTCGTGTGTGTGTGTGTGTGTGTGTATAGTCAGATGGCATATCAAAATATTAGACTTTGGTTTGCAAAACAAAGTTCTATTGTTATTCTGGTTTTTGTCTTAGTCATTATTTAGCAAAACTTACTGGGCTCCTTTTTTTTTTTCACCACTTGAGGAAGACATATGATAGAATTTTTCCATAAAGGACATAATTTTCTAATGTAGTGAAAAATGGGAAGGTTGTCATGTTTTAACCATAAAGAAATATCTGTATTTATCATCAAGTCTGCAGCATCATGAAGGAGAGAAAAGGGATCTATTATCAGTACACATACACTGCTGCTGCTGCTAATGCTAAGTCGCTTCAGTCGTGTCCGACTCTGTGCGACCCCATCGACTGTAGCCTACCAGGCTCCGGGTGCCTGGGACCCAGTTGGCTTTCTCCCCAGATCTTCACCTGAACTTAGTTCAGCTATGCCAGCTATCAAGGGTGTTGCTGCTACTGCTGCTGCTGCTGCTAAGTCTCTTCAGTCGTGTCCGACTCTGTGTGACCCCATCGACTGTAGCCTACCAGGCTCCTCCATCCATGGGATTTTCCAGGCAAGAGTACTGGAGTAGGGTGCCTGGGACCCAGTTGGCTTTCTCCCCAGATCTTCACCTGAACTTAGTTCAGCTATGCCAGCTATCAAGGGTGTTGCTGCTACTGCTGCTGCTGCTGCTAAGTCTCTTCAGTCGTGTCCGACTCTGTGTGACCCCATCGACTGTAGCCTACCAGGCTCCTCCATCCATGGGATTTTCCAGGCAAGAGTACTGGAGTAGGGTGCCTGGGACCCAGTTGGCTTTCTCCCCAGATCTTCACCTGAACTTAGTTCAGCTATGCCAGCTATCAAGGGTGTTGCTGCTACTGCTGCTGCTGCTGCTAAGTCTCTTCAGTCGTGTCCGACTCTGTGCAACCCCATAGACGGCAGCCCAACAGGCTCCCCCGTCCCTGGGATTCTCCAGGCAAGAACACTGAGTGGGTTGCCATTTCCTTCTCCAATGCATGAAAGTGAAAAGTGAAAGTGAAGTCACTCAGTGATGTCCCACTCCCAGCGACCCCATGGACTGCAGTTCCTGCATCCATGGGATTTTCCAGGCAAGAGTACTGGAGTGGGGTGCCATTGCCTTCTCCGTCAAGGGTGTTGACCAGGACCTAAAGACAACTTACAACTGTGGCTAGAGACGCAATGGTTGGAGGCTTAAAAATTTGCCCCTAATATTCAGTTTCTTATTTTGAAGTTTTGCTTTCTCTTTTGTTTAAAGCAAACTTCATTCGTCATGCCACAGCCTCAGGTCTGCTCCAGAATGCAATTCACAAAGTTTCTTGAAAATTCTTTTTAAGTGTAGTCAGATCCATGATTTGAAGTTTCAGTCATGTTCTGTTTCCTATTATTTTCTCATACCTACCAAGTATCTGACACCTGGTAAGCAACCATAAATGTTTAATGAATTAAATCAATTAACTTGTGTGCAGTTTTCATAAGGAATAAGAAATGAGCACAAATGTTTCATAAATTATTATGCTTTTATGAAAAAAATTATAAAGAAAATAATAATTTAAGGTTTCAACATCTCTCTTAGATATCATGCATTACAAAAGTTAGAATTCTCAAATATATAAAAGAAATAAACAGTTTCCTTGAAAGAAAATGTAATTACTTATGAAACTTGGAAAAAGATATAAAATATATAACTCTCATAGCGTTGTTGTATAAGATGACTCTAGCAGGAAAAAAGAAAACCCAGAAGAAGGAAAAAAAAATCATAGATCTAGTTTATAACAAAATCAATAATAAAGAAAAATGTCTGTAAAAGCAAAGAAAACAGTTTTGAGAGTTGAGTTAATCCATAACAAATGGGGAAAAATTGAAGGAAGCATCAACTTTTCACAGAAATATATATATGTGTGTGGATTTACATCACACACAGATAAAATTATCCTGTTTTTATAAAGAGATGAGTACTCAATGCTTGAAAACTAAGGCTTGGATCCTATATCAGACACTGCTTGATTCAATAATTTATGACACATTCTTTAAAAATCATGAGTTAGACTTTTCTCATGTAGAAAATAAGAGTGAAGCAATTAATTTCTAACCAAGATTATACAACTATACAAACCCTTACACAGATATAACTTCAAATTTACTTTTTCATTTGAAGATTTCTACTCAAGATTATAATTTGCAGGTGAGATAATACATTTAAAAACAGAAACATGTATAATATTATATAAGAAATGAATCACCAGTCCAGGTTGAAGGCAGGATACAGGATGCTTGGAGCTGGTGCTCTGGGATGACCCAGAGGGATGGTATGGGGAGAGAGGTGGGAGGCGGGTTCAGGATGGGGAACACGTGTACACCCGTGGTGGATTCATGTTGATGTATGGCAAAACCAATACAATATTGCAAAGTAATTAGCCTCCAATTAAAATAAATAAATTTAAATTAAAAAAATAAAGAAATTCAGGAAGAAAAAAAAAGTGTATTAAAATACCAGAAGTTATTTCACAGACACAATGTAGCTTTATTATTTTGTTATTAAGTAAGAATATTTTAACCTCCATATTTTCAAAGAGTGAAGGTGAGCTTTGTTTCAAGAAGCAGTACTATTATCATGGAGTTAAAAGGATAGTTGTCAATGGCTTCTGATTATTCTTTCAATAGAACCTAAACTCCCTACCTAATTTACAGATTCTTACATAATCAGACCCTGATTTCTCTATTTTTCAATTTATAATGTGTCTCTGTTGCTCTATACCTTCTAGAAAAAGTAGTCTTCTCCAAGAAGTCTAAATTATGCTTAACTTATTCCTACTTTAGGAACTTGCATTAGTGTTTCTTTTACCTTTGATGGCTGACACCTACTCATCACCTCATCCCTGGAGAAGGGCATGACAACACACTCTATTCTTGCCTGGAGAACTCCATGGACAGAGGAGCCTGGCAGACTACAGTCCATGAGGTTGCAAAGAGTTGGACACAACTGAGCAATTAACACATGCACACAATCACCTCCTCTGAAGTACCACCCAACAAATCTATCAAGTCATCTTACTTTAATCTTTTGTAGAATACACATCACCACTTGAAATTTTTCTGTGTCTTCATTTATTTATTTTTCTTATTTATTGTTAACCATCTTCTTCTATGATTTATCTTAGGAAACTTACCTTTGTTTTTTATCACAGAATACTGTATTTAGAGTGGTATCTGGCAGAGTTGATTTTCAACAGATATTTGTAAAATAATCATAGAAAACTTCCAGAATGAACAGTACTATTGATAGTTTGGACAACAGTTCCAGAGATGCACTCTTTGTCTGGATACACAGCCAGTTTCCTGGATCTGGGTTCTATGACCTGTCTACTTTACCATGCTAATAAGTACTAATTAACTCTTATTGGTTTTCTTGCCACAATGCTATGTTCAAATTTACAACAAGCAGTATAAAGCACAATATTTCTATAAAGTTGAGAAATATTTCCAGTGTTCTAAGAAAAGAGCAGGTGTCTTGCTGACCAAATAAAAAGGAATGCTGACAAGTTGATCTGGATCAATCATCACCTCAAGAAACAAAAGAAAAAAGTATCTGTATAAAAGAAGTGCCATCAGCCAGAAGAATCCAAATGGCATCCAGAATTCCATATGGGGAAGTGACATTGGAAAGAGTTAGATCAAAAGGCTTATTGATTTTTATGATTCCAGAGTGTTGTTTCTGGTAGTTTCAAGACAGAAATTAAAAAAATGAAAAAAGAATGCTCACAGTTTCTGATGGATATTTAAAGGCAAGGTAAAAGTCTATACTAAAAAGATATTGGCTAAATAGTTTAAGGAAAGCAGTCAGCTCGCATAAGGAAGAACCAAAAACAAAGGTATTTATTCATTCACTTTGAGTGTGAAGGATAAAAGGGAAGGTTAACAATCACTAAAATATTTTAAGTTAAGTCTATAAGAGTACTAAACTCTTTCTTTTTTTTTTTTTGATATCTCATTGCCATTTCTTTTTTCTTTTTTTTATTATTATTATTTTTTACTTTACAATATTGTATTGGTTTTGCCATACATCAACATGCATCCACCACAGGTGTACACGTGTTCAAACCAAATTATTGTTTTCAAGTTTAATACTTAATCTTTTACAAGTGGTATTTTTATTTCGCTTTTCAAAAATGAAGGTAGTCACTTCAGCTCTGATATATAAAGTTTGGACATTACCACTCCTGTCCTTATAACAAGAAAAAGCTAGTCAATAATAATAATAATAACTCTTCTTGGACCCATCAGAGAGCTAAAGTCATAGAACAAAGAACAACCATGAAACCTGGAGAGAGAGGCACATCCAGAGAGCTCTAAGATCCACGATTTGCTTATATGGGACAGAATCTGCTGGGCACCACAAGCTGAGCAGAACAGTGGACAAGTACTTAACTAGTAAGTTTGATGAATTCTTGGAAGCTGGGTATAGATCAGTGTGCAATTGCACAAATCCTGGGGCAACAATCACAGCTGGCCCCACACTTTCAATAGTTTACCCTCAGGAACACCACTAGATTCTCACAGCCAGGATTCAAGGATGATCATTCTTGAGGCCCTGGCAGTGGGAAAGGGAGGAGCCAGTGTGAAAACCTCCCCAGTTTTCCTCCCTAGTAAAGGCCTACTTTTCAGGGGAAAGCTGCCACCAGCAGGTGATACTGGAAACCCACCCCACTTAGGGTAAGGAAACTCCAGTCCTCTCTAACCTGATACAGTCTTCCTGACTCAACTAAGAGGAAAAAGCCATAATCAGGAATGGAAGAGATTAAAGTAAATGGGTTAGGGATATTGCAGCTAAGGGAGGAGTGATGGGAAGCGGGGAGCAAAGCTAGACGCCTATGGTGGTGGTTTAGTTGCTAAGTCGTGGCTGGCTCTTTGTGACCCCAGGTGCTATAACCCGCCAGGTTCCTCTGTCCATGGGATTCTCCAGGCAAGCATACTGGAGTGGGTTGCCATTTCCTTCTCCAGGGGATCTGCCTGAGGAAGATCAAACCCAGGTTTCCTGCATTTCAGGCAGATTCTTTATCAACTGAGCTATGAGGGAAGCCACAGAAACTGTTGTGAAGGCTAAATTCCTAAAAACATTCCTCTCAAGAGATTGTGACTTAATCAGAGAATTATAGAAAACTCCTCCTCCCCACGCTTCACCACCACATTAACAGTGACATGTCCAAATGATGTTCATTGATCTCTAAAATAGTAACAGTTCTACTTTTAATAACCTAAGGACTAAATTATAATATTAAATGCCAATGGCAATCTTTATATTAATAAGAAAAAAAGGGAAGAGGCAGAGGGAGCAGGAAGAAGATGAAGATGACAAAGAAGAAGATAGTAAATATATAAACTAAAATTATCAAGCAAATAAAATATATTCATAGCAGCTAAAGGTCTCATTTCTGTAACATGCCATAAAGACATGGTTTACATTTATCTTTTCATTCTTCTAGTATTAATTTGCCCTCTGTCAGAACTTCCGTTGACCAGTCTCTTCACCTCTTGTAGTTATATGTATATACCATTATTACTGGATGTTTTGAATACTCAGTAGTTTTGATGTTTTATGCAACTTTTAATATTTGATATAGAGTACCCTGCATTTCAAATCTTATCTTTCCTCCTACAACATTTCAAGTGGTGAGGAGGAGATACACATTCAGTTAGTTGGAATTTTTAATTTAAAAAAATTGCTTTTTTATTTTTTGTATTCTTATCTTGTTCTATAGTTACAAATATAAGCTTAAAGAAAGCAAAAACACTTTTAAAAACTAATTAATAACAAATGATATCAAAGGAAAAATAATCCAGTAGAGATCCTTCCTCTATCTAATCAAACACAGCAACATCTTCTCTTATACTGATTGAAATGCTATTTGTTTATATAAACTGAAAGCTTTTTGCACATTTTTTTACTTATATTCCAGAAAACAGCACAAAATTGCTGACATAATCTTTTTATTTTTGTTTTTCTTCCTTTTAAACGTGCTTTTATGTGACAGGTCAAGACTATGGGTTACAGAACAAAATTCCAAATAAATAAAAAAAAATGAACTATATACAATTTCAGTGGCCTCTAGAGGCTTTTCAGAATTAAGGTCAACCCCCAAATCCCATCTGTACTTATTACCTCCATCACCCGTTGTTAAAACAAGCTCACAATCTCCTTTTCTCTCTTCTTTCTGCTCTAGAGAGATTGCTATCACTGCACTTTCTAGTCCCTCTCTCATAGCATTATGACTTTGAGGTCCAAAAAGGAGATGATTTACTCCCTTCAACATCCTAAAAAATCACAACAAGCTTTTCTATTGGAGCCAGTCTCACAGAACAAAGGTCCATCTTGTGTTCTACTGTTCATTCCTACTCTATGCAGCCATCAATTGCCATAAAAAAGAAGAGTAACATCTCCAAAGAGTGACCATAGCAACATGCGGGGGAAAGCAAAGTAAAACACACCCAAGGGCAGAAATTAACTACATAACTTTTGACCTTATATTTTCTAAATGCCTGGTAAGGTGTCTTGTAAGATACATTGGTTTAACAATAGTTGTTGATAAGAATTGAGTTGAAATACTGTAGAGTGAAGCTAATAAGTTAATTTTTTCTAATAATCTATTTCTTTTATAAACAGTGGGTAAGGAGGAAGGAAAAGTTGAACAATAAAATCATGTAATTCTGTGATGATACACTTAAATTCACATAATTCAACCCTTTCAAATTGTCGCTGTGTTTCAACTTACTCTGTATTTTGCATATTTGATGTGTCATATAAAAAGATTTATGAAAAATGTGTACCTTTTATCTAGGGCTGAATTTTCAAAATTACTTCACATAAAAATTATACCCAGTGATATCAGCTTAAGTTCATGATGAAGAAAACATTCAGGCATTCATAAACAGTTTGATTTTTTGAATGCAAGTTGATAATCATATATGGAGTGAATATTCATATATTTCTCATAAAGCCTTTAGATGATAACAGCTGTGAGTTGATTGCCCTAAGAATAAGAAGGGTGAAAGGAGTTAAGGAAACACATTAATTACTTTTTTTCTTTTTATTTTCTTAGACAATCTGAATGAAGACCCTCTTTCAACAAGTGGTGCTGGGAACTGGTCAACCACTTGTAAAAGAATGAAACTAGAACACTTTCTAACACCATACACAAAAATAAACTCTAAATGGATTAAAGATCTAAATGTAAGACCAGAAACTATAAAACTCTTAGAGGAGAACATAGGCAAAACACTCTCCGACATACATCACAGCAGGATCCTCTATGACCCACCTACCAGAATATTGGAAATAAAAGCAAAAGTAAACAATTGGGACCTAATTAAACTTAAAAGCTTCTGCACAACAAAGGAAATTATAAGCAAGGTGAAAAGACAGCCTTCAGAATGGGAGAAAATAATAGCAAATGAAGCAA
>NW_011494581.1:40128-40471 GCF_000754665.1 Bison bison bison
AGGAGATCCAACCAGTCCATTCTGAAGGAGATCAGCCCTGGGATTTCTTTGGAAGGAATGATGCTAAAGCTGAAACTCTAGTACTTTGGCCACGTCATGAGAAGAATTGACTCATTGGAAAAGACTCTGATGCTGGGAAGGATTGGGAGCAGGAGGAGAAGGGGACGACAGAGGATGAGATGGCTGGAGGGCATCACTGACTCTATGGACGTGAGTCTGAGTGAACTCCGGGAGTAGGTGATGGATAGTGAGGCCTGGCGTGCTGCGATTCATGGGGTCACAAAGACTCAGACACACTAAGTGACTGAACTGAACTGAACTGAACTGAAATACTACAATACTA
>NW_011494581.1:40571-52755 GCF_000754665.1 Bison bison bison
AAAGATGCTCAACATCACTCATTATCAGAGAAATGCAAATCAAAACCACTATGAGGTACCATTTCACACCAGTCAGAATGGCTGCGATCCAAAAGTCTACAAGCAATAAATGCTGGAGAGGGTGTGGAGAAAAGGGAACCCTCTTACACTGTTGGTGGGAATGCAAACTAGTACAGCCACTATGGAGAACAGTGTGGAGATTCCTTAAAAAACCAGAAGTAGAACTGCCCTATGATCCCACAATCCCACTGCTGGGCATACACACCAAGGAAACCAGAATTGAAAGAGA
Organism: Bison bison bison; assembly: GCF_000754665.1. Classification (NCBI taxonomy): domain Eukaryota; kingdom Metazoa; phylum Chordata; class Mammalia; order Artiodactyla; family Bovidae; genus Bison; species Bison bison. The sequence continues at coordinate 40,861 of NW_011494581.1, forward strand.
CACTTGTACCCCACTGTTCATTGCAGCACTGTTTATAATAGCCAGGACATGGAAGCAGATGTCCATCAGCAGATGAATGGATAAGAAAGCTATGGTACATATACACGATAGAGTATTACTCAGCCATTAAAAAGAATACATTTGAATCAGTTCTAATGAGGTGGATGAAACTGGAGCCTATGACACAGAGTGAAGTAAGCCAGAAAGAAAAACACCAATACAGTATACTAACACATATATATGGAATTTAGAAAGATGGTAACGATAACCCTATACATGAGACAGCAAAAGAGACACTGATGTATAGAACAGTCTTTTGGACTTTGTGGGAGAAGAAGAGGGTGGGATGATTTGGGAGAATGACATTGAAACATGTATAATATATGAAATGAGTTGCCAGTCCAAGTTCAATGCATGATACTGGATGCTTGGGGCTGGTGCACTGGGACAACCCAGAGGGAATGGTACGGGGAGGGAGGAAGGAGGGGGGTTCAGGATGGGGAACACGTGTATACCTGTGGCAGATTCATGTTGATATATAGCAAAACCAATACAATATTGTAAAGTTAAAAAATAAAATAATAAACAAGCAAACAAAAAAAAAATGACCCTTTCAAGAAATTTACTCTAATTAGTGGGAAAAATGTACATATTACTGATGTATCAAGAGAGCCACTTTTGTTTTTCTTAAGGAAATATTTGATAAAATTATGGAGATGTACTCATGATATATCTCTAGCACTACCAATGTTATGCCTTTCTAACTAGGTGTTTTCTTTAATTTTCAGGAATAAATGTTGACCCGTCTGCTTTTTGAATCTTCCATAAACATTCAATAAGGTGATCTTTTTTAAAGGGTCTTTTAAATTAAGATTGTTCACAACTTTAAACAATAATCATTATTGCTTTTCACAAAAAATTTCTGGTTCACCTTCTGGGCCGATAGTAGAATTAAACTTTCCTGTTTCCAGTGTAATGGAACAAAAGTGACTCATGAGACTCCTGGGTAGGGACTTTAAGAATGCATGCATGGATATGTGATTTTAAACTTTCCTTCCCTGAGATGCAGTCTCTTGTTGCCTAGATCTGTTCATGGTACAGTTGACTCTTGAGCAACATGGGTTTGAACTGTACAAGTCCACTGATACCTAATTTTTTTCCCCAGTGGTAAATACCACAGTATGGTTTTCCCAGTGGTCATTTATGGATGTGAGAGTTGGACTGTGAAGAAAGCTGAGTGCCGAAGAATTGATGCTTTTGAACTGTGGTGTTGGAGAAGACTCTTGAGAGTCCCTTGGACTGCAAGGAGATCCAACCAGTCCATTCTGAAGGAGATCAGCCCTGGGATTTCTTTGGAAGGAATGATGCTAAAGCTGAAACTCTAGTACTTTGGCCACCTCATGCGAAGAGTTGACTCATTGGAAAAGACTCTGATGCTGGGAAGGATTGGGAGCAGGAGGAGAAGGGGACGACAGAGGATGAGATGGCTGGAGGGCATCACTGACTCTATGGACGTGAGTCTGAGTGAACTCCGGGAGTAGGTGATGGATAGTGAGGCCTGGCGTGCTGCGATTCATGGGGTCACAAAGACTCAGACACAACTAAGTGACTGAACTGAACTGAACTGAACTGAAATACTACAATACTACACAACCTGTGGTTGGTTGAATCTATGGGTTTGGGACCTGGGATTTAAGGAACAGCAGATATGGAGGGCTGACTATAAATTATACTTAAATTCTCAACTACGAAGAGGATAGTGCCTCTAACCTCTAAGTTATTCAAAGATCAACTGTATAGACAGTAGAACTTACTGCCACTTATTTTGGGAACATAAATTAAGAGGAAATACATTTTGATTGTATTAAGCAACAAAAATTCAGAGGCTTTATATTTCCAAAATATAGCCTAATCTATTTAATAGGCATATGTAAACATTCAATTTGCTTGTTTTCTTTGGAAAATGTTGAAGTAAAAAGGCAGTTGACCATTTTCTGCACCATATGTTTTGCATTTTGGTTAAAAATGAAGGGACAGGAAGTTGAAATAAGATGAAAGAAGGGAGAGATATTGGAGCCAATATAGAAGTATATTCAATATATTCTGTAACATCTGTGTTCTAGTTAGTAAGAGCTGATGTGATCTACTGTGATTGTGATTACTAGAAAAGCTTGACAAAACATTCAACCATCATTTCTAACCCCCTTCCTCCCCTTCCTTTTTTCTTCTATGGCTGTTTCCACTGTGCATGCTTTTTGAACATGTTTAAATCTTTTCATCTTAATAACAGTGATAATTTGATCCAGAAGCACTTTGTAATACACATCTCAGGTCTCCAAACAAAAGACAGTGTTGATAAGGTTACTAGACATGGAGAATGCAATGTCTTCTCAGGACAAATGACTCATGTTTATTTTGGATGCTTATACCAGCTTCCATTCCCCTGCAGGGAAAGAAAGGGAGAATTTGCTAGATTATAAAAATATTAAAGCAATGCCCAGTAGAAGAATAAAAGTCAAGTTGGAAAGAAGTCTTTGCTGAAGCTGAATCCAGCATAGATTTGATAGCTTTACAAAATGGGGAACTAGCAATAAAATAACCAAAGGAGTCTAAAGAATTTTACATATGGTAATCTCTTTATTGCAGCAGGATTCCACCCACATCCCTCATTTTCTCCCTGTTGGATTTCTGTTTCTCAAATCTGCCACTGTTGAAAGGACACAGCAATAGCTATTCTTGTATAGATTTTCCACCTCCCAAATTTAATCATTGCCATTTGTTTACAGTGTGTCTAGTAAGTATATTTACTTTCTAATTCTTTCCCTTAAGATATTGTTCTTAGACTTTAGCTCACTGAGTAAATGTTAAGTTATTGATTGAAATAAACACTAAGTAATATTATTTTAAGCTGAAAAGCAGTGAATTATAAAGGTCAAAAGACCAGTTTCCTTTGTGTTAAAACTGTAGTTGAATGCCCGTCTTAACACTTTAAAACCCTGTACTTTTCACAAGGACTTAAACTTTTTAAATTTTAATAATAAATTATCTTTAGGATGATGATGAAAATGATAATGATGCTACTAATATGTACCTCAGTTTTTGATAATAATAAGTAAGGTGCCACACATATGACTAGAGTTGTTAATTAGAACAGAATTAATAGCTGTTAAATTTGAATTTCAGATAAATAAGGAATATTTTAGTATAAGTATGCTCCAAATCTTTGAGAATACTCACATTATACACTAATACAAATATTAATATATGTATATATATGCAGTTTTTAGATATTTTTATCTGAATTAAAAATCAAGAGAAATTCACTCTTTTTATTTTCTAAATTTGGGAGCTACATATATAACCTCAACAAAATTTGTAATGTATAATACTAGCAAAGTGACAACTGCTATTGCTATTATTATACCAATCCCTTGGAGTGTTCCTAGAATTTTGTATTTTGAAACAAGAAAGATTCAAGATTACCAGAAATATAATCAAGTACCCTCTTCTAAGGCAAATTTAAGTCTCAGTTCTCCCCACCTGTTTCTCTACTTAACTATTTGCTCTTTGTATTTCACTTAGAGGTTATCTTCTTTATTTAATACTATCTGTGGCAGATCAACTTCCAAAATGACCCTCATGACCCTCCCTCTTCATGTTCATGTCCTTGTATGATTCCCTAACCTTGAATGTGGTGGGATCCATGACTTGCTTCTCACCAACAGAGTATGGCAAAGATGACAAGATATATGTAATGGTGTGACTGATTAGTATTATGTAAGACTGCAATGCCCACTTTGGAAAAGACAATGGCAACCCACTCCAGTATTCTTGCCTGGCAAATCCCATGGGACGGAGGAGCCTGGTAGGCTACAGTCCATGGGGTCGCTGGGAGTCAGACACAACTGAGCGACTTCACTTTCCTGCATTGGAGAAGCAAATGCCAACCCACTCCAGTGCTCTTGCCTGGAGAATCCCAGGGACAGGGGAGCCTGATGGGCTGCCATCTCTGGGGTCGCACAGAGTCGGACATGACTGAAGCGACTTAGGAGCAGCAGCAGCAGCAGCAATGCCCACTTTTCAGGAATCTCTCTCCCTTGCTGGCTTTGAGGGATATGTTGAGGGTGCTCACATTCCAAGGAATTGTGGGCAGTTTCTAGGAGCTAGGAATGCTCTCCAGTCAGCAGCCCTTAAGAAAGTAAAAACCTCAGCCTTAAAACCACAAGAAGCTTTATTCTGTCAGGGATCTAGGCACTCTTCCCTGGCTCTCCCTCATTAAGGCATCAGATGAGACTGTAGTCCTGGCCAGTACCTTAAATTGCAGCCTTGTGAATTCTAAAGACTCTCCCCAACAAAAGTAATAAATAAACATAAAGAAGACCCAGACAAGCTATGCCTAGATTCCTGACCTACCGAAACAGTGAAATAGTAAATGTGTTTTTGTGTAAAGTCACTAAATTTGTGGTAATTGTCATTCAGCAGAAATAGATAAATAACATGCTGTATTCCAATTGCTTTCCTTGTTGTCTCATCTGAAAAGACCATATCTGAATTTTCATTGATTGATTTACTTTGTGTTTGGCTATGCTGGGTCCTGATTGCTGCACGGGCTTTTCTCTGGTTGAGGTGCAGGGTCTTCTAACTGCATGGCTTCTCTTGCACAGAGCACAAGTTCTGGAGTGCACAGACTTCAGTAGTTGTGGTTCCTGGACCCTAGAGCACGTGGGCTCAGGAGTTGTGACCCGCAGGCTTAGTTGCTCTGTGGAATGTCGGATCTTCACAGACCAGCGATCAAACCTGTGTCTCCTCCATTGGCAAGCAGATTCTTCATCACTGAGCCTCCAGGGAAGTCTTGAAAAGACCAGATTTGAATGCTAACACTTGAATGCCATGGCAAAGTTTTGTGTTAAATAAGGAATCAACTCTTCCTTTGTTCTTAGATAACGTTTGACATACATTATTCTAGTGTTTATGTTATTTGTATTGGTTTTCATGTTCACATATTATTTTATCTAATCTATAAAACAGGGATTCTAGCATATATTTTGCTGAGTGCAATGAGATATGTATATCTAACACTGCCTGGCAACCAATAAATGGCAATGTGTTTCTGTATATTAATATGACTTCCTTGAGGATGAGGACTTCTGGTATATCCAACTTTATATCCTCAGCTCATGGCACATATTAGGTGTGTACTGCTGCTGCTCCTGCTAAGTCACTTCAGTCATGTTCGACTCTGTGCGACCCCATAGACAGCAGCCCACCAGGCTCTCCCGTCCCTGGGATTCTCCAGGCCAGAGCACTGGAGTGGGTTGCCATTTGCTTCTCCAATGCAGGAAAGTGAAAAGTGAAAGTGAAGTCGCTCAGTCATGTCCATCTCTTCGTGACCCCATGGACTGTAGCCTACCAGCCTCCTCTGTTCATGGGATTTTCCAGGCAAGAGTACTGGAGTGGGGTGCCATTGCCTTCTCTGCAAAGTGTACTACTTTAATGAAAATATATTTATCTAGCTCTCATTGGTTAATACTTGGTAAGTTTTTAAAATGTGGTTAGATTTTTTTCCCAAAGATTTTCACAACTTTCCTAGCCATGAATCTTTTAACCATAAATCTGTAAGAAATATGGACACACATTGGAGGGAGGGAGATTTGCAAAATGCATTGCAAACTCCATGTCTTTGATTATACTATAAATATATTTCATTAATATTTATATCAAATTAAACAAAACTACATATGACTTTATATTGTATGCTAAGAAACTTTCCTCATATTGCTATACACATTAATGAAGAATAAAATACTTAACCGTCTTTGAGTTTTTGCAAGTTTGAACCAGAACAAAATGCATCAGTAGAAAGGAGGTGGGTCAAAGCAGAATGCTTTCCAAACTCATTTCTTTCTGTTCCTTTCTTGACTTAATTAATTTCATCTATCAAATCACTTTAGCCACTGAATATGAATACATTTTAGTTAGAGGTTATTTTGGAATTTACAGCTTTTACTTGTGGGAAAATATTAGGGAAAATGTTAAAAATAGAATAACGATACTGATAAGGATTAAATAGTAAGTATTGCAATATACCAAGTATGCAAAACTTGTAGAGGCTCCAACTACAATATGAATGACTATCCAAGTTATAAATAAAATTAAAAGTGATGTAAGTCACCATTATTAAATATATTATCAGTAACATGACTTAGCAGTGTATTTTAGGTCTCTAGTTAGCAATCTAGTTTCCAATGTCTAGAAACATTACTATTTTTAATGAACAAGACTTTGAGAAATACAGTGATGACATTATACTTTAACAGGTGGTTTGGGATAGCAAACTTGAGTGAGGCAGTAGCTTAATTCTACTGCTGTTTTTCTTAGTTGATTCTTTTTAAAAATGAGCAACAGCAGTCATAGCCATTTTGATCACCTCTTTTCTTTTCCTTCAATGCAATCATCAAACAGATTTTGTGTACTGTCATCCCAATGTTATTAGGCTCATTTTGTATGACTTTTACTTTTTGGCTCAAATTCTTTTTTTGAAATCAGCAGCTTTATCATTTCACTCCATTCAAGAAGAGAAAAAGCTTTATTTTACAGAGTTGGCAGCTTTTTTGCTTCAGAGATTCTGTAATTTAGTTGGCTACTCTAATAGGATTATATTTCATGTATGCTGAATACACCCTTTATGCTTGTGTTACTCCTTAGAGAATTCACAGACAAAATAAAGCAGTTTATTGCATAAGAGATAGCAATTGCATTGACCATTAACCTCAATAACTTGCAAAGTCTGTAAAGAAGCTTATAAAACACTTTGTAGTCAAGTTTAAAGTGGTACAAGATGTTTGTTCAAACCAAAGCACTGATAAATAAAGGAAAGTCTTAAATTCTCTCTCCCAGTGAGCAGACCTATCATTTAAAACTTAAGTGTATTTTGTAGGTGTTTACAGGAAAGGGAAAAATTTTGACTAGTGTTTCTAAAGAATTTCAGCTTACAGTACTTACTTGCAGAGTATGTGAAAAATATTTATTCCCAGGGCACAATATTGTATTAGATTTTCAGAGTTCTAATTAATAATGAAAATAAATTTTACACAAATAGTAAATTGCCTCTGTTAAGTTTTAAGGCAACTATGTTAAAAATACAAAAATGCATGCATTCTTTATATAACTGGAAAATCAGATAATTATCACCAAATAAATATATCATTTATACTTATTCAGCATAAAATAAGAAACCATTTAAACTACACTTTTCTTTAGATTAATAATGTCTAATTAATTTCTGCTTTGCAAGCAAAGGCACATATTATGTTCCAATTGTTTTATATGAAAAACTATTTAAAATTATAATTTTTTAAAATTACACACTTCTGAATATAGTATGTATTGATACTAACAGCATTTACTTTAAGAGCTATGTTAGAATAGCTTCAATACAGAACTTAAATAAGACTTTAAAATACTGATTAATAAAATAAACCATTAGCAAAAGCAGATTTAATAGGAAGTTAATTTGTAAGTGGAGACATGTTGGCCAAAAGAAAATGAAAACCACATACTTTCAAATGTGCATTATATAGCATCATTATATTTTAATTTATAAATTAGTTTATGCCCCCCAATATAGAAACTTAGTAACCTGAGAGCTTTCTAAACAGCATTCTGATTCTTTTTGGTTAGAAGTCACAGAATCATTCATATAATAGAAACTTTATACCATTCTTTTTAGAAGAAAAATTTGAATTTGGTAATAAGATATAAAGGTACAGAAAGGGGATATAAGTAAATCAATATTGTATATATTATTCTAATGTATAATTGTCAAATCTTAATTTCCTCAGAAATGTGATTAAAATGTGACATATAGCAAAGAGGGAGCAAGAAACCAAAATGAAAACATAATGTATAGCCACCTTTAGGATACTTTTAAAAAGAACCTTGATTTTTAAAAGCTGCTCTGAAGAAAAAATGCCTTGGTTTTTAAAGGCTGCTTTCTGAATAAAAGACAAGACTTTGAAACCAAGAAAGGTTTTAAGTCAAAATTCGGAACTCAACATAAAGTTAATTTGCTCAAAGGTCTCTCTGTCATAGATGAATGAGATCTCCTCATTCATTGAGGAGACCATAAGATCTCCTCAACTTGCAAGAAGATGACAAGAAAACCGTCTGTTACAGGCTTACCAGTAAATGGGTAAAAAGAAAGTTCCTTTGAGATATAATCCTCCTTTATGTGACTTTGAAGATTTCATGAGTACTCTCAGTATTGTAAAAGGAAATCCCAAGCAAAGGAAATAATTCAACATATTTTCATATCCATTGAAAAGTAAGCTCCACAATGACCAGATTTTTTGATGTTGTGGTTACTGATATTCATTGATACATCTCTACAATATAAAACATTCTCTGCCACATGGAAGATGCTCAGTAAGTATTCAATAAATAAATGAATGAATTTAGTCCTAAGTTAAGAAGACAAGCACTAGAAAACTGAATGTATTTTTAAAAGAACACAATCTTTAAAAATCTCTTATTCTCACAGAGGGAGCATCAACACATCTATTTTTAAGTCCAAATTTATTTTAAATGTAAATAAAGTTGCCAGTATTCAGGATTAAAACATCTGATGACAGAGTTTTCAGATAATAACCAAGTCTGCATGATTGAAATGTGTAAAATTATGAAAGGCAAATTCAAAATGTAAGAAAGAAATACACAAACAAAAGAAAATTAGAAAATATCTTCCAGAAACAAACAAAAAATAATTCTCATAATTAAAACTGGAAAAATATCATGGAATGATCATTTTGAAAAATACTTTTCAGACAAGGAGGTAAGCTTGATAGAAGACTAAAAACTTATCAGTAAGAAGGCATTGTAGATTTAACAACTCAGTGAAAAGTTAAATTTCACTTCAAGCACACATGTAACTAGCTTAGAAATCATCATTTCCATTTTTACAAGAAAAAGCAGAAACATTGAAAATTGATTACTTTTACTGGATGCATCATTCTATAGGAGTCTTAGTGCAAATAACCACCCTGAAATCTCTAGAAGGCAGGCAAATTGAGTCAAAGAAGCCAATGGAGCAATAAAACTAGGAAGGAGGATAGGAACTAGATAGGAAGTTAAATGGTAACTTGACAGACCTTTGGAGGCTGAGTATGCACTAGCATGAGATTGGGAACTCCTGAGGCTTTAATTTTTACTGTGGGGAAGGCAAAGTTTTCTCAGTTCTACCTCCAGGAATCTTACCACAGTCTCATGATGAGCAGCAAGCAAAGATGCCCTCTTAACAGGAAACTGGGAAGAGTAACCACTAGGAATATACCCGAACATCTCCAAAAGAAAACTTAGTATTCAGGGTTAAAGACTTCAGAAAGTCAACTCCTGTCTAGGGAAGGATAATTTCTCCCACTCCTGACCTCTCTAGACTTTCTATGGTACTTAATGTTGGGCAAGGTGGAACTACAAAACCCTTGTGAAAATCATAGCCCAGGGACACAGGCCCACTAAAATATAAGATTCACTCAAAAGATTAAATGCTTGCATCCCACACAGTTTACCACCACTCTAATGTGGCTCCAGTAACAAAAATGAATTACAGCTGAAAGAGCTTCAAGACACAAACTCTGAGGAAGAAGACCAACATGTCAACAGGAGAGATAAAAACATTATCCTTGAAAATTGTATACCTAGGGTCCTTCGGTTCAGTCATTCAGTCTTGTCTGACTCTTTGCAACCCCTTGCAACTCTTTGCATGGACTGCAAGCACACCAGGCTTCCCTGTCCATCACCAACTCCCAGAGTTTACTCAAACTCATGTCCATTGAGTCAGTGATGCCATCCAAACATCTCATCCTCTGTCGCCCCCTTCTCCTCCTCCTCAGCTACAGCAAACATTAAACGCAATCCAACTCCTAGTCAGATTAACACAAATCATCACCTGCTTAAAACAGAACTTTATTCTTTCACAGCTCAGGAGGCCAGATGTTCAAAGTCAGGGTTTGGGAGTATTGATTCCTTTTTGGAAACTTGGAGGAAGAAACCATCTCATGCCTCTCTCCTAGGTTCTGATGGTTGCCAGAAATCCTTGGTGTTCCTTAGACCGTAGGCATGTGCTATGAATCTTTGCCTCAATCTCTATGTGGTCTTATTCTCTGTGTATCCATGTGTGTCTTTTCTCTCACTTACAAGGGTGTTCTTATTGTTTACCAGTAGGTATATTAATAAATGGAGAAGGCAATGGCACCCCACTCCAGTACTCTTGCTTGGAAAATCCCATGGACGGAGGAGCCTGGTAGGCTGTAGTCCATGGGGTCGCGAAGAGTCATACACGACTGCGCAAATTGACTTCCACTTTTCACTTTCATGCATTGAAGAAGGAAATGGCAACCCACTCCAGTGCTCTTGCCTGGAGAATCCCAGGGAAGGTGAGGCCTGGGCTGCCGTCTGTGGGGTCGCACAGAGTCAGACACGACTAAAGTGACTTAGCAGTAGCAGCAGCAGCAGCATACTAATAAATATTGCAAATAATGTAAAGGTGGATAGTAAATATTTGTATTTATACATAAATCATGGAGTATAGGATGGGGAAAAATATAGTTATTAGACTACTATATTCATCACATAAGGACAAGCAGTGTCCCATTCTTATTCAAACTGAAAGTCATGAAGCTCCTATAGTAAGACATCTATGATTCAAATCAGCCCATTTATCTTATTACCAAATTATTTAGAATTAGTTTAAACTGTTTATCAGTTTAGTCAGTTCAGTTCAGTTGCTCAGTCATGTCTGACTCTTTGCAACCCCATGAATCGCAGCATGCCAGGCCTCCCTGTCCATCACCATCTCGCGGAGTTCACTCAAACTCACGTCCCATTGAGTCGGTGATTCCATCCAGCCATCTCATCCTCTGTTGTCCCCTTCTCCTCCTGCCCCAAATCCCTCCCAGCATCAGAGTCTTTTCCCATGAGTCAACTCTTCACATGAGGTGGCCAAATTACTGGAGTTTCAGCCTAAGCATCATTCCTTCCAAAGAAATCCCAGGACTGGTCTCCTTTAGGATGGACTGCTTGGATCTCCTTGCAGTCCAAGGGACACTCAAGAGTCTTCTCCAACACTACAGTTCAAAAGCATCAATTCTTTGGTGCTCAGCTTTCTTCACAGTTCAACTCTCACATCCATGCATGACCACAGGAAAAACCATAGTCTTAACTAAACAGACCTTTTTGGCAAAGTAATGTCTCTGCTTTTAATATGCTATCTAGCTTGGTCATAACTTTCCTTCCAAGGAGTAAGCGTCTTTTAATTTCATGGCTGCAGTCACCATCTGCAGTGATTTTGGAGCCCCCCAAAATAAAGTCTGACACTGTTTCCACTGTTCCCCCATCTATTTTCCATGAAGTGATGGGACCAGATGCCATGATCTTCATTTTCTGAATGTTGAGCTTTAAGCCAACTTTTTCACTCTCCTCTTTCACTTTCATCAAGAGGCTTTTTAGTTCCTCTTCACTTTCTGCCATAAGGGTGGTGTCATCTGCATATCTGAGGTTATTGACATTTCTTCCGGCAAACTTGATTCCAGTTTGTGCTTCTTCCACCCCAGTGTTTCTCATGATGTACTCTGCATATAAGTTAAAAAAGCAGGGTGATAATATACAGCCTTGACGTACTCCTTTTCCTACTTGGAACCAGTCTGTTGTTCCATGTCCAGTTCTAACTGTTGCTTCCTGACCTGCATATAGGTTTCTCAAGAGGCAGGTCAGGTGGTCTGGTAGTCCCATCTCTTTCAGAATTTTCCACGGTTTGTTGTGATCCACACAGTCAAAGGCTTTGGCATAGTCAATAAAGCAGAAATAGATGTTTTTCTGGAACTCTCTTGTTTTTTCCATGAT
>NW_011494581.1:52855-67566 GCF_000754665.1 Bison bison bison
AGATGTTTTTCTGGAACTCTCTTGTTTTTTCCATGATCCAGCGGATGTTGGCAATTTGATCTCTGGTTCCTCTGCCTTTTCTAAAAACAGCTTGAATATCTGGAAGTTCACGGTTCACGTACTGCTGAAGCCTGGCTTGGAGAATTTTGAGCATTATTTTACTAGTGTGTGAGATGAGTGCAATTGTGTGGTAGTTTGAGCATTCTTTGGCATTGCCTTTCTTTGGGATTGGAATGAAAACTGACGTTTTCCAGTCCTGTGGCCACTGCTGAGTCTTCCAAATTTGCTGGCATATTGAGTGCAGCAGTTTCACAGCATCATCTTTCAGGATTTCTAACTCTTTCTAATATATAGCAAAAGACTAACTTTGGTAATTAGATACATTTTTCCTTAAGACTGAAGAAAATAAACTGCAACTTCCATCTTATTAAAACAATTTTGTTCAAATTGTACGCTTTGTAATAACATAAGTTTATATTCTACTTCTTTCTACTGAAATTAATCTTTTGGGGTACCTTTATTATATAAAGCTTGGGATCAATTTCTTTAACACTCATAGCAAATTTTAAATCAGTAAAAATTAAGTATAGTAAGAGACATACAGTTTTAACCTGTTTGAGAAGTAGTAAGTCAGAGTTGATGAAAGCATTTTTTATGATTATGTACATATATGTAACAACTGGCTTGTACCTATTAGTGTGACTGTGAACAATTTGAGTGGAGATGCACTGGTCATTAACATTTTAAGGATTGTTAAGTCTAACAATACTAAATGAGAATTTTCCTATAACAAATTGTTAGAAAATGCTTATTTTCTACTCTAGTTTGGAGACAAATATATTTCTCTCACTCATTTTTAATTAATATTTCTTTTCTTCAAAAAAGTATAACAAAAAGGGAAAACATGTTATGTATCCCTAAAATTCTAAGGTGGGATATATTTGTATAGCCAACATGCTATGCAATGCTATGCTAAGTAGCTTGTCATGTCTGACTCTATGCGACTCTGTGAACTCTAGCCCACTAGGCACCTCTGCCCATGGGATTCTCTAGGCAAGAATGCTGGAGTCCGTTGCCATGCCCTCCTCCAGGGCATCTCCCTAACCCAGGGATCAAACCCAGGTCTCTTATGTTTCCTGCACTGAAGGGTAGGTTCTTTACCACTAGAGCCACCAGGAAAGCCCATAACCAATATATATATAACATATGAATATATTTTTATATATTATATACGTTTAATTTATAACTATGTTTGCTATATGTTTTTTAGTCTAACATGGATATGTCTTTCTCAAGAAAACCTTCTTCTGAAGCTTAAATTAAGTTGCTTATAATTTAATTTAAATTCAATTTTATATACATTATTGGTTTTATATATAAAGCCAATAAAAAAGCAAAACAAGATTCCAATGATTTTTTTTTTTTTTACAAACTAATAAAATTGTCACATTTTGCTAGTTTAAAGCTCATATTTTGCTGGTGGTAGAATATATTTGTTAAAAAAAAATAAAATAAAACCTCCAAATTCCATGTACATCAACATACAGAGACCTTAGCCATCTTTCTATTCTTTTTTATCAATTATTTTATCAGTTATTAGCACCGAAAAAATTTATGCTTTAGAATTGTGGTGCTGGAGGAGACTCTTGAGAATCCCTTGGGCTGCAAGGAGATCAAACCAGTCAATACTAAAGGATATCAATTCTGAATATTCATTGGAAGCACTGATGCTGTAGCTGAAGCTCCAGTGCTTTGGCCACCTGATGTGAACAGCAGAATCATTGAAAAAGACCCTGATGCTGGGCAAGACTGAAGGCAAAAGAAGGACGTGGCAGAGATGAGATGATTAGATAGCATCACTGACTCAGTGGACATGAATTTGAGCAAACTCCAGGAGATGGAAGACAGAGGAGCCTGGCATGCTACAGTTCAAGGGGCCACAAAGAGTCAGACACAACTTAGCAACTGAACAATAACAACAACCACTATTAAATTTTATCATATAAAATCTTCCCTTATTTTTTGTACTAATTATCTTTCAGCAAAACAATTTTGCTATTTTATACATATTCAAAATATTAATCAGTGCTGTCAGATTTCTGGACCTTAATACCAAAAATGAGATTATGTCCATCTTTTCTTCTGTAAACTTATTTCCTTTGAACACAGATTATCCAAATTCATCCAGTATCCTAATGTAATGTAAATATCAAAATGCTATTACATTTCTAGGAGCCATTTTTAAAAGTTTTATTTTCTTTTAAGATTCTTTATATATAAAAGCTGCATAGTCTCTACACAGAATTAAACTCATAAAGAAAGGCATTGAACTATTTACCAGGTCTCTGTATATTTACCACATCCACACTGTAAGCCACAGAGCTTCCCTGGTGGCTCAGACAGTAAAGACAGTAAAGAGCCCACCTGCACTGCGGGAGACCAGGGTTTGATTCCTGGGTCCAGCAGATCCTCTGGAGAAGGTCATGGCAACTCACTCATGTCTTTTTGCCTGGGAAATCCCATGGACAGAGGAGCCTGGTAGGCTACAATCCTTGGGTTGGCAAAGAGCCAGATGTGACTGAGAAACCAACACTTTCTTTCACTTTTCCACTGCAGGCATTCTTATATTACAATCATCTATATATTTCTAATAATTTTTTCTTCTGACTTGACCTAAAAATGGCAAATATTGTTCAGTCCAATGTACTGATGTTGCCTAATTTAAAAAGTAGTTAACAATTCAAGGAGATAGAAGTTAGATAAGCATTATAACATATACATATTAAATTTCTGTGCTACTATTTAATATGAACAATAATATACTTTAGAAAAACAAAATTTTTTATATGTTTGACTAATTGAAAATGAAGAAAACAATACAAAATGTCATCTAAACTCTCTGTAGTATTAAAAATGAAGAGAGATATTCTATGTAGTGGGCTTAGGGCAGGAAAGATTTTGCAAATTCACCCACAGTGGGGGAGGGGGGAATATATATATATATATATATAAAAATACATATCTGCATATTTAATATATATTTATATAATAATGTTTTCACACATATGTATAATCATTTAAATGTTTATACATATGAATATGGGTATATAATACATAGACAGTGAGGATTAAATTTTTGTAATCACACATCAGACTGAAAAAATTTTAAAGTTAATTTTTAATGTATTAAGATTTCAAAAAATTCTATTCAAAGTCAGTATCTATTCTATTACTAGAATAGTCATATAAAATTTTAAGTCTATACAAAATTACACTCTAGCTGCAAGTGGTGTTGCATATGGTGGAATAGTTTCAGTAAAATTCGTATATTTAACTCAAGTAAGGGCGTTAATATTTTCTTCAAACACCAAGTCGTGTCACACATAAACACATTTATACAGACAAATACAAGCTGCCACCTACAGAGAATGGTCATTATAAGTATTTCAATAAGGTTATATATGTGATCTGGGCTTGTTTACTTGATAAGCACCCCTATTAAGAAATGGAGGCAATGTAAAGATGAATCTTTGATTGTGGCTTGTTTCTAATGGAAGACAAATTATGTTTAAATTGTGAAATGATATCTATTCTGGTTATAATATTAAAACTTTAAAAAATTACTTAAATAAGACTAAAGTGAAAAAAAGAATCTGTTTGGTAAGGCCGACAGCTGTATCAATTTGATAAGCACTGAAAAAGAGAAATCCCAACACAGGAATCTTGCTATTTTTGCCTTAATACTCCAAGTGGAGAAATTCATTTTGTGGCAATACGCACTTCAGAAAACTTACTCAGTTTCTCTGCCAATATGACAATTTGCATAACATTACCCACAATGCTTCACGTTGTGATTTTGCTTTGAAAACAGTTTTAATTGAGTCTTGCTGAGCTGCATTAATGTGTCTGTTTAAATTGAACAAACCTAATTATCTCACATGAAAGTTATGCCACCTCTGGTGTGGCAAAGCTGATGCAGTTAAAGTCAGCCAGATGTATTAATTGAGTATTGTACACACTCAGTGTATCTGGCAAAGAACAGTTCATTATACATTAGTACTGGACAATTTGTAACATATCCACACCAACTACAATATACCTGTCCAATGCAATATTATCCTTGGAATAAAATCCATAAACACCAGAATGTGAGGACCACCATGTCTTAGAAATAAATGCTTGTGTGGATTTAAGATTTTTTTTAAATTTTATTTTATTTTTAAACTTTACATAATTGTATTAGTTTTGCCAATTATCAAAATGAATCCATCACAGGTATACATGTGCTCCCCATCCTGAACCCTCCACCCCCCTCCCTCCCCATAGCATCCCTCTGGGTCGTCCCAGTGCACTAGCCCCAAGCATCCACAGAGTCCATAAGACTGTTCCATACATCAGTGTCTCTTTTGCTGTCTCGAACACAGGGTTATTGTTATCATCTTTCTAAATTCCATATATATGCGTTAGTATATTGTATTGGTGTTTTTCCTTCTATCTCACACATTTTAGTTCTATACTTTGAAAACTGAATTTTCTGAAGCATTCATAGGATTTAGTCTTTACCTCTTCGTATTCTTTTTAAAAAATTAAATCAGAAGAAACTATGATTTTGTATTTCTGCTCCACAGGTAAGGATCTTAAAAGTTGCCACTCTATCCTAACAAGGAAAAAGTTAAACTGATGAAAATCAACAACTTTTATAGGATTTATTAAAAACTTGGACAGTTTCTGCCCCAAGGTTTGAAAAGTAGACCTGAATACAAGAAGTAAATTTATAGAAGCAGAGACTCAACATTGGGAATCATTGTAGGAACAAGTGCCAGGATAGAGGAAAATCTGAACTATAATCAATAAATTTCTGAAGGCTCAATATGGATAAATATGAGAGTTAAATACTCCAGAGACACCCAATCTGGGAGGTGATGGTGGTGGTTTAGTTGCTAAATTGTGTCTGACTCTTAGCAACTCCATAGATTGGAGCCTGACAGGCTCCTCTGTCCTTGAGATTTTCCAGGCAAGAATACTGCAGTGGGTTGCTATTTCCTTCTCTAGGAGATCTTCCCCCACGATTTTGTGATGTTTAGTTCAAGGAGATCAACCATGTCCTCACAGTAAGTTATCTGAGAAAAATCCCCTTCTGCTTGGGTAAGGTGAGGATAGAGAGGAATCATTTTGACATGTACCATTCCACTCTATTCTTGTTAGCAAGTGATGTCCTCAGGAGGAACTAGTTAACCCGTGTCTTGCCTTTTGGGGTCTTATCAGAGCCTAATACACCTGGAAGAAGAGATCTATTCAACTCCAGCTCTCTCTAATCATCATACCCCACCTAAAAGAAGAGGAAAAATAGGGTAACACCTGTGAAGTTCACAGTCCAGACATGGAAGGTTTACTAAAAAGACTAAAACCTAATCATAGGAATATAGAACAGTTCTTTTCCCCCAAGATCTCACTCCCACATTACTAAAGATCTATTACACTTCCTTTTACTTAGTAGATCATGTTAAATTTTCAAGAAAAATGTTGCAAAGTTTACCTGAGTCCCAAAACCACAATTTGAAGAGACAGTGCAAACATCTGAACCAGACATGACAGAGATGTTGAAACTAGGGTGGAAATTTAATACAACTATTATTAATATGCTAAGAACTGTAAACAATAAAGTAAACAGCATACAATAAGAAATAAAAAATGTAAGCAAAGAGATGAACATCCTACAACAGACCCAATAATAAATGTTGGAGATCAGAAACACTATAATAAAACTGGAGAATGTCCTTAATGTGCTTATTAGTAGACTGATCACAGTGAATGAAAGAAACTCTGAGCTTAAAAATATCTCAGTTGGAACTTCCAGAACTGAAAAAAAAAGTGAACAAAGGATAATAATAAAAACAGATAGCCTGTGGAACGACTATAAAATATGTACACATTATAGGAATACAAGGAAAAGAAAAAGGAAAAAATACAGAAGGAATATTTAAAATATAGGAATAAGGTTCTCCCAAACTGATGTCAGACAACAAACTGCAAGTCTAGGAAGTTAAAAGAACACTAAACAGAATAAATGCTAAAAAGCTACATGTGGCATATCACTTTCTACAGATTGTAGAAAGTCCAGAAGGTCCAGAAAACTGAAGGTCTAGAAAAAAAAAATCCAAAAAAAAAAAAGAAAGAAAGACAAAATACATTATCTAGAATAAAGATAAGATCGCATCTGACTTCTACTCAGAAATTTTTCAATCAGGAGGAAACAAGTGAAATATTTAAAGTGCTGAGAGAAAAGAAAACAAACAAAAGTATCCTGTAAAATTATCCTTCAAAAGTAAAGGAGAGATAAAGAACAAGTTGAACTTAACAACACCATCCAACAACTGGATATAACTGGCATCCATAGAATACTTCTGGAGGAGGAAATGGCAACCCACTCCAGTATTCTTGCCTGGAAAATCTCATGGAGAGAGGAGCCTGGCAAGCTACAGTCCATGGAGTTACAAGAATTGGATGTGACTTAGCAATTAAACTGTCCCATAGAGTAATTCATCCAACAACAGGAGAATACATAATCTTCTTAAGCTCAAATGGAACATTCAGCAATCCATAAACTTAAGAATGAGGGGCTATTAAAAAACACTCTTTCAGCAAATTTAAAAGAATAGAGATCATACAATGTCTGTTCTAAGTTTACAGTGGAATTAAACTAGAAACCAATATCAGAAAGATAACTTGAATATTCCAAAATACATGGAAATTAACAACATAATTTCAAATAACATGAGTCAAAGAAAAAATCTCAAGATAAATTTAGAAATATTTTGAACTAAATAAAAATGAAAGCACATAAAAATGTTTGGGATGCAATGAAAGAATTGTAACACTGAAAGCAAATAGTAGGAAAAAAGATAGGTCTGAAATCAACAATCAAATTCTAACCTTACAAAACTAGAAAAAGAAGATTAAGTTAAATGAAAAAATATGCAGAAGAAAAGAATAAGAACTAAAGCAGAAATCAATAAAATTGAAAATAGGCAATCAATAGAGAATATCAATAAAGCCAGAAGCTGTTTCCTTGAAAAGATTAATAATATCAATAAGCCTCTATCCAGGCTAAATAAGAAAAAGAAACAATACAAATTACAAATATCAAGTATGAGATAAGGGCATCACTATGTATCCCATGGACATAAAAGGTATAAAAAAGTACTATGAACAACTGTATGCCCACAGATTTGATAACCTGGATGAAACAGGTCAATTTCTTGAAAGAAACAGTTGCCAAAACTCACACAAGAAAAATTAAGCTAAATGAATAGGCCTATATCAATTCAAGAAATTAATAATCTTCCAAAACAAAAAGTACCAAGTCCAGATGGCTTCACAGTAAATATGTTCTTTCTAAAATAGGAGAAAACCAAGCTGACCTTAGATATGGTGATAACTTTTAGGTATAACTCTAATGGCATGACCCAGGAAAGAAAAAATAGATAAACTGCACTTTATTAAAACTAAAAACTGCTGTTCTGTAAAAGGCAATGTCAAGAAAATGTGATGACTGTGAAAATTTGCTTTTAAAAGGCATATCTGATAAAAGATTTTTATCCAAGTTGTATAAAGAAATCCTAAAATTAAAAAAAAAAATAGTAAACTGAGAAAACAGAGAAAAGAAAATTTAAATAACAATGTATATTTATTCACCCTTTATCTGTTGTCAGATTTAACACATCTGGCAATATCAAATGTTTCTCCAGATGTGGGAAAGTTATTAGGCACTTTCTCCTCCAAATAATATTTGGGGGAAGAGTATGATGTATTTCATTTAGGGGCAGTAAAGCAATATATAATTCTATTTAAAATGTGCCTCATTATACAGCAACTTGGCATTTAGGAATATAAAGAGAAACATTTGGACCATGGCTTTGCAGTATATTTATCATATATTGTTTGAAAAAGCAAAAGTGAGTAACAATCAAAATGTCCTTCAGTAGAACTGGTCAATAAAGTAGAGTATACATGCACTATGCAATGTTAAATGAAGTGGATATATCAACATGGTTATATCTCCAAAGCATAATGTGGAACTAAGAAAAAAAACAGAATAAATCAGACAATGTGTCCATACATTAATGAAAATCAATATTAAATATAAACATAATAGGTTCAAGGTAGAATAATTCACCACAAACTCATGAGTTAGCTTCTATAAAAAAGTACCAATAGGTGTGTGAGTGGCTGGGGCAAATGCATGAACAAATGCAGTACTCTACTTGTCAAAAAGTACTTGGTTTTCAGGCATAAGGAAGATATTATGCATATATTTCTTGGCTAATTTTTTAGAATAGACTATTGATAAGAAAATGATCAGAAGAATGGATGTTAAACTATTTAACCCCATGGACTATACAGTCCATAACCATTAAATTTAACATTTAATAGTTAAATAGTTTAACATCCATTCTTCTGATCAGACTATACAGTCCATGGAATTCTCTAGGCCAGAATACTTGAGTGGGTAGACTTTCCCTTCTCCAAGGGATCTTCCCAACCCAGGAATGGAACCCAGGTCTCCGGTATTGCAGGCGGATCCTTTAACAGTTGAGACAACAGGGAAGTCCAAGAATACTGGTATGCATAGCTGATCCCTTCTCCAGCAGAACTATTAACAGTTTTTAATAGTAGATGGGGGAAATTCATGTCTATAATCTATTTTATTTCTAATATATTCAAAATTTTCATTCATATATATTCTGAACTAGATGTATATTAATTAAATTCTAAAAATTCTGAAGTTTTATTTATATTTTTAAAAATGTTTATTTTTCTGTTTGGCTGCACCACGTATTAGCTGCCGCACAAGGGGTCTGCAATCCTCATTGCAGCATGCGGGCTCTTCAGCTGTGGCATGTGGGATCTAGCTCCCTGATCAGGGGTAAGACCCGGCCCCCCTGCATTGAGAGCATGGAGTCTTAGTCTCCAAACCAGCAGGGAAGTCCTGAGCTTTACATTTTTAATACCTAAAGATCAACCAATGATTTTTAGAAGAAAATTTGAATGTAACATATTTATAACTGGAGTCATTAATTTCGAAGGAAATTGAAGTGCAGAGTAAATGGAAATGTCCCTCTTTACTGCACGCACCTCTGTACTATTTCTAATATGAGAGAGGGTTTATATATAATATTATAAATTAAAATACAATACAATAATTAATTAAAATTAAATACAATAATTAAAATTAAAATACAATAAAACTATATAATAAAGAAGAAAAACCACTTAAATTATGTCAGAAATGTACAACATAGAAATATCTAGTGCTTCTAGAAATGAGGATAATGCTGCTTGACATAATTTTATACATATTTACTTTGGGAAAGCCCTATTTTTAGCAATGTGAAGTTTAAAAAGATAAGGAGATTGACTCTATAACTAAAAATGCCTACTAAGCTAGACACTTTAGAGAAAGTGTCTAAAGCCAATAACTAATAAGCTAAAACCAAATTCAATTGCTTATGATTGCATCTTTTCTTTGTTAAAAAAAAAACAACTGAGTTAAAAATAACTTTGGAAGAATCCTCATAAAGAGAACTATTTGCTTTGTACTGGAAGTCTGCATTTAACAAACATTTCACTGATACTTGAAAGTCATTGATTTTGAACATGTGAAAGTGAATGAATGACTTAACTTTCACAAAATCCTTTATGAATATTAAAGCAGTTGTAAGGAGTACTAATCGGACGCCTTCTCAAGATAAAATACATGTGGATAAATCAATAATAGGTAATATATTTGATCAATGCTTCTTTCTACAGGTTTCAAGATAAATGGATATACCTTATGATAAATAAATAAATGAGTCTAATTGATATAAATGAAATATAATTGTATCATATCTACACAAAATAATCAATTTTGCCTTAGAAATGATAATTTATGGTACGTTATGTGGACAATAATTACACATCAAGTCCATCTGATTATTCAATCTATTGTTAAAATGAATAAAAACTACTAATCACAAATAAAGATTATTTATCTTCCTCTATTCCACAGCAAAATGAGTTTCAAGTTATGATAAGTGGTAACTTATTAAAGATTTTTTCCAATGTGGAATGTGAAAGCATAGCCATGACATTTTCATAGTCTATTCTGCTATATTTTATATTTAGAATAGGCCAGGTATTGATGCATGGCTTTGGATCTTGATGCTTTGTTTTTTTGAAAATATCGATATACTGTTACACAAGTATCACAAAGATTGAGGCATTTCTTATCAAACACTATTGGTTATTTTCCTTAAAATGACAGGCTATCGTTATTCACTTTAGAGAAAGTGTCCAGCAAATACTCTGAATAACCACAGTGTGTCTGTTGAGCTCTTTTTCTTTTTACTAAAATTATGTTGCATGCATAAAGCAGCTAGTCAGCTTATAATTTAAAACAAAAAAAAAAAAACTGCGTAAGTGATTTTTATCAGGACAAACATGGTGGTGTGGTACTTTTAAGACCTGATTTCTGTACATTTTCTATTTTTAGCACAGAATATTACATGTAGATTCAAGGGATCAGTTTTAACAAAATTATATTTTTAATGCTTCATCAAGGACATTTTAAAGTCAAGGCAGTTTTTTTTTTTTTAATTGTGAATGTATAGCAGTAAAAATAGGACTAAGTACTAGTACCACTATGTTGGTTCCCACCAGAGCAGTAGTTTTACTTACTACGGCTTTTCAACCATCAGTGCAAATGCCAACTCAGAGAAAGAGGTAATTAATATCTTAGTATTACTATGAGAATTATTTTAACTCCATGAACCTCTTGAAAGTGTCTCAGAGGACCCAAATATTCTGCAGATCACTCTTTGAGAAATCATTTCAGGGGGCAGCCACAGTTAAGCTCCAGAAACTTGCTGCCTTGAGGTAATGCAGGCAAAAAATGGCTAGAAATTTAGCTTATAGCACAATTGGGATTTTAACAAAAATAACAACACTTCTACAATACTATTGACAACTAATTGAACTTAATAGGAGGTGTGTGCTCAGCAGCTGCAAGATAAGTAGATCTTCTGCACGAGCCTGCCATATGATCCTGGACAGCATTTTATATATGGAGGCATAACTTTAAACTTTTATATGGTGGCATGAACTGGGTTCAGTCAAGTGTTTGGTCTAGATGGGCTTAACAACACATTGCTGACTCAAGGCAATGTCCTTAAAACACCTCCAGTTGTGGAAATGTTGGGCAGAAGGGAGAATCCAAAGATGAAGAGATCCAGCTCTCAGATCAACTGATAGTCATAGTCTCTTGTAGACCTCCTCCTACAAAATAAAATGCAACATTGTAAAACAGGTCAGAATATTTGAATCAGATTTGAACTAGTGCCCCTGCTGGCACCTATTCAGTTCAGTTCAATTCAGTCACTCAGTCATGTCCGGCTCCTTGCGACCCCATGAATCACAGCACGCCAGGCCTCCCTGTCCATCACCATCTCCCGGAGTTCACTCATACTCATGTGCATCGAGTCGGTGATGCCATCCAGCCATCTCATCCTCTGTCGTCCCCTTCTCCTCTTGCTCCCAATCCCTCCCAGCATCAGAGTCTTTTCCAATGAGTCAACTCTTTGCATGAGGTGGCCAAAGTACTGGAGTTTCAGCTTTAGCATCAGTCCTTCCAAAGAACACCCAGGGTTGATCTCCTTTAGAATGGATTCATTGGATCTCCTTGCAGTCCAAGGGACTCTCAAAAGTCTTCTCCAACACCACAGTTCAAAGGCATCAATTCTCTGGCTCTCAGCCTTCTTCACAGTCCAACTCTCGCATCCATACATGACCACTGGAAAAACCATAGCCTTGACTAAACAGACCTTTGTTGGCAAAGTAATGTCTCTGCTTTTGAATATGCTATCTAGGTTGGTCATAACTTTTCTTCCAAGGAGTAAGCGTCTTTTAATTTCATGGCTGCAGTCACCATCTGCAGTGATTTTGGAGCCCAAAAAATAAAGTCTGACACTCTTTCCACTGTTTCCCCGTCTATTTCCCATGAAGTGATGGGACCAGATGCCATGATCTTCATTTTCTGAATGTTGAGCTTTAAGCCAACTTTTTCACTCTCCACTTCCACTTTCAAGAGGCTTTTGAGTTCCTCTTCACTTTCTGCCATAAGGGTGGTGTCATCTGCATATCTGAGGTTATTGATATTTCTCCCAGCAATCTTTATTCCAGCTTGTGCTTCTTCCAGCCCAGCGTTTCTCATGATGTATTCTGCATATAAGTTAAATAAGCAGG
This sequence comes from Bison bison bison, assembly GCF_000754665.1. Taxonomy (NCBI): domain Eukaryota; kingdom Metazoa; phylum Chordata; class Mammalia; order Artiodactyla; family Bovidae; genus Bison; species Bison bison. The sequence goes on from NW_011494581.1 coordinate 65,138, forward strand.
ATGATGATATACAGCCTTGATGTACTCCTTTCCTGATTTGGAACAAATCTGTTTTTCCATGTCCAGTTCTAACTGTTTCTTCTTGACCTGCATAAAGATTTCTCAGGAGGCAGGTAAGGTGGTATTCCCATCTCTTGAAGAATTTTCTACAGTTTCTGGTGACCCACACAGTCAAAGGGTTTAGTGTAGTCAATAAAGCAGAAGTAGATGTTTTCTGGAACTCTTGCTTTTTTGATGATCCAACAGATGTTGTCAATTTGATCTCTTGTTCCTCTGCCTTTTCTAAATCCAGTGTGAACATCTAGACTTTCACGGTTCATGTACTGTTGAAGCCTGGCTTGAAGTATTTTGAGCAGTACTTTGCTAGCACGTGAGATGAGTACAGTTATGTAGTAGTGTGAACATTGTCACTGTCGTTCATTAGAATTGGAATGAAAACTGACCTTTTCCAGCCACTGCTGAGTTTTCCAAATTTTCTGGCATGTTGAGTGCAGCACTTTAACAGCATCATCTTTTAGGATTTGAAATGGCTCAACTGGAATTCCATCACATCCACTAGCTTTGTAGTGATGCTTCCTAAGGCCCACTTGATTTCGCATTCCAGGATGTCTGGCTTTAAGTGAGTGATCACACCATCATGGTTATCTGAACATGAAGATCTTTTTTGTATAGTTCTTCTGTGTATCCTTGTCAACTCTTCTTAATATCTTTTGCTTCTGTTAGGTTCATATCATTTCTGTCCTTTATTGTGCCCATCTTTGCATGAAATGTTCCCTTGTTACCTCTAATTTTCTTGAAGTGATCTCTAGTTTTTCCCATTCTATTGTTTTCCTCTATTTCTTTGAATTGATATCTGAGGGAGGCTTTCTTATCTCTCTTTGCTACTCTTTGCAACTCTGTGTTCAGATGGTATATCATTTGTTTTCTCTTTTGCTTTTAGCTTCTCTTCTTTTCTAAGCTATTTGTGAGGCCTCCTCAGAGAATCATTTTTCCTTTTTGCATTTCTTTCTCTTGGGGATGGTTTTGATCACCTCATCCTGTACAGTGTCACGAACCTCTGTCCCTAGTTCTTCAGGCACTCTATCATATCTAATCCCTTGAATCTCTTTGTCATTTCCACTGTATAATCATAAGGGATTTGATTTAGGTCATACCTGAATGGTCTAGTGGTTTTTCCTACTTTTTTTAAGTCTGAATTTGCCAATAAGGTGTTCATGATTTGAGCCACAATCAGCTCCTGGTCTTATTTTTGCTGACTGTATAGAGCTTCTCCATCTTTGGCTACAAAGAATATAATCAATCTGATTTCAGCATTGACCATCTGGTGATGTCCATGTGTAGTCTTTTCTATGTATGAAATCTAGAATTTGCCTAAAATTACATAAATGAAAATCAGAGTAATGGATGCTAGAAGTCACCATATACTGTATTTCCTCTGCTGTGGGTTTCTGCCTGAGGTAGGTATTTCCTTAGTTTAAAGGAAATATTTTTTGAGTATTTCCTTGTTGAATGTTTTTCTTACTAAACTTGGTACACAGTTTCTCAGAAAAATTCTTGTAACTGGAGTTACTGTCCTTGAAATACGCTCTTTGGTATAAGCACAGCTATCTTAGATCACCAAAGTAAATAAATAATAACATTATCATGATTATTTTCAAAGTGTTTCATTGCCACTAATTATTTTATGGAGGGCTTTTGCAGAAACAAAGATGTCTGAAAAGTGGCAATCTCTTTGTTCAGTTGCATTCATGATCATTTACCAAGTCAAAACAAAACAAATCCTAAACTAAACTACAAATCATCTTTCCTTTCCATATTTTATTCCAAAATCATCAGAAACTTTTATGACAACATTTAGGCATCAGAATATATGGAAAAAAACAGGATTTTTCTTCAATTTATTTCATCTTTTAGTTACAGTATGTGAATATGTGACACTCTCCTGCATCACATTAATTATTTGCTCATTACTTTATGCAAAGATGGGCTCAATCAAGGACAGAAATGGTATGAACCTAATAGAAGCAGAAGATATAAAGAGGAGGTGGCAAGAATACACAGAAGAACTGTACAAAAAAGATCTTTATGACCGAGATAATCATGATTGTGTGATCACTGACCTACACCCAGATATCCGGGAATGTGAAGTCAAGTGGGCTTTAGAAAGCATCACTATGAACATAGCTAGTGGAGGTGATGGAATTCCAGCTGAGCTGTTTCAAATCCTAAAAGATGATGCTGTGGACGTGCTGCACTCAATATGTCAGCAAATCTGTAAAACTCAGCAGTGGCCACAGGACTAGAAAAAGTCAGTTTTCATTCCAATCCCAAAGAAAGGCAATGCCAAAGAATGCTCAAACTACCGCACAATTGCACTCATCTCACACACTAGCAAAGTAATGCTCAAAATTCTCCATGTCAGGCTTCAA
>NW_011494581.1:67666-68112 GCF_000754665.1 Bison bison bison
GCAGAGGAACCAGAGATCAAATTGCCAACATCCGCTGGATCATGGAAAAAGCAAGAAAGTTCCAGAAAAGGATCTACTTTTTCTTTATTGACTATGCCAAAGCCTTTGACTGTGTGGATCACAACAAACTGTGGAAAATTCTTAAGGATATGACCTCCTGACCTGCCTCCTGAGAAATCTGTGTGCAAGTCAGGAAGCAATAGTTAGAACTGGACATGGAATAACAGACTTGTTTCAAATAGGAAAAGGAGTATGTCAAGGCTGTATATTGTCACCCTGTGTATTTAACTTATATGCAGAGTACATCATGAAAATGATGGGCTGGATGAAGCACAAGCTGGAGTCAAGATTGCCAGGAGAAATAACAAATACCTCAGATATGCAGATGACACCACCCTTATGGCAGAAAGTGAAGAAGAACTAAAGAGCCTCTTGATGAAAGAGGA
>NW_011494581.1:68212-69220 GCF_000754665.1 Bison bison bison
CTACAGAGGGTGACTGTAGCCATGAAATTAAGACACTTCCTCCTTGGAAGGAAAGTTATGACCGACCTCACAGAGACATTACTTTGCCAACAAAGTTCCGTTTAGTTAAGCTATGTTTTTTCCAGTGGTCATGTATAGATGTGAGAGTTGAACTATAAAGAAAGCTGAGCACTGAAGAACTGATGCTTTTGAACTGTGGTGTTGGAGAAGACTCTTGAGAGTCCCTTCGATGGCAGGGAGATCCAACCAGTCCATCCTAAAGGAAGTCAGTCCTAAGTGTTCATTGGAAGGACTGATGTTGAAGCTGAAACTCCAGTACTTTGGCCACCTGATGTGAAGAGCTGACTCATTCGAAAAGACCCTGTTGCTGGGAAAGATTGAGGGCAGGAGGAGAAGGGGATGACAGAGGGTGAGATGGTTGGATGGAATCACCAACTCAATGGACATGAGTTTGGGTAAACTCTGGGAGTTGGTGATGGACAGGGATGCCTGGCATGCTGTGGTCCATGGGGTCGCAAAGAGTTGGACATGACTGTGCAACTGAAATAACTGAACTGAATCTTACTTCAGTAGTTTTCAGTTTTTTTCCAACATTTCTTTATACCTTGAAAGTCATTGAAGACCCCGAAGAGCTTTGGTCTAGATGGATTATATCTTTCGATACTTATTGCATTGGAAATTAAAACTCAAAATATTTAAATATACTTATTTATTGATTTAAACAGTGATCAAAACACATTTAAATGAAAAATAAATGTCTTTAACATTATTTTACATTTTAAAAATCATTGTTTTATACTTTTGCAAATCTACTTAATATATGGATTAATAGAAATCATCAGGATTCTTATGTATTCTTGTATCTACTCCTGTATTAATCTGTGGTGATACATGTTAAGTAATCTGGAAAATCCCACTGTGTGTTTGTTAAAGAATAGGAGTGAAAAAAGGCAAATCACATCTTTGTCTCATTTTAATACTTTTACTGAGATATAATTTACATACCAT
>NW_011494581.1:69320-69703 GCF_000754665.1 Bison bison bison
TTGTCACCCTGTGTATTTAACTTATATGCAGAGTACATCATGAAAATGATGGGCTGGATGAAGCACAAGCTGGAGTCAAGATTGCCAGGAGAAATAACAAATACCCCAGATATACAGATGACACCACCCTTATGGCAGAAAGTGAAGAAGAAATAAAGAGCCTCTTGATGAAAGAGGAGAGTGAAAAAGCTGGCTTAAAGCTCAACATTCAGAAAACTAAGATCATAGCATCTGGTCCCATCACTTCATGGCAAATAGATGGGGAAACAGTGGCTGACTTTATTTTATGGGGCTCCAAAATCACTACAGATGGTGACTGTAGCCATGAAATTAAGACACTTCCTCCTTGGAAGGAAAGTTATGACCGACCTCACAGAGACATT
>NW_011494581.1:69803-77376 GCF_000754665.1 Bison bison bison
CTTTGTCTCATTTTAATACTTTTACTGAGATATAATTTACATACCATAGGCTAACCTATTTGAAGTGTACAATTCAATGTTGTATACTATATTTTCAAAATTATGCAAGTCAGTATAAAATAATTGCAGCAGGACATTATCATCATTGCAAATGAAACCCTATAATCATTGTCTGTCCCTCTCCATTTTCCTCTCCACAGTACATTGCAATCACTAATTTTATCTCCATCTCTATAGAATTGCCTATTCTGGACATTTCATATAAATATCATCTTAATAGATATGGCTTTTTTTGTGATCAACTTCTTTCATTTATCATACTGTATAAGAGGTTCATCCATGTTGCAACATGTACCAGTAATTCATTCCTTTTTACTGCTAAATAATATTCCATCTATACTACATTATGTTTATCTATTCCTTATTTGAAAGGCATTAGATGTTTTTTTCCTACTTTTTTGCTATTATAAATAGCTTTGCTGTGAACATTAGTGTACAAGATCTTCTTTGGACATATATATTTCCCTTAATTAAGATACCTAGATGTGGAATTTCTGGGTCCTTGGTAAATATACATACATTTTGAAATGTTGCCAGGCTGTTTTCCATAGCAACTCTACCATTTTACATTCCCATTATCAATGCACAAAGACTAGTTTACCCATATTCTCACCAACACTGTTATTTTATTTTGGACAGTCCAATGTGTAATTTTGATTTATATTTTCACAATGACTAATTATGCTGATCATCTTTTCATGTATGTATTGTCTATTCATATACCTTCTTTAGAGAAATTGTATGTCTCAACTCTTTAAAACCCTATTTGCCCTTTTGCTATTGAGATGTAGGAGTTCTTTATATATTCTGGATACAAGTCCCTCAGTTCAGTTCAGTTCAGTCTCTCAGTCATGTTCAGCTCTTTGCGACCCCATGAATCACAGCACGCCAGGCCTCCCTGTCCATCACCAACTCCCAGAGTTCACTCAAACTCATGCCCATCGAGTTGGTGATGCCTAGGATGGCTAATTTAATGTGTTATTTAGGCTTGGGTCACCATGCCCAGATTTGGTCAAACATTATTCTAGGTGAAGATGTTTAATTAGATGATATTAACATTGAATTGGTGAACATTAAATTAAGATTACTCTTCATAATATGAATGGACCTCATTCAATTGGATAAAGGGTATAACAGAACAAGGATTGATCTCTCTTAAGCAAGAAATAATTCTGTCTCAGATTGTCTTCTGGACTCACTGCAACTCTTCACTGGGCCTCCATCCAGCAAGGCTTCCCTTCAGATTTTGAATGTACCAAACATTCACAGTCACAAAGGCCATCTCTTTAAAATATATATCTCTCTGTGTGTACAAATCCTGTTGTTTCTGTATCTCTGGAGAACCCTGGCTAATATAGTATTTTATCAGATACACGATTTACAAATATTTTCTGTCTCTAAGTTTTCTTTCCATTTTTATTAAATGGTGTCCTTTGAAGCACACATTTTTAATATTTTGTTTAAATTCAACTTATGAATCTACTATTTTATTGTTTATGCTTTTGGTGCTACATCTAAGACATCTTTGCCTAAGCTAACTAAGTTCATCTAGATTTACTCTTCTATTTTAAGTTTAGCTCTTTCATTTAAATCTATGATCCACAAAAAGTTAATCTTTGTATATGGTGAGAGGTAGGTGTTCAAATTCGTAATTTTGCTTGTGTTATTATCTCAGGTATATTTGTTGAATTTACTATTATTTTGAAAATATATTTCCTTCTACTGACACACAGAAAGGGTCCCTGAACCACTCTTTGAGAACTTCTAAGTATCTGGCAGCCCACTGCAGTAATCTTGCCTGGAAAATCCCATGGACCCCAGAGCCTGGTAGGTTACCATCCATGGGGTCGCAAAGAGTTGGACACGACTGAGCGACTTCACTTTCACTTTCAAGTATTATCACACTCTATCACTTAAATGAAAATCTAGCATTTCTAATCTACTGTAGCATGTATTTTTTCAGTCTCATGCAATGCTTATCCTATATTATCGTGGGAAAGAAAATTTAGAATAATGACGATTGAGCAAAGAAGTGAATCTCAATGAGTTACCTAAATACAAGTTGAAATTCAATTTAATTTGTTTCTCTCTTTTTTATTTTGGTCTTTAAATCAGAAATAACATTGACATTTTCTTGAGACGTCATTGCTATGAAAAAAATTCCTTTTCCCTCTAAATGTCTATGGACTTCTAACTTTGTAGTTACATAATTATGATAACATTATAGTTTACTGCCTATCACATTTCACTTTTTATAAAGTAATACATGTGAAAAATATCTTCCTTTGAGACTTCTTAGGATCATGTAAACTGTGATCTCATTTTAGGCTACCAGACAACAACAACAAAAACTCCTAAAAGGGCAAGAATAAAGCCACTAATCTTAAATGCTTACCTGACATACCAAGCACTCAGGTAGGTATTAAGATATACATTATTTTAATTAAACTTGAGAATAACATGTGTAACCATTATTTTCCTCCTTTAAAAATAAAAGGGCTTTACATTATCATTTCTAGAAAGATGCTGCTGTCACTTCAGTCATGTCTGACTCTGTGTGACCCCATAGACAGAAGCCCACCAGATTCCCCCGTCCCTGGGATTCTCCAGGCAAGAACACTGGAGTGGGTTGAAAGCTATTGTACTAAAATTAAAATATTGAACAGAAAATAATTCGAACTAAAGAAAACCCAAAAGTGAAAATACACTGAGAAAGAAATGAAAAGAGATAAGACCCATTAATATACTTTGTTTCAAGTAAATATATCTAAAATTGTGTTAAATGAGATAGGCTTTGCCACTGTATATCAGAAAAACATTTTCTGAGGTAGGGAAAGTTAGAATACTTGGAAACCAGAATGTTTTACATTTTCATGAATTTCCCTTCCTAACACTGCTGATTACAAAGATATTTGCATGTAAATAGGAATTTTCTACTCTGTAATCAGCAGGCTGCTGCTTCAGTTTGCTGTGATACTCTCACCATGTGTCCTTTTTTTTTTTTCTTTCCTCAGTAATCAATTCAAATACCACAGACACTGGGTTGTGACATCATCAAATAATCCAAGATTAGAAACACTTATAAGATCAAAAGGGGGAAAACACTTTTTGTACAATAGTCTCAAAACTCTGCAAATAATGGTCACTCTAAAGTAAGGGGAATTTTAATAGTTTAATAATGCTTAATCTACCATAAGATGTGCAATCAAAATATTGATAATAATGTCAATATGTGGATTTGATGCCTTACCCAAGTCCAATAACTTCACTGCTAATCTCAATGAATAGTTTATTCACATTTACCCTTTATCTTCAGACCTCTTATAGAATCTAACTGCACTTTCATATAGAATTTCTCCCTTTGGAGGAATATACGTGTCAACGTACACTAGCCAGATAATTAGTATAATGTAAAAGTAGTTATTTTTAATACTCCAAGGCATCTACTTGAGTATCTGGCCCATGACACATGGTAAATAATTACTTGCAGTTTAAATTAACAGAGATATGTAATATCAAACAGCTCAGTGGCTCAGTACAACTTAATATGATACCTGTTTTCCCACATGAAACAATGTATAAGCCATTAAAAGCTGGTTATTCCACAAACATAAAATGTGTTTTCAGAGATGAACAGGGAAATAATTCTGGCAAATCAAGTTCATGTGAAGAGCTGAATGAATAACTGAATACAAATATACTATTTTTTCAATACTAAAGTATAAATTTTCAGAACAGCCAGAATAAAGGCATAAGCATTTGAAAACAATCAATTGTATTTTTAAAAAATTTCATGTCTAGAAAATAAGGGTGATTTTTCAGATGAGCATTTTATGCTATAAAAAGAAATTAAAGAATGATAGCTGCTTCTTATCTTTTTAAGAAACCAAATTCTCATATTTGAGCAACATCAAAAACAATATATTATGTTGAATTACCTCCCACCAATTTTAGATATCCAGGCTTGATTTTTATACTTTTGACTATCAGTTTACACATCCAACTACTTTCTTGACATCCTGACTTGAATACATAACAGGCACTTCAAATAAAACTATCCTCTCCCAAAACAGAATTCATGACATGTTCCCATACTTGTGTTAGGTAGTTAGAATAGGAAAAAAGAGTCCAGAATGGTGGTGGCTAAAAGACAAGGAAGATAAAAACCCAGGAAAATAGAACAAAGGAAAGTCCGAGGACCAGAGTGAGAACCTCAGGTAAAACAAACAGCACTCCTGGCTAGCCCAATTTACATAGGGCAGGCCCAGGGGGAGGAGAAAAAAATATATAAAAAGAGGAGCCAAAATTGGGCCAGGGGCTTCTTGTCTCTTCGTGTCTTTCCAGTTAGCCTGCCCTCATGCCTCAAGGATGTATTTTCCTTTACTTTCTAAATGAAACTGAGCTGTAACATGGAGTTGTAATTCTGGGCCATCTGAGGGCTGTAACGCTGGTCCATCACTTCAAATTTTTATTGCGACGAGACAGAACCGAGGAAATTACACATTTTCCTGACACTTGTTTCTCCTCCTAAGAAAGAACTATCATCAAAAGTTCAGCTGGTCATACCAAGAAAACATAAGAGCTATTGTTGATTCTTGTCCTACCTTTCATTTTTAATTCATCATACACATTTACATATATGTATGCATACTTTTGGGAGAAGGCAATGACACCCCACTCCAGTACTCTTGCCTGGAAAATCCCATGGATGGCAGAGCCTGGTAGGCTGCAGTCCATGGGGTCGCTGAGCGTCAGACATGACTGAGCGACTTCACTTTCACTTTTCACTTTCATGCATTGGAGAAGGAAATGGCAGCCCACTCCAGTGTTGTTGCCTGGAGAATCCCAGGGATGGGGCATCCTGGTGGGCTGCCCTCCATGCGGTCACACAGAGTCAGACATGACTGAAGTGACTTAGCAGCAGCAGCATACATACTTCTGAGAGTCCCTTGGACTGCAAGGAGATCCAACCAGTCCATTCTGAAGGAGATCAGCCCTGGGATTTCTTTGGAAGGAATGATGCTGAAGCTGAAACTCCAGTACTTTGGCCACCTCATGAGAAGAGTTGACTCATTGGAAAAGACTCTAATGCTGGGAGGGATTGTGGGCAGGAGGAGAAGGGGACGACACAGGATGAGATGGCTGGATGGCATCACTGACTCAATGGACTTGAGTTTGAGTGAACTCTGGGAGTTGGTGATGGACAGGGAGGCCTGGCATACTGCAATTCATGGGGTCGTAAAGAGTCAGACACAACTGAGCGACTGAACTGAACTGTACTGATACATATATTGTGATTCTATCCACTTATCTGTTTCTACATTCACCCCTTTAATCACTGCAACATAATCCTGAGAGTTTCCTCTTTTGAACAATTTTGGGTAGTCTTAGATTTCTTTTCATTTGTATGTTATAAATTTCACTAAATGACTATTAATTTTAGTGAAATTTATATTAAAATAAGTTATCCCACTAGAAAAAAATACACAGATGCATAACAGAAAAAGAGATTTGCAAATGCACATGTGAGTAGGCATCGTGTTTTTGTAGAGCGTGTCACTGGCTATAGAGAAGTAGTTTGAGTTTTAAAATAGTTCACTGTGAGTAGTCTATGTGGATGGAGGGCTGTGAGAGAAGCATCTTCAGATTTTTTCAAAATAACTTCTTTATATGTCTTTTATTAAACACACTTATGTTGATTGCTGTGCAATTTACATGGCAAAAGGAAATGATTCATAGTCTTCATGACTGCCTGAATTCATTTTTTTTTTTTTTAATGTTAATTGTAAACAGAATTGGGGATTTTTGCAGCTGGCTCTTAGTCCTATGATGGTAGACACTTCACCTAAAGTGAAATCAAGGTTTTGAGAGCAGACAAGGATGAAGACAAATTCAACTTTTGGGCAATATGTCTGTCTGTCTGTCTGTCTCCTTTCCCATTTTATTCCCTTCCTTTTTTTTTTTTTTTTAATTCCTTCTTTCTTTTTGTATAAACAAGTATTGACCTCATTATGTAATAAGACCTATGCCAGGAACCAAGTATAAAGAGACAAATAAACACATTCTCAATATCCTCAACGATTTCTAGTTTAGCAGAAAAATCAGATAGTTAGAGGTATTTTAAACATATCAGGAGATAAATAAGATTAACTATTCTTATAAAATGTCAGAGAAAGTTTCAAAAGAAGAGGAAGCATTTGAGCTCAATTTGACCCATCAAAAGAGGTTATCTTCCTGATATACATGATAGGATTTCATGAATATTTTTTCTTAATTATTACTTTTCCTCTCTAAGTAAATCCTGGGAGATTTTCAATATTTCTTTCATGAAAATCAGGTTTCAAATTAAATCTAAGAAAATCATGTTGTAGCAACTTAATTCACCACACATTCCTGTGTCTACACTTTTAGGTAATGAGGGTAATGCAAACACTGACTACATGTGCCCAGCAATCTTTCCCTGGTGGCTAAGATGGGAAAGAATCTGCCTACAATACGAAAGACCTGGGCTCAATCCCTGGGTTGGGAGGACCCTCTGGAGGAGGGCAGGGCAACCCACTCCAGTATTCTTGCCTGGAGAATCCCCATGGACAGAGGAACCTGGTGAGCTATAGTCCATGGTGTCACAAAGAGTCAGACACAACTGAGCAACTAACCAGCAGCAGCAACAATCCAAAAACTTGCAGTTTATTATGCAAAAAAAAAAAAAAAAAGTGAGGAAACATGAAAGTAACCTTGTTAGCTGGCAGACTGGAAAAAATTCTATGAAAGACTAATTCCAAATGAAGGATCATAGAAGCTTTCCAGAAATGATGGTCAATTGAGTTCTTAAGTTCCTAAGTTGTACTTAGGTGAGAAAATATGCAGGTAAAAAACTTATCAGTTCAGTTCAGTTCAGTCGCTCAGTCATGTCTGACTCTTTGCGACCCCATGAACTGCAGCAGGCCAGGCCTCCTTGTCCATCACCAACTCCCGGAGTTCACTCAAACTCATGCCCATCGAGTTGGTGATGCCATCGAGCCATCTCATCCTCTGTCGTCCCCTTCTTCTCCTGCCCTCAATCCCTCCCAGCATCAGGGTTTTTTCCCCAGTGAGTCAACTCTTTGCATGAGGTTGCCAAAATACTGGAGTTTCAGCTTCAGCATCAGTCCTTCCAATGAACAGCCAGGGCTGATCTCCTTCAGAATGCACTGGTTGGATCTCCTTGGAGTCCAAGGGACTCTTAAGAGTCTTCTCCAACACCACAGTTCAAAAGCATCAATTCTTTGGCGCTCAGCTTTCTTTACAGTCCAACTCTCACATCCATACATGACCACAGGAAAAACTATAGCCTTGACTAGATGAACCTTTGTTGGCAAAGTAATGTCTCTGCTTCTCAATATGCTATCTAGGTTGGTCATAACTTTCCTTCCAAGGAGTAAGCGTCTTTTAATTTCATGGCTGCAGTCATCATCTGCAGTGATTTTGGAGCCCAGAAAAATAAAGTCAGCCACTGTTTCCCCATCTATTTCTG
>NW_011494581.1:77476-93568 GCF_000754665.1 Bison bison bison
CTTTTAATTTCATGGCTGCAGTCATCATCTGCAGTGATTTTGGAGCCCAGAAAAATAAAGTCAGCCACTGTTTCCCCATCTATTTGGCATGAAGTGATGGGACCGGATGCCATGATCTTCATTTTCTGAATGTTGAGCGTTAAGCCAACTTTTTCACTCTCCTCTTTCACTTTCATCAAGAGGCTTTGTAGTTCCTCTTCACTTTCTGCCATAAGAGTGGTGTCATCTGCATATCTGAAGTTATTGATATTTCTCCCAGCAATCTTGACTCCAGCTTGTGCTTCATCCAGCCCATCATTTTCATGATGTACTCTGCATACAAGTTAAATAAGCAGGGTAACAATATACAGCCTTGACGTACTCCTTTTCCTATTTGGAACCAGTCTGTTGCTCCATGTCCAGTTCTAACTGTTGCTTCCTGACCTGCATATAGGTTTCTCAAGAGGCAGGTCAGGTCGTCTGGTATTCCTATCTCTTTCAGAATTTTCCACAGTTTATTATGATCTACACAGTCAAAGGCTTTGGCATAGTCAATAAAGCAGAAATAGATGTTTTTTCTATTCTTCTAAAAGCAAGGAACTCTCTTGCTTTTTTCATGATCCAGTAGATGTTGGCAATTTGGTCTCTGGTTCCTCTGCCTTTTCTAAAACCAGCTTGAACATCTGGAAGTTCATGGTTCACATTTTGCTGACATCTGGCTTGGAGAATTTTGAGCATTACTTTACTAGTGTGTGAGATGAGTGCAATTGTGTGGTAGTTTGAGCATTCCTTGCCATTGCCTTTCTTTGGGATTGGAATGAAAACTGACTTTTACTAGTTCTGTGGCCACTGCTGAGTTTTCCAAATGTGCTGGTATATTGAGTGCAGCACTTTCACAGCATCATCTTTCAGGATTTGAAATAGCTCAGCTGGAATTCCATCACCTCCACTAGCTTTGTTCGTAGTGATGCTTCTTAAGGCCCACTTGAATTCACATTCCAGGATTTCTGACTGTAGGTGAGTGACCACACAATCATGATTATCTGGGTCATGAAGATATTTTTTGTACAGTTCTTCTGTGTATTCTTGCCAACTCTTCTTAATATTTTCTGCTTCTGTTAGGTCTATACTATTTCTGTCCTTTATCAGATAGTGAAGTGAAGTCGCTCAGTCGTGTCCAACTCTTTGCGACTCCATGGACTGTAGCTACCGGGCTTCTCAGTCCATGGGATTTTCCAGGCAAGAGTACTGGAGTGGGTTGCCATTGCCTTCTCCAGGGGATCTTCCGACCCTGGGATCGAACCCAGGTCTCGCATTGTAGGCAGATGCTTTACCCTCTGAGCCACCAGGGAAGCCCACCTTATCAGATAGAGGTAATCAGATAAATTGAATATATCCATAGATATTTGAAAGTGGGGCAAAGAACAAGAGGAAAAATGAATCCAGTTTGGGGGAGTCTCATGCTTATAAAACCAGGAAAGGGATCCTTAAGATAAAACAAAATTAAGATTAAAAATACAAATTATGTATGAATGTGAATTTTTATTTATAATAAGAAAATTGTTATATATTTTAATATATATTATATACAATATAAATAGACTTCCCTAGTGGGTCAGACAGTAAAGCATCTGTCTACAATGCAGGAGACCTGGGTTCAATCCCTGGGTTAGGAAGATTCCCTGGAGAAGGAAATGGCAACCCACTCCAGTACTCTTGCCTAGAAAATCCCATGGACGGAGGAGCTTGATGCAGGCTACTGTCCATGGGGTTGCAAAGAGTCGGGCACGACTGAGTGACTTCACTTTCACTTTCACAATATAAATAATTATTATATACAATTGTTAACAATATATAATTGTTATATATATAATATATATAATTGTTATATATGTTACATATACAATATATAAATAACTGATGAATATCACTTTTAAAGGAAAATTGCACTGGACACTTATTAAAGAAAAAAGAATAATTTTTTTTCAAGACCACTGCAGTTGCAGAGAGCAGTTTGTCACTGTGGAGAACAAAATGCAGGGAGATGATTAAATTCTGAGGTGAGCTGGTGAAAAAGTGGGGGAAAGTTGGTCAGTGTGATAGTTCAATGTATTCGCTAAGTGCTGCTTTGGAAAGTTAGGTTCCTACATTCCCAGAGGGATTGGGAGAGAGGAACTCTATCTTTCTTGACTTTTTCGTTCCAAATGAATGACACTCATTTCACTTTTAGAAAGACATTTGTGGATGCAGAAGATTTCTAACTCAAAGAGGCAGAGAAAGAATTAACTATTTCAAGTTTTCCAAAGTAAATGCTCTAAGAAAAGGGAGACAGAAAGAAACCTGTGTAAAGTATAGTCAAGCTGAAGAAATGGTTGTCTATTCTGTTCACTACCAAAATTATCAAATCCTGAGAAATACTTGTAAATTTCTTACACATTTATATATTAGCTTTCTTTTCTGTAATCATTAGATACACTATATTTGATTATATCTTCCTGTAGCAACAATATTCTGATATCATTTCTTATAGAAAAATTCCATTTTCCCTTCAGTAAATTTGGCTAAAATAAATTTAAAGACGTTTATCTCAGATTTACTACTTATGATTAATAGTATGAAGAAAATTTTAGGATGGTTGCCATATTTAAAGAAATTACTGCCAGATTTGTTTCATATGTGTGCTCTAAACTTTCATAGAATTGCACATTTTTTGTTCAATAACTAATCATAAATATTCTCTGAACTAATCACATCCATCCACCAATCTGCCAGAAATTTCCTTGCTGTTGTTGTATACTTTGTTTACATTAATTTTGTCCGTGTTAGTATTTCATATCAAATAAATAAAAAGTTAATAAAAATCTGAATAGTATGATTAGGTAAGGCAAACTCAGATATGTGGAACAGGCATGAGCAAGGTGTGGTCTGGTAGAACTCACTTTGACTATTGTGTGGTGTGTAACCTGAGCACCAGTTTGCAGAACACTAGTGAAACATTAGGAAAACTCGGCAGAAAGGGGTCAGGCATGGTTGGTTCACGACAGAAATGTATATAGTATGTTCATAAAGCTAAACATAAAATCCCCTCTATTTGGGGGGGGGGTTCATATACAGCATGTCGAATTTTAGTTCTCCAGCCAAGGATGGAACCCATTCCCCCTGAAGTTGGAGCACAGCCTTAACCACCAGAATGCAAGGGATGTCCCCCTTCTACCTGTGAAATCTAAACGGTGGAACCGAACATCATTTGGCTATTTTTGTAAAGACAGTGATTTCTTTTTTTTTTTTTCAAACAGAATACAAATAAACTGCCAGATGAAAGTGATAAAACTGGAAAATTTTTGTTAGAATGACAAATTTTGTAACTGAGATTTTTGTTTGTTTAAATTTCATCAAATAAATTGTTACACATATATGGAGGGCAGATAATAGTCTTGCCTTGCTGAGCAAATGGAAGAGAAAGAATCAAATAGAAGAGAAAGTTAATTGAAAGCTGATCTAAGAGTTAACTTGAACAGAATCCCATTACCAGCTCTATAACTATGCCTTTGCATATATATAGGGAAAATTTTTCAAGGACAGTATAAAGCAAAATGTGCATTACATGCCATCTAAAGTAAGTTCCATTTCTGTGCTTGAATGGATAAAATGCTGCAAATTGAACACTGCTTGAAAAGACCTACTGAGAGACTGGAAATAATATTTTAAAAGGCCTTCAATGTCACGAAGGTAATTACTTTTCTTATGAAATAAGTGCTATCCTATGTTAGTAAAAGGAAAAGATGACACTGTTTGTCTTGTTCATTGCTGCAATATGATTTATCATAGTTCTTTTATGAGAGCCTCGTATTTCCTTGTCATACTTTGATTACGATTTTTTTCAGGGAAAATAATATTTTCACTTTTCAATTTAAATTTAGTGTGCAATCATAGTTGTCTGCAAACATATTGACAATCACAACAACACACTTGGAAAAATTAGAGTTCAGTTCAGCTTTCCTTTTACAAGAGAAAATAAGAGAAGACTGAAACAACTTCACATTTGTCTGCAAAAAGTTGAACACATTTAGAAAAAGGATGACAGTGTTTTCACCATCTCAAGTTCATAGTAGTCTGATTTTCAAAATCAATGTGGCTTATAATGATATACTTTTAGTATCATCTGGAAAATTAAAATAATTTTTTCCAAATTATTCTTTGGAGAATTCTTTCTACATTCTCTCCACTATGTTCATACATAAAACAAATTGCATTTCTAATCAAATAAGGAATAATTTCCTCGGATATATAAAAATAAGATGACATTAGGTTAGTATATGCCCTTTGAAATCATTGACTTGTCTAGTCTTCATGTATATTCTTTCACAGTTTGAGGTTGTTCATAAGTTTATTCAGGAAGGTTTTAGTGTCATTTCTGTGTTACACTTTAAAGTACATTTTCTTTTGAAGTGGACAAAGACTAGAATGTCATATTTTGCAAGCTAAGATGACTTATAATTAAATCATGTTATATAAAAAAACTTTAATTGTAAAATCAAATTTATCCAAGTCCTTCCTAACAAGAATTATTAATACAATTAAGTGTGAATAGTACCATTGGGTCTATAAGTTGGTAAAACCTTCGTAGAGGGACAATTTCGATCCACATACAATCAATTAAAATGTACTTACTTGTATGTCAGCAATTTCATTTCTATGAATTTATAACAAGGCAATAATTCTCTCCACTCCAACATTTTAAAGATGTCAACTATTTGATGATACCAAATGTTAAACAATGGTGAACCTTTCAAATTTGGTCTTACTTGGCAATAATTAAAACTGATATTGGTGATATATATAGGAAATATGTTCATAATAATTCAAGTGATTGTTCTCTAAGTCACTAAGTCATGTTTGACACTTTGTGACCCCATGGACTGTAGCTCACCAGGTTCCTCTGTCCATGGGATTTCCCAGGCAAGAAAACTGGAGTCAGTTGCAATTTCCTTCAAGGGATCTTCCTACCCAGTGATCAAACTCACCTCTCCTGCTTCAGCAGATGGATTCTTTACCGCTGAGTCACCAGGGAAGTCCATTTAAAGATAGCTATATATAAATTATCAGCATTATATTTCATTATTTTACTTTTTGAATGTGGTTTAAATGTACATAGAAGTTTTGGGAAAGGACAGAAACCAAAATATCCACCAATGATTGATATCTTATTTAATAGTAAAACTCAAAATTCATTCCCAATACATTATTTGCACTGAAAAATGTTTGTGACTAAATGAATAAGTCAATGAACACCATCAATTAAGAAAAATAAAAATAATAAGTTGAATAATAATATAATAATAATAATATGGATGTATATTCTCACCAATAATGTTAGACATTTTTCAATGACATTTTTGGAAATGCAATAAGGGAAAAATCACTGTAAAAAAAAAGAAACAAAAATTAGAAAGGAGGAAAAGAAAACTATAATTATTTGCAAATGATAGTGTTTTATACAGAGAAAACACAAGAGAATTAATTAAAAACTTAAAACTGTATAGATTTTAAAGAGTGTGACTAGAATTAAATCCAAATACTACATACAGCAATAAAAGAAAATTAATGGAAAAAAAGATGCCTACACTCAAAATAGAAATAAAATAAATAATGAAATGCCTGGAAATACATTTTACAACTTGAGTCTATGAGCATATGTAATTGTAACTACATAATTTTTTACAATACATAAAAGAAAATGAATGTTAGGCTATTTATCCTTACTATGAATGAAAAGATAATATTTAAATATACCAACTCTTAAGCTGATCAAAATATTTAAAGCAATCTTGATATTTCCAATGGTGACATTTTTGGACTTGAACATGAGGTCAATATGAAGGAACCAAGTCAAAGTAGTAAAAAAAAATTTAATATAGAAATAAAATGAATGGGACCAGAAACAAGTAGACAGTTTGCTACACTATACTTCAAACCCCAAATTAATTTTAAAGCATAGTGCAAATTCAAGAGCAGGCAGATATATTAAAACACATGTACAGAGAACATATAAAGATACAATTAGTATATAATGTGGTATGTAACAAAGTTTGCATTTTTATATGAGAGATGATGGATTATCAGTAAATGAAGATGAGGTAGTAATTTTTAAAGTATGAGGTTGAATTATTCCAAATCTTATATCAAAGAAATTCCAAATGGATGAATAGCAATATTTAAAAAAATCAGAGAAACCAAAACAAAGCTAGAAAATATATATAAATGAATAATACACATACTATTGAAACCAACACAAACCATTTTACCATAACAGAGGAGGTTAATATATATATAATATACATTTATTATGCATATAATATATACATTTATTATGTATATATACATATATACACATATTATTATATGTATTATCATGTATTATTATATGTATAATCTATATACATACAATATGCATATACATATAATATATATTTATTATGTATATTATATATATAATAAAAAGATTAAGAGGGGAAAGAGAGGAAGAGAAAGATTGACTTTTTAAATGTTAAAATATTTATGCCATTATCACATAGTAGAATTCATTGTCTTTTTTAATTTATAGAAGAAAACAGCACTAGACTTTCTGTATTTTCTAAATATATATAATTTGCATCATAAGAACAAGAAATAACTAATTTCACTTTTTAAAAGTCCATATTTATTCTATCAGTTTTATTTCTGGCCAAGTGTACCTTAAATGGGAGAAGGCAATGGCACCCCACTCCAGTACTCTTGCCCGGAAAATCCCATGGACGGAGGAGCCTGGTGGGCTGCAATCCATGGGGTCGCTAAGAGTCAGACACGACTGAGCAACTTCACTTTCACTTTCAACTTTCATGCATTGGAGAAGGAATCGGCAACCCACTCCAGTGTTCTTGCCTGGAGAATCCCATGGACGGAGAAGCCTGGTAGGCTGCAGTCCACGGGGTCGCACAGAGTCGGACACGACTGAAGCAACTTAGCAGCAGCAGCAGCAGCACTTTAAATAACTTGTCAAGAGATATGAGAATACTATGTATGTATACATCATATTTTTTCAGGAACAATCATTCCAGCTATATTTATAATAATAAACTGTTTATGCAATCTGAATTTAACACACCCAGGCATTCATTGCTATGGAAAACCATTCAAACTTGTAAAATGAGGCAGATAATCAAACAAATATATTGAACTGAAAATATTTAATTGGTCTTAACTTCACTTAACCACAAAGTATGAATGTTTTTCCATAGCAATGAATGCCTGACTGTCGTTCTTTTGTTCATTTCACAGTGGCAACCACTTTTTCATCTTTCAGATGTACCCTACCTCCAATCCCTACTATATTTAGCTCACTATTTTCCAGGCAATGTGTCTTTTAACACAAACACTTTAGTTTTGGGATATCATTTGGCATCTTACTATGAAAAATGAAGATTTAGTTTTCTTACATCCTGTATACACAGAGATACACAATACACATAGCCCATAAACATGCTTTCCATTAGCCCATTCTATCAATATTGTCAGATTTGGCTAGACAAATATTCAGTATTTATGTTCTTGGAACTGTATTAATTATTTTCCACTCAGACATGTGATATACTCCAATTGGGTTTCATTTATATAATAGTTTTTAATCAATAAATAATTGCAATAGTTACAGATTTTAAAATAGTTATTCAGCAATGTATAAGAAGTAGTTATTTCTACTTATTTCTCTTACAGACTTACAAGAATTTTTCTATTATCTTGTTTTTAAATTAATGTAAAAACATGCATTATAATAAATATTTAGGTAAAATAAACTTTAAGAATAAATCTATAAAAACACAGTGCTAAAAGAGAACACATACTGATCTATGACTTAAGTAGAATTAACACAGAGTAATGAAAATGACTCTTTTAATGAGTGAAAACCTACATTACAATACTAATTTTAAAAAGAAAGAAGGAAATGCTTTTGAATACTAGTGTAACAATTTATGTTATGTTGCCATCTGTTTTATTTTCTTATCCACAGACAGACAGAAACATGATAATGGTATTATTATAGTTGTTTTCTTCACTAATTGATCTTTACCTGTTTTCTAGGTCTCCAGCTATGAATTTTACGTGCTATATTAATTTTACATTTTATAGAACAAAGTATTTGATATTAAAAAAGCTGTTTTCTTCCAATTAAACTGCATTTCATTAAGTCTAATTACTATATCATTGGGCTTCCCAGGTGTCTCAGTGGTAAAGATGCCGCCTGCCAATGAGGGGAGATGTCAGAAATGAGAGTTCGATCCCTGGGTCCGAAGATCCCGTGGTGAAGGAAATGGCAACGCACTCCAGTATTCTTGTCTGAAAAACTCCATGGACGGAAGAGCCTGGAGTGCTACAGTCCATGGGGTCTCAAAGAGTTGAACACAAGCTGAGTGACTGAGCACACGTCATTATGTCATCATTAAAATTTTCTTATTTAACCCATTTAGTTATGTAATAATTTCCAATCTTTGTTTGTCTAGGCTCAGAGTCTTTAACTTTCCCCCAAACCTGCTTCCCCTATCTCTGTCATGAGCAAAATCCATTAAGACACCCCAGGATACGAAAATGGAATCTGGGTAATAAAGTAACACTAACAGTTTTTTTTTTTTTTCCCCTTTGTGCATCATCTAGTTTGGTCCTAGAGTGCTGCATGCAGATGTCTTATTTCAGGCACTTCAGACCAGCGTCCCCAGTGCAAAAAGGGCTGCGACCTCTAATGGCTGAAGTTGAGGATGCTTCAGCTCTGCCGGCCATGTGCAGAAGAGCTGGCAACTCAAACCTCTGTTCAGAGACACTGCACTAAGTACACTTTGCCTGGCATTGTCATCTGGAGCCGAGCAGGACAGCTGCCTAGGACCCACAAGAACACTAACCTCTTCTGACTGACAAGAAGCTAATGAAGCAGCCTGTTGTGGACGGAGAGACTAGAGCGACTGGAGCAGGAGCTTGCACCTTTGCCAGCTCTAATCAATCAAGCTTTACTTGCTTCCTGAACTGTACTCAGTCTATTGCTGCACCAACTCAGGAGGGTAGGTAATGCCTCCTGAATCTTTTATCCTCAGTTAATGTCAATGAATATTTGCAATTGTTCAAGCAAAAATCCTGAAGTCACTTTTTACTTATTTCCACTCACACATCAATCCTGTTGCTGCTACTCTCAAAATATATTCTCGATCTAACCAGGGTCTCAATATTCCCCTAAACCACAGGAGTCCATTCACTGGAATCTCTTGAATGAATCTGAATTCAAATGCACTGACCTGTTTTATAATAAGCACTGTGCTTTATTCTGTTGAAGGAGGCCGTGAAGACTATGTGAGCTCTGGCTGAACTGCCAGCGGGAAGAAGTTTGAGGTGCCTCTTGCTTTCCCTTTGTCCCCGGGCTGCATGACCCATGTATTCTTTATGAGTGAGGAGCTTTTCCAAGGATGCATGCAGCCTTGAGAGAGTAAGGCAGTGTTGAGATCATCTGCACTGAATACACAATTGAAACCGAGTTAAAACCTCTACATAAGCTTTTAAGATCCTCCCCGGCAGATGTGCAGGCTGTACGAGACAAGTCTCTTATGTAAGTTCCCATGTTTATTTATTTTTATTTTAAATTCCTTTCAAGACACAAAACCATATCCTCACCACAAAGCTTTCTCACGTGGCAGTTTGGGAACTTCACCCACTTCCCTCCCATTACTACTGCTCCTGCCCCTTTTGTGTCGGGTAGACCCTGAACTGAGTCCCTTCCCTACCAGGTGCCGCTCCCACTAATACAGAGAGTAGGTTCAGCAGAGCAGGACGGGAAAATTACCTGCTGATTAAGGTATGGGGAAGGGAGTGCTCCAGCTCTAAAGACCCCTTCTCCCAGAGGGAGAGAAGTGGGACACTTTTAAGGGATAAGAGGTAGAATGGGTCATCAGAACTGAGGAAAAGGGGATGATTTTCAGCAACAGCCAGAGCATGAGCAGTCCTTCTGGTTCCCTTGCAGAGGGGCTAATTGTGCCTAACAAAGTGCTAGTACCACTTTGGGCAGCGATCCTAGCATGGTAATGAAGCAAAGGCAACTTTCAGACACTTTGGGTGCTATCTCTGCAGGCACTGCCCACCTGGTCAGGTTGGAACCGGTTCTGGGTGGTTGACGGTCTCCATCTTGGGCCTCTCTGGCTCGGGCTGGTTCTGGGGTTTTATTTACATGGCAGCTACTTTAGTCTTGGTTTCTGTTAAGCAGGCACAGCTGTGGGATTGGACTAAGATTTGGTGTGAAATCAAAGGAAAGTAGGTGGAGCTCAGTGCAGGTGTAAGTCCTTTCCCAGTGACATTGCCTTCTCCTTAACCCTGGCAACGATGAATGGGTTCTCTATTCCCACACTTTTATTTCAAAAAATATTGTATAAATTATATCATACAACATGTAACCTTTAGAATTTACTTTTTTTATGCAAAATAATTCCCTGGAGACTATCCACGTTGTGTGTAGCAATAATTTGTTTCTTTTCATTGCTGAGTAGTATTCTATGACATGTATGTACCATAAATGTGCTTAACTATTCACCCATTGAAAGGATTCTGAGTTGTTTTCAGTTATTGGGATAATGCTTCTGTGTATAGGTTTTGTATATGTCTTCATTGTTTTGAAATAAATGACTACCCAAGAGTGAAATTTATGGGTGGCATGGAGGTTGCATATTTAGTTTTATTAAGAAATTGCCAAAGTGAGGATGCTGTACCAGTTTATATTTTCTCCAGGAGTGTATGTTTAATTTAGTATTTCTGCAACATTGTTAGCATTTTATATTTTAGCAATTCTCATAAGTATGTGGTGATATTATTGTTTTAATTTGCATTTCCCTGATGGCTAATGATGTTCTCTTTTGCCATCTGTATACTATTTTCAGTGAAATGTCTATACACCTCTCTTTTACATTTTCTCATTGAATTGCTTGCTTTTTGGTTGATTGGTTGTTTTACTATTGAGTTTGAGAGTTCCTTTTATATTCTAAATACTAATCTTTTGTCAGCTATGTGGCTTGCAAATATTGTCATCATATCTACAGCTTGACTTTTCTTTATCTAAATAGTGTCTTTCATGAACATTTTAAAACTTTTCCCCCAGTTTTATTGAGATACATGTGACATATGACATTAGTAAATTTTAGGTATAAAAATGCAAAATTTTTTTCATGTATATTTATGGAGAATGATTTTTTAACTTTGATGAGGTTTAACTTGTCTGTTTATTTTTTTCCCTAAATGGATCATGCTTTTGGTGTTAGGTCCAAGAGCTCATTGCTTAACCTCTGGTCAAGCAGACTATCATCTAAATTTTTTATAGTTTTACATTTTATATCTATGGCATAATTTGAGTTAACTTCATATGTACTATGAAGTGTAGCTTGAGGTTCATTTTTGGGCATATGTATATCCAATTGATTCAAGATTGTTTGTCAATCACTGTTTTTTCTCCATTGATTTGCCTGTGCAACCACAACAAAAATCATGTAGCCATTTTTGGGGTGGGGTCTAGTTTTGAGTTCTCTATTCAGGTTCATTGATCTGTGTGTTTGCAATCCATCCTTCCATCAATACTATTACACATTGCTTCTATTACTGTAGCTATTATAGTCATAAAACTGGTTAACGTGATTCTCTCCGTTTATTCTTCTTTTTCAAAATTGATTTAGATAACCTAAGTGCTTAGACATTTTCAAATAAATTTTAGAATCAAATTTTCTGTATCTGGAAAAAAAAAAAAAAGAAAACTTGTGGCAGTTTTGACTGGAATTTGATTAATTCTGATTAGGGGAGAATTGACCATTGTTAATACATATACAAACTAGTATTTTACTGATTTGCTTGTATTTACATAAGAATAAATACATTAAACAATGTCAATTCTCATTCGCTTACGAAATCTGCTGCCTACCAATCTGGAGTTATCCGCCTGTTTCTTGATTTCACTGTTCTCCATGTCTGTGGACCAGTTCTGAATTCCACCAGGTGAATACCTGTGGTTGGGAACCCACATGTCTCTCTTTCCTCTCTAATTTTTCTATCTCAAAGTAGATGCCAAGTTTTTATTTGCCCCTTCCTTTCCTAGTTACTATTCAGTCTTATCTGCTACTATTTTTTTCTTTGCTCATTCCACATAACATAATGGGCTTAATGAATGAATGCAATATTGAGATTATTTTAATTCAATTTGTACTAACTTAATAAGCATTAAAATATTTAGTTTTATATTTCTTTTTAGTAGTGAAGTTTAGTATTTTTAATGATATACATGTTCATGCTTTCTTCTGAGAAATATCCCCATATGGTCTTTTTTGTCTGTTAGAAGCTGGATAAATATCTTGCCATTTGTATAAATTCAGTTTTTAATAAATAGCTCTTTGTCCTATTTCTGTTTTACTTTTACTTTTAAATTTTGACATTGTTTTCAGGAGTTTTTCTTTTTAACTAGAATATTACTTAAAAGTTTTTATCTATTGGGTGAACTTTAATATAAAAAAATTACTTCAAATAGAGTCCAAAGTCCATTTCTACTGAAATTAAAATTTATGTCTCTTTTGGAAAAATATTGCACCAGTATGGAAAACTTTTGTCTGTAAATTATGAGGTATGAATCTGAATGTGTGTCTTTTCAGTTTGTATTATTTTGCCACCAACTTTTTAAAAATTTTACCTATATCGTCATATTGATGTGTTGAATTTGTGTGAGTATATATGAACTTGCCTGTATATAATAAGGGTTTTTGTTTTAGACTATTCCTATAAATATTAGCAATTACTTTTTAATTTATAACTATCGATTTTCTTTCATATCAAATATAATTATCTTATTAACTAAAATTTTAATACGTGGTAGAGAATAATTAGTGTGTCATTTTGAAATATTTTGTTTTTACATATTTTCTTTTCTGGATAAATTTATGATCCTGCTGAAATTTTGATTTAAATTACTTAGCACTGGAATTTTAATTGAAAAGTATTTTCAGAGAGTTTTAAAATTCCTGCTATTAAGTTTTCTAAAGAAGAACCATTGATGGCCTTCATCCTATTCAAGTTTGTATTTTTTAAATTTAATGATTCTGAATACGTCATTAAATATTTTATTTTTGATGAAAAGATTTATTACTGTCATTTTATTGTATTTGCAATCACAGTTGATTTTTCAGGATGGTTCTTTTATTTATTCAAAGATGTCTATATATTTGTCAAATAAATATTTATTTTGCTCAGACTACATATTAGTGACTGTTCTTAATATTGAGGATATTGCATCCCACTTGGGGACAGATGAAAGATACAATTCATAAACATCATGGTACCAGATAATAATAACGATAGCAAGAAAATGAAGATGGTTATGAAGAAGATGATTCCAGTTAGGGGTATTATGAATACAGTGATCAAGGACCAACTCTCAGAGGTTTTCACAGTTTGAATTTCATTTCTAATATTTTAATTGGAATTGTTTATAGTTTTAATCTCTTTTTTCCTAGTTAATGGGCTTCATTGGTGGCTCAGATGGTAAAGAATCCTGATGCAATGCAGGAGACCTGGGTTCAATCCCTGAGTCAGGAAAATCCTCTGGCGAAGGGAATGGCTACCCACCCCAGTATTCTTGGCTAGCACTTCCCATGAACAGGTCTATCATCCTATATTTAAAGTACTTTTTATGTCACTTTAATTCAAAGCTCAACCCTGCTCAAACACTGGATAAAGCTTAGAGGTTTTTTTGGTTTGTTTTCATTTCTGTTTTTGATACTGGGCTATGATTATCATCTTCATGTTTGGTTAATATGCTGATATAATTAATGATCTTCATCTTATTTCAGTCACCTGTAGCTCTTTTACATGATCCAGATTATTTCAGACTAATTAGTGTGATTTTTAGTAGTTAATTTACCACCTATCCCTAAAGTGAAGCAGGATTCTTAAATTATGCTGCTGTTTTTTCTGAACTTCTATCTTTGACAATTTTTCTTAAAATGCCTATCACTTTATTGTACTGAAGATGTACTGAAATGATAATAATAGTATCTACCAATGATAATTTATGTATTTGTTAGACATGCTTTTGTGTGTTCCACCTACTTTTTAAATCATGTAGCCCATGAAATAGATTAATGGATGGCATCGTTATTCTAGATTTACACATGAGGAACCCAGTCACAGAAAAGTGAAGTAACTTAAGATAGTATCACAGCTTCTACACTATTGTGGATTTTACATGTTAAATGAAGCATTAACACCTGAGAATATTATTTTTAGCTTCACTGTATACTTCCTTTAAAAATACAGACTATTTGAAAATATAATATTTTTAGGACTTCTGATTTAAAATTGAGTCTGGAAACAAGATACTTACATAATCTAACATTCACTTAAATAATCATTAAGACAGAGTGAAATTAAGGAAATGAAAGTAAGATAAATAATGAGCTCAACAGTAGTAAAAATGAGGAAGAAAGAATCTAAGAAAATACCTGGTAACTGTAAAACCAACCAAACTACTAAGAACAGTATACCCATTTTGCTTTGTGACAGTATTGAATTTCACCTTGTAAAATGAATTCTCCTAAAAATATTTTTTAAAAGGTTAGGAGAGGACTAAAGCTCTCTTCACATCCCTAACTTAAAAACTAATTACTCAAAACAAACAGAAAAGTTAGCTTTTCTAACTTTTCTAAGTAGCTGTTCCTCACTATGTGGCTTTGATCCAGAAGTCTTCCTCTTTTCTGTATCTTTCTGCATCTATTTATGTTTTTAATTCCCAGAAAACAATGATATAAAATGGAAGTAGATAGAATGACTGGCATGACCTATTACATCCTGGGAAGAGTTTCAGGTAGATTGCACGTTCTAGGAAGGAGAATTTTTGTCTGGTTTATTTACTTGTAAATCCCCATTATTTATCATGTGGAAGACACTAACTAAAATTTTGAATTAAAGGTATAAAGCAGTGTAGGTCATATTGGAAACTTGTCAACTGTAGACACTAGAGATTTCAGATTTCTTTATTCTGCACTGGAATATAAAGCCAGCAGCACTAGAAGCCTTCATTCTTGTACAGCAGAAAAGGAAAACAGTCTGGGAGCCCACACCCAACAACTCTCCATATTTAAATTACGAAACAATTTTTATTTCTTTCAACTTAGCCAATTCTCATACCCATTTCTACAGACCAACTGTGGCTAGTTCACTGATCAAGGTCAAGTAACTAATACTAAAAGCTAGACATGGTTAACAAACGAGCTATGAAAAAAATTAAAAGAGAAAGCTATGTTGAAAACTCAGAAGACCATGCATATTGAGTTCTATGAATTAAGTTTTTTCATAGTTTAATATTTCTTTAATTAATTTATTTTTAACTGAAGGATAATTGCTTTACAGAATTTTGTTGTTTTCTGTCAAACCTCAATATGATTCAGCCATATCCCCTCCCTGTTGAACCTCCCTCCCATCTTCCTCCCCATCCCACCTGCTAGGTTGATACAGCGCACCTGTTTGAGTTTCCTGAGACATACAGCAAATGCCCATTGGCTATCTATTTTACATATGGTAATGTACATTTCCATGTTACTCTTTCCATACATCTCACCCTCTTCTCCCCTCTCCCCGTATCCATAAGTCTGTTCTCTATGTCTGTTTCTCCATTGCTGACCTGTAAATAAATTCTTCAGTGATGTTTTTCTAGATTCCATATATATGTGTTAGAATATGATACTTATCTTTCTCTTTCTGACTTACTTCACTCTGTATAATAGGCTCTAGGTTCATCCACCTCATTAGAACTGACTCAAATGCACTTTCTATGGCTGAGTAATATTCCATTGTGTATATGTACCACAGCTTTCTTAGCCAGTCATCTGCTGATGGACATCTAGGTTGCTTCCATGTCCTGGGTATTATAAACAGTGCTGCGATGAACATTGGGATACACGTGTCTCTTTCCCTTCTGGTTTCCTCAGTATGTATGCCCAGCAGTGGGATTGCTGGATCATAGGGCAGTTCTATTTCCAGTTTTTTAAGGAATCTCCACACTGTTCTCCATAGTGGCTG
>NW_011494581.1:93668-102529 GCF_000754665.1 Bison bison bison
TCTATGGCTGAGTAATATTCCATTGTGTATATGTACCACAACTTCTTTGTCCATTCATCTGTCAATGGACATCTAGGTTGCTTCCATGTTCTAGCTATTGTAAATAGTGCTGCAGTGAACAAAGGGGTGCATGTGTCTTTCAATTTCTGTTTCCTCAGAGTATATGCCTAGGAGTGGGATTGCTGGATCATATCAGGGTTTTGTTCTTAGTATTATGAGGAATCTCCATGCCATCTTGCATAGTGGCTGTATCAGTTTATATTCCCACCAACAGTGCAAGAGGGTTCCCTTTACTCCACACCCTCTCCAGCATTCATTGGTTGTAAACTTTTTGATGATGGCCATTCAGACTGGTATGAGGTGATATCTCATTGTAGTTTTGATTTGCACTTCTCTAATGATGAGCAATGTTGAGTTTCTTTTCATGTGTTTGTTAGCCATCTGTATGACTTTGGAGAAATGTCTGTTTAGGTCTTTTCCCCACTTTTTTTTTTTAATTTAATTTTATTTTTAAACTTTACATAATTGTATTAGTTTTGCCAAATATCAAAATGAATCCACCACAGGTATACATGTGTTCCCCATCCTGAACCCTCCTCCCTCCTCCCTCCCCATACCATTCCTCTGGGTCGTCCCAGTGCACTAGCCCCAAGCATCCAGTATCGTGCATCAAACCTGGACTGGCATCTCGTTTCATACATGATATTTTACATGTTTCAACGCCATTCTCCCAAATCTTCCCACCCTCTCCCTCTCCCACAGAGTCCATAAGACTGTTCTATACATCAGTGTCTCTTTTGCTGTCTCGTACACAAGGTTATTGTTACCATCTTTCTAAATTCCATATATATGCATTAGTATACTGTATTGGTGTTTTTCCTTCTGGCTTACTTCACTCTGTATAATAGGCTCCAGTTTCATCCACCTCATTAGAACTGATTCAAATGTATTCTTTTTAATGGCCGAGTAATACTCCATTGTGTATATGTACCACAGCTTTCTTAGCCAGTCATCTGCTGATGGACATCTAGGTTGCTTCCATGTCCTGGGTATTATAAACAGTGCTGCGATGAACATTGGGATACACGTGTCTCTTTCCCTTCTGGTTTCCTCAGTATGTATGCCCAGCAGTGGGATTGCTGGATCATAGGGCAGTTCTATTTCCAGTTTTTTAAGGAATCTCCACACTGTTCTCCATAGTGGCTGTACTAGTTTGCATTCCCACCAACAGTGTAAGAGGGTTCCCTTTTCTCTACACCCTCTCCAGCATTTATTATTTGTAGACTTTTGGATCGCAGCCATTCTGACTGGTGTGAAATGGTACCTCATAGTGGTTTTGATTTGCATTTCTCTGATAATGAGTGATGTTGAGCATCTTTTCATGTGTTTGTTAGCCATCTGTATATCTTCTTTGGAGAAATGTCTATTTAGTTCTTTGGCCCATTTTTTGATTGGGTCATTTATTTTTCTGGGGTTGAGCTATAGGAGTTGCTTGTATATTTTTGAGATTAGTTGTTTGTCGGTTGCTTCATTTGCTATTATTTTCTCCCATTCTGAAGGCTGTCTTTTCACCTTGCTAATAGTTTCCTTTGATGTGCAGAAGCTTTTAAGGTTAATTAGGTCCCATTTGTTTATTTTTGCTTTTATTTCCAATATTCTGGGAGATGGGTCATAGAGGATCCTGCTGTATTGAGTTGTATGAGCTGCTTGTATATTTTGGAAAGTAATCTCTTGTCAGTTGTTTCATTTGCTATTATTTTTTCCCATTCTGAGGGTTGTCTTTTCACCTTGGTTATAGTTTCCTTGCCTGTGCAAAAGCTTTTAAATTTAATCAGGTCCCACTTGTTTACTTTTTTTTTTTTTTCCATTACTCTAGAAGGTGGGTCACAGAGGATCGTACTTTGATTTATGTCAGCAAGTGTTCTGCCTATATTTTCCTCTAAGAGTTTTATAGTTTCTGGTCTTACATTTAGGTCTTTTATTCATTTTGAGTTTATCTTTATGTATGGTGTTAGGAAGTGTTCTAATTTTACCCTTTTATATGTAGCTGTCCAGTTTTCCCAGCACCATTTATTGAAGAGGATGTTTTTTCCCCTTAGATATTCTTTCCTCCTTTGTCAAAAATAAGGTACCCATAGGTGTATGGATTTATTTCTGGCCTTTCTATCTTGTTCCATTGGTCTATATTTCTGTATTTGTGCCAGAAGCATATTGTCTTGATGACTGTAGCTTTGTAGTATAATCTGAAGACAGGAAGGTTGATT
This sequence comes from Bison bison bison, assembly GCF_000754665.1. NCBI lineage: Eukaryota > Metazoa > Chordata > Mammalia > Artiodactyla > Bovidae > Bison > Bison bison. The sequence continues at coordinate 95,933 of NW_011494581.1, forward strand.
CCTCCAGCTCCATTCTTCTTTCTCAAGACTACTTTGGCTATTTAGGGTCTTTTGTGTTTCCATATGAATTGTAAAATTTTTTATTCTAGTTCTGTGAAAAATGTCGTTGGTAATTGATAGGTATCACATTGAATCTGTAGATTGCACTTGGTATGATAGCCACTTTTACAATATTGATTCTTCCTACCCAGGAACTTGAAATATCTCTCCATCTGTTTATGTAATCTTTGATATCTTTCATCAGTGTCTTATGATTTTCTGTGTATTCTATCCTTGGGTAAGTTTATTCCTAGATATTTAATTATTTTTCTTGCAATTGTGAAAGGGATTGATTCCCTAATTTCTCTTTCTGATTTTTCATTGTTAGTGTATAGAAATGCAAGTGATTTCTATGTATTGATTTTGTATCCTGCAACTTTACTAAATTCACAGATCAGCTCTAGTAATTTTCTGATATTATCTTTAGGGTTTTGAACAGTATTATATCATCTGCAAACAATGAGAGCTTTACTTCTTTTCTGACCCGGATTCCTTCTATTTCTTTTTCTTCTCTGATTGCTGTAGCTCGGACTTCCAAAACTATGTTGAATAATAGTTGTGAAAGTGGACACCCTTGTCTTGTTCCTGATCTTATGGGGAATGCTTTCCATTTCACATTGAGAATAATGTTTGCTGCAGGCTTATCATATATGGTCTTTACTATGTTGAGGTAGGTTTCTTCTGTACCCATTTTTTTTAAGCATAAATGGGTGCTGAATTTTGTCAAAGTCTTTTCCTGCATCTACTGAGATTATCATATGGTTTTATCTTTCAATTTGTTATTACAGTGTATCACATTGATTGATTTGCATATATTGAAGAATCCTTGTATCCCTGGAATAAACCCAACTAGATCATGGTGTATGAGCTTTTTGATGTGTTGCTGAATTCTGTTTGCTAAACTTTTGTTGAGGATTTTTGCATCTATGTTCATCAGTGATATTGGCCTATAGTTTTCTCTTTTTGTGCTGTCTTTGATTTTGGCATCAAGGTGATGGTGACCTCATAGAATGATTTTGGAATTGTTCCTTCCTCTGCAAATTTTGAAAAAGTTTTAAGAGGCTAGACATTAACTCTTCTCTAAATGTTTGATAGAATTCTCCTGTGAAGCCATCTAGTCTTGGGCTTTTGTTTTTAGGGAGATTTTTTATCACAGCTTCAATTTCAGTGCTTATAATTGGGTTTTTCATAATTTCTGTTTCTATTTCTTCTCTATCCTGGAGAATGTTCCATGTGCACTTGAGAAGAAGGTGTATTCTTCTTCATTTGTATGCAGTGCCCTGAAGATATCATGGAGATCCATCTCATCTAATGTATCATTTAAGACTTGTGTTTCCTTGTTAATTTTCTGTTTTGATGACCTATCCATTGGTGTGAGTGGAGTGTTAAAGTCTCCTACTATCATTATGTTACTGTCAATGTCTCCTTTTATGTCTGTTAGTGTTTGTCTTATATATTGGAGTTCTTCTATGTTTGGTGCATAGATATTTACAATTGTTATGCATTCCTCTTGGCTTGATCCCTTGATCATTATGTAGTGTCCTTCCTTATCTCTTGTAATCTTCTTTATTTTAAGGTCTATTTTGTCTGATATGAGGATTGCTACTACAGCTTTCTTTTGTTCCCCATTTGCATGGAGTATATATTTCCATCCTGTCATTTTTAGTCTATATGTATCTTTACATCAGAAATGGGTCTCTTTTAGACAGCATGTACATGGGTCTTGTTTTTGTATCCATTCAGCCAGTCTGTGTCTTTTGGTTGGAGCATTTAATCCATTTACATTTCCTATATATATGTTCCTATTGCCATTTTCTTAATTGTTTGGGTTGATTTTGTAGATCTTTTTTGTTCTGTTGTATTTCTTGACTATATAAGCCCCTTTAACATTTGTTAAAAAGCAGGTTCGGTGGTACTGTATTCTCTTAACTTTTGCTTGTCTGAAAAGCTTTTTATTTCTCCATCAATTTTGAATGAGATCCTTGCTGGGTACAGTAATCTTGGTTGTAGATATTTCCCTTTCAGTACTTTAAGTATATCCTGCCATTCCTTTATGGTCTGCAGAGTTTCTCTTAAATCAACAATTTTATAGAAAATGAAAGAGCAAATAAATTAGACCCATGTTCAAATATAAGGTCAATTCAATGTCCAAACTTAAGGATATAATAGCCACAGATAAACTTCAGTTCTATATTCTTCTTCAGGAAGTCAAAGTCTTTCAAACACAACTTTACTATGATCTTTACATAATATATATTACTATATATTACACATATTGTATGGGATTCCACCTGCATTGCAGATGTGGGTTTGATCCTTGGGTCAGAAAGATCCCCTGTAGAAGGAAATGGCAACCCACACCAGTATTCTTGCCTGGGAAATCCCATGGATAGAGGAACCTTGGCAGGCTTCAGTCCATGGGGTTGCAAAAGAGTTGGACACTTTTGCACACAACTGAACAACAGCACACCTGTTGTATATCTGTTTTGCTTTTATGGTCTTGATGAGACTAATGAATTTTAAAAGTGAAAGAAACAATAATCCAAACAATAATTTTTCTTAAATTGTGATTTTTACATTTTTACTCTGATTACATTATTGCAATCCTGAAGCTATGAATATCTCACAAAAGTAAAAATAAAGCCAAATCCCTTATATCTTTTAGAAATAAGGCAGGAATTGTATATAAGTGCTATATATAAATGTGGTGAAAAAGAAGCTCAAGGTTTAAAATGAAAACAATTTTAATTGATTCTAAATGTTCTACTAGATAGGCATGGGATTTTTACCAGATTTATTAAGCATAATTTTCATTATCAGAGAATAAATGAGACAGAAAGCTCTACCTACTGCATGTAGGTGTTGTATGGAAGACGTAAAATAATGTGTGAAAGTTATTTGAAAATTGTCTAAAAATCCTTGTTTTGACAATGAAATTAATAATCACAGGAAAACAAAGAAAACAATAAATAGGTTATATTGAAAACTTGAAAGATTATATTGAAAATTTGAAACAAATAATTAAGCAGTGTATGAGGAAAGCCAAATACTAAATAATTTTCTTTGGGGTTAACTAATATCTCATACTCGTGTAGGTTTAATAATCACTAACAAATTAGTTAACTTTCTCCCTAATGACTTGAAAAACACAGGCCATTTGATCAAGGACTTCATTAGTAGATTTTAAATTACTTTTATTGTAGCACAGTATATTATCAACTCAACGTAAGTAGCCCAGAAATAAACTAAATCTACTCAGCTTAGATCTTAATCACACCCATAGTTATTCATAATTAATAAAATTCATTTTATTAATAATATGCTAAATATATGCAAATATAATGTGTACAATTATAGTGAATATAACAGATGAAAAGAATAGTTTAAAAATTTATCATAAGGAAAGGGCATTTAAGTAACATTTATCATTTAGTCTCTTGATATTTGGAGCAAAATTTAAAAATTAATTAGTATCATGCATTTTCTGTTAATGAGAATAATGTGTGGCTTTAAATTGGTCTCTTCAAGTCTCTCATAATCATACAATGTTCTGCCAGACTTCTGAAAATATGTGTGTAAACGCTTGGATTTCTCTTTCTACTAAGTATATTTAAGTACGACAGGACATTTTCTTTGTAAACTCATACAGATCAGTAGTGTAAAAAAAAAAAAGCATGTCTTATCTTTGCATCATTTGCTGGCTTGTCTTGCCCTTTTCTTAGTTTTCTTGTTAATCTTTCTGGGCCCAGCCTAACCCAAAACTCCTTCAGAGGCTTCAAAATGACTTTGGCAGGGGACCGTTTATTCTCTGTAGCCTATTTCAGACTTAATAGCCCTAGTGCTTTTGAGAGGCCTAAAGTAGTTTCTTTAATTTGTTCATGGTCAATCAGGCACAAATCTATACATGGCTCATTTTCTGCATAATGAACAGCCTCAGATTAAGATGTCTAAATGCTATAAGGATTGAAAAAATATAGATCCCTTTTTTGTGTGACATTATAAAATAAACACCTCCAAAATGAATTTGAAGAAATACCATATCATGTCTTCCATATATTACTTACCTCATTTTGAAATATCAACTATCAAATTCTTTAAAATGTTTCTAATTTTTATACTGATTATTTTAAGTGGTTCACAGGTAAATGCTTGCTATAACAAATAGGTAAAGTCCCATAGGTTAGGCTATTTACAATTGTATCTCTATTAATTCCACCATGGATTTCTCACCATATTAACATATGCATTTGAGAACCCGCTCCAGTATTCTTCCTGGGAAATCCCATGGACAGAAGAGCCTGGAGGGCTACAGTCTATGGTGTCGCAAGAGTTGGACACGAATGACACTAAATGGACACAAAACCAGTACCACCAGCAATGTATTCTTATGCTTGTGACAACACCTAATTTTTTCTAAAAAAAGAGTTTTGAACAGACTATGGAGAATCTACTTGCAGTAAATGAATATGTTACTCCCATAAACAAGTATTTAAAGATATGCATTTGATGATTGATATAAAACATCATTGTCAAAATATTTAATAGTGTGGGTTTTTTTGCAAAGTGCTAATCATTCAGTTAGTAAATTTTAATGTAGTGACAGGAAGATTTATGAATTTGATTTACTTTAAATTTTCTCACTGTATGTAGTCAAATTTATTTCTTTTGCCACACTTTTTCTTCTGGAAATGGAAAAGTAAAAAACAACAACAAAATATTTTTGAGTTATATATTATGGTAACCTGATGCAAAGAGTCAGCTCATTGGAAAAGAGCCTGATGCTGGGAAAGATTGAAGACAGGAGGAGAAGGGGACGACAGAGGATGAGACGGTTGGATGGCATCACCGACTCAATGGCCATGCGTTTGAGCAGGCTCTGGGAGATGGTGAAAGACAGGGACGCCTGGTGCGCTGCAGCCCATGGGGTCACAGAGACTCGGACACAACTGAGGGACTGAACAACAACACTGTACTTCCAAGAGCCGTGTCATGGAAAAAAACACACACACAAGAAAAGGGATAGACTGTGACTATATTACTCTTTTAGTAATGGAACCTACAAACCATTTAATAATATAATAAGATTTCCTACTTTCAAAGATTTAATTTTCTATTCAAGTCTGATTTTAGCTAATTAGGTTTATATGGTTGAAACATGCCTTTCCACTTTCCTTTTCTGTGTGCTATATTGCATAGAATTCAGCTGAAACATTTTAATATCATATAATTATTACATAGCTGGTGTAATCAATTAAAAGGGTACTGAGAGATATGTGATTTTTTTTTTTAATCTGTTCACTTTTCAACCAAGAAAAAAGGGTAAATAATTGTCTGCAAGGTTTTTGCTGGGTATCCTACGACTTATAAATTAAGAATAAATTTAGACAGAATACAAACTTATGTTTTCCCAAATTATATATTAGTTATTCACCAGATATTTTTAATATTAAAAGCAACCTATTTAAATTTATGATTTGTAAGCCATAATATCAGAATATCTGTTATGAACATGCAAACAAAATAACATCTTTTTTGAAAGAATGGGAAATATAAAACAATTACTTATCTACTTTCAACACTTAACTCTACCAATTTCGTAATTATAGCTAATATTTATCAAGCTCCATTGTGCTGGTCATGATGCTATATACAAAATCTGATCATTTTGCTTAATGTTTGCAGCAATTTGATAACAGTGTTACTAGGCTAGATTGTTATCCTTGTTATACTCATGAAGTGACAAACACCTGTAAAAATAAAATAGTTTGTCTAAGATCACTCAGGTCAGAAGTAGCTTAGTTGGCTGTTCTAGAAGACCCTTTATAATTTATTTTCATTATTTTGGAATTTTATTAGAGTATAGCTTGTTTTCAGTGTTGTATTAATGTCTTCTATAAAGCAAAGTGATTTAGATGTGCATATATATATATATATTCTTTTTCATATTTTTTTTTCCATTATGATTTCTCACAGGATCAGATCAGATCAGATCAGATCGTCGCTCAGTCGTGTCTGACTCTTTGCGACCCCATGAATCGCAGCACGCCAGGCCTCCCTGTCCATCACCAACTCCCAGAGTTCACTCAGACTCATGTCCATCGAGTCAATGATGCCATCCAGCCATCTCATCCTCTGTCGTCCCCTTCTCCTCCTGCCCCCAATCCCTCCCAGCATCAGAGTCCCTTCCAATGAGTCAACTCTTTGCATGAGGTGGCCAAAGTACTGGAGTTTCAGCTTTAGCATCATTCCTTCCAAAGAAATTCCTGGGCTGATCTCCTTCAGAACGGACTGGTTGGATCTCCATGCAGTCCAAGGGACTCTCAAGAGTCTTCTCCAACACCACAGTTCAAAAGCATCAATTCTTCGGTGCTCAGCCTTCTTCACAGTCCAACTCTCACATCCATACATGACCACTGGAAAAACCATAGCCTTGACTAGACGAACCTTTGTTGGCAAAGTAATGTCTCTGCTTTTGAATATGCTATCTAGGTTGGTCATAACTTTCTTTCCAAGGAGTAAGCATCTTTGAATTTCATGGCTGCAGCCACCATCTGTAGG
>NW_011494581.1:102791-103139 GCF_000754665.1 Bison bison bison
CTTTAAGCCAACTTTTTCACTCTCCACTTTCACTTTCATCAAGAGGCTTTTGAGTTCCTCTTCACTTTCTGCCATAAGGGTGGTGTCATCTGCATATCTGAGGTTATTGATACTTCTCCCGGCAATCTTGATTTGAGCTTGTGTTTCTTCCAGTCCAGCGTTTCTCATGATGTACTCTGCATATAAGTTAAATAAACAGAGTGACAATATACAGCCTTGACGAACTCCTTTTCCTATTTGGAACCAGTCTGTTGTTCCATGTCCAGTTCTAACTGTTGCTTCCTGACCTGCATACAAATTTTTCAAGAGGCAGATCAGGTGCTCTGGTATTCCCATCTCTTGAAGAAT
>NW_011494581.1:103239-104739 GCF_000754665.1 Bison bison bison
AGGAATGGGGAAGACTAGAGATCTCTTCAAGAAAATCAGAGATACCAAAGGAACATTTCATGCAAAGATGAGCTCGATAAAGGACAGAAATGGTATGGACCTAACAGAAGCAGAAGATATTAAGAAGAGATGGCAAGAATACACAGAAGAACTGTACAAAAAAGATCTTCATGACCCAGATAATCACGATGGTGTGATCACTGACCTAGAGCCAGACATCCTGGAATGTGAAGTCAAGTGGGCCTTAGAAAGCATCACTACAAACAAAGCTAGTGGAGGTGATGGAATTCCAGTTGAGCTGTTTCAAATCCTGAAAGATGATGCTGTGAAAGTGCTTCACTCAATATGCCAGCAAATTTGGAAAACTCAGCAGTGGCCACAGGACTGGAAAAGGTCAATTTTCATTCCAATCCCAAAGAAAGGCACTGCCAAAGAATGCTCAAACTACCGCTCAATTGCACTCATCTCACAGGATATTGACTATCATTCCCTGGGCAATATAGTAGGACCTTATTGTTTATCCATCCTATATACAAAATTTTGCTTCTGCTAATCCTAAATTCCCAATCTTTTCCTCCCCTATCCCCCTCCCTCTTGAAAAACTCTAAGTCTGTTGTCTATATCTATGGGTCTGTTCTTCTTTGGTAGATATGTTGATCTGTGTTGTAGTTTAGATTCTATCACAGAAGTATAGCATGTGGTATCTGTCTTTCTCTTTCTGACTTATATCACTTATTACTGTAATCTCTAGGTCCATCCATGTTGCTGCAAATGGCATTATCTCCCTTTTGATGGGTAAGTAATATTCCATTATATTTAGGAATGACACCCTCTTTCTCCATTCACCTGTCAATGGACATTTAGGTTGCTTCGTTTGTCTTCACTATTGTAGATAGTGCTACTATGACCATAAAGGTGCATGTATCTTTTCAAATTATGGGGTTTGGTGGGTATATGCCCAGGAGTAGTTTTGCTGGAAAAGTGAAATTTCTCAGTTGTGTCCAACACTTTGCAACCACATGAACTGCAGCCTAAGAGGCTCCTCTGTCCATGGGATTTTTCCAGGCAAGAATACTGGAGTGGGTTGCCATTTCCTTCTCCAGGAGTTCTTCCCAACCAAGGGATCGAACTTGGGTCTCCTGCATTGTAGGCAGACGCTATACCATCTGAGCCACCAGGGAAGATTTGCTGGATCATATGGCAATTTTATTTTTAGTTTTTTGATGAGTTCATACTGTTTTCCATAGCGGCTACCTCAATTTATATTTCTACCACAGTACAAAAGGGTTCTCTTTACCCCACATCTCCAGCATTTGTTGTTTGTAGACTTTTTAATGATGGTTGTTTTGACTGGTGTGAGGTGATATAACATTGTATTTAAATTTGCATTTCTAGTCTAGGCTACGGTTTTCCCAGTGGTCATATATGGATGTGAGAGTTGGACTGTGAAGAAAGCTGAGTGCCAAAGAATTGATGCTTTTGAACTGTGGTGTTGGAGAA
>NW_011494581.1:105188-112224 GCF_000754665.1 Bison bison bison
AACTGAACTGAACTGAACTGAATAATTAACAGACACGACTGAAGCGACTTAGCAGCAGCAGCAGCAATAATTAACAGTGTTGAGCATCTTGTACCTGTTGGCTATCTGTATGTCTTCTTCGGAGAAATATCTATTTAGATCTTCTTTCCATTTTTTGATTGGATTGTTTGGATTTTTATTGTTGAATTATGTGAGCTGTTTGTATGTTTTGGAAATTAAGCGTTTGTTAATCACATCATTTTCAAATATTTTCTCCCAGTCTGTAGGCTGCATTTTCAACTTGTTTATGGTTTCCTTCACTGTGCAAAAGCTTATGTTTTATTAAGCCTAATTTGCCTTTTTTTGTTCATTTGTTTTTATTTCTATTGCCTTGGGAGACTGACCTAAGAAAACATTGGTACAATTCATGTCAAAGAATGTTTTGCTTATTTTCACTTCTAGGAGGAGAAGACTCTTTGTTAAATTCTCCTAAATATACCTAAATAATTCTTAATACTTGCATACAATTCCTGAGAATCAAGGAGAGAGATATCCAATTGATATGCTTTTACAAAAGCTATGGTTCCCAGAAACATTTGCTGGTTTCTCCAGTATGGCAACCATTAGCCACACATGTCTTTTGAATACTTAAAACTGAATGTGTTTCAAATGCTTCAAGAGAATACTTGAAGTTAAGATATGCTTTAAGTATAAATACATACTGAATTTCAAAGACTTAGTATGCAGAAAGGAATATATCAGCAATATTTAAAAAATCTAATTACATGTTGAAATAAAGACATTTTGGAAATATTGACTTAAGCAAAATATATTGGTAAAATTTAATTAATATATTAGATATTTTGGTGACTGATTTTTACAATTAAATTGATTCATATATGCATTACCTTTGCATATACTTTTGTACGGTTGTGTGCATTTTGATTTGTTCCGAAGATGCTACATTTTTTAAAGAGCAGAAAATATGCATTTTATTTAATCTTTAATAATTCATCTGCTGGACTGAAATACTAAAGACTGGCTGGCTGGCACATGCCTGTGATAAACTGGCTGTGGGTGCTAGTCACTTCTTCCTTGGTGGTGGTAATCTTGTGATTATATTTGGACAATCCTTCCTTTTCTAAATAACCATAAACAACCAGTCATAACAATTCCATTTTCCTTAACAGTGATATATTTATATATAAGCCATTGATGCAGTGCAGTCCGAAAAGCATTTTTGAGAACAAGCCTGCTGAGATGATTCTGTTTTTTTGTTTGTTTGTTTTTTAGCATAAAGAGATTACTATGGTGTAATTCTTCATTGATTGATATTTAGTTGAATAGCATGCCTGGAGCTGTGACGGACATCCTTCTTCTGCATCACAGTAAGGATAGCTAAATTGACAGATAAGACTGAAAGGAACCTAGGTTTCTGATGGCATTAGCTTTATTTTCTTTCTTCTTTATTTGTTCATTCATTTATTAGTCATCTTCTTTATTCTTTATATACCTGTACATTGTCATGGATGAAAAAAAGATGAAAACTGAGCAGTTTTATCTGGTGATCAATATTATCTAAAAATGATAGGCCCTGGATTTACTGTAAATTGTTATTTTAAAAAGTATAAGATTCTCTCTTTCATAGATTTCATCAGTCCTAATAGTCAGATATTTTATAATTCTATCCTAAACATGCTGTAGCTTCTGACCCTGTATAGATCCCAGTTGCATCTAATACCATCTTGTCTTTATATGTTTCATTGTGTACTTTCCTGATAATTATTCTTATTATAGTATTATTTTATTTCTCTGTCATTCATTTGGAATATATTTCTTTATTACATATATGCCTTTTTATGTCCATGCTTTTAGTCCATCTAAATATTTACATAAAAATGCATATCTGAAGTCTTAAAAAGAAATATATTTTTCCCTGAACTATAATTTAGATTCACATGATTCTGGGGTTGAAAGAGTATAGGAGATATTTACTCTACCTCATTTTATAAGTTGTTGTTCTTGTGATTTAGTTGCTAATTCATATTCAACTCTTTCACAACCCCATAGACTGTAACCCACCAGACTCCTCTGTCCATGGGGTTTCCCAAGCAAGAATACTAAAGTGGATTGCTGTTATAATAAGTACATTGTTACAAAGGAGACTGAAGAGCTGGTTCTAGCAATGTTAGGATTAAACAAACAAACAACAACAACAAAAAAAACCAGCTCCTGATATGGCCAATAATGACCAAATCTTAGTCAATAATGACCAAATCTTGGCTATCTTTCAACTGTATATTTTCTATTTCTAGACTATCACAAATTCTAACATCATGTACCCAAATATATGGTACCCATATCCTATAAATTCATCAGTCTTATCTCTTTCTCTTAAGTTATCTCTATGACAGTTCTGTTTTTGACCAGGACTCCCCTATCTTTCCACATAGACAAACTTCATGAAGTGCTGAGGTGAGGCTGTGTCCTCAATGTTTTATTTATTAGTATAATTTCATGAGCCAGGCTCAGAAGATTAGAACACTTTTTAGGAAAGGTGGACAGAGATATGGTAATAAAGATGGATACAGAATCCACCTTGATTGTAATTAATAAGTGATGAAACTAAAATGAAATAACTTTGACACTCCAAAGGAGTGGGCTGTTGACCTTAGGAAAGCTTGTATTACAGATAGCAGTGATATATTGATTTCCTCAATATATCAATTTCCTTGATCATCTTCACTACCTATATTTAAGAGCTATTTGTTTCATTTGATAGACTTTGATATCTATTCCCCAGTTCCTTAATAATTTCCAGTCAATGATCATACTTTTGCTTTACATGCAAAGAATGTTAAGCTTCTTTTACTTATTTCTTATTAACATAAATATTTTACCTTTACAAAGTGAGCTTATAGCATGTGCAGTACACACAGCAAATAAGTCTGATAAAAATATGGCCATTGAGGAAGAAGGAAGGAATCTTTTCCATTCCTCTGCTGTAATCAGATTTTTTTGGCACAGATTATCACATTTGTTTAGGAAGTCAGACCATTTCCAACAATCACAATTCCAGAGTCATTCACTGTAGACAAACCTGAGAAAGACATTTAATGTGAAGATATACCATAAAAATATAAACATCCTCCTAAGTTTATCTCATTGCCTCTATTCTTCTATAGCATCTCGTCTGCTCATATACTATAGAGCTAGGATTCTAAAAAATCAAATTCAATCCTTTCTATCTTTAAGACATTTGCCATTTTTCATTGATTTCATAATAAAAATGAAAATCATATTTTTAAATCCAAGGAATTTCATGATCTGAACCCTTTTAATAAGTCTAGCATCATTTTTCAATAATCACACTCCCTGGACTCTGTAACTTTGCCAGCTTCAATGGGTATTAGAAGTTCTTGCATGGTGTTTGTAACAATTCCCCAATCCTGACTATTCATGGTTATGCTTTATTCATTTTCTATACTCGTGTGGCATCCCGTTCACAAATCATTCCCTGAAATGATATGAGCAGTGTAGTTCTTTTATTTCTACACAAAACAAATGTACTTCAGCTGGTATTGAGGGCAGAGTTCATAAAATAGCTATTTATTGTTTTTTTCCTATTATTGAACTGTTTATTTAAGCAACTTCAGTGATATTTAAACATAGTTAAATTCAACTTCTTGAATTGTAAGCTAGACTGACATTAAGTCAGAAGTTTTACCCTGGCTTAATGGTAAAGAATTCTCCTGCTAATTCAAGGAGATACGTGTTTGATCCCTGGATTGGGAAGATCCCTGGATTGGGAAGATCCCCTGGGGTAGGAAATGGCAACACACTTCAGTAGTCTTGCCTTGAAATCCCATGGTCAGAGGAGCCTGGCAGGCTACTACAGGCAGTCCATGGGATCACAAAGAGTTGGACACGATTTAGCGACTAGACAACAATAAATATTTTTATGAGTTAGGGCCTGTGCCCCAAGAGTAGTTTACAAATTTTGATATTGCACTGGCATTGGAGCCTCCGTTCTTCTGGAGGAAGCTGGAATGGGGAAACCTGCCCTCTATTCTTCCTTATTATTGGAGAATTTTAGGATCACCGGGATGAGGTGGCCCAATCTGCGTAAGGTTCAGTGAGTGCCCTGGGAGGAAACGTTACAAGAATTTCACTATACCACTGTTGAGATCCAGTTTCATTAGAACATAACCTGGTGCGTTGATATGATCTGATACAGGAACATCTAAAGGGGAATTTACCATAAAAGAGAAAGGAACCATAGAAGGTTACTAAGAGCCAGGCATTCTGGAACTATAAGTAATTATGTTGTAAAGAACATGGCGGAATGTGTCAAAATGTAAAAACTGAGAGAGTTGTATCACTAAAATAAGATACCTTGGAATCTCAGGACAATTCCTTAAAGTGCAAATAGCAGTCAATTGCTCCTAAGCAATCTTTCAAACTATATGTAAACTAGATTTAAAATAAAAATATGTGGAACAAGAACAATCAGAATTGATTCTTTAAATAGGATATATAGAAATACTCAAATATAAAATACTCAAATATAAAAGTCTCTAGTTTGGGTGACAATGATACTTTTCTCTACCGCAGTGAACAGATATAATTTTTGTCTTATCAATTGTTACATATCTAGTGCCTACACAGAGTCTAGATCTGAGTAGATACTGAATAAATATCTGTGAAAACAATGAATGGTATAATATATTTTCTGGAATCTAAGATGCCTTAGAATTTTTAAGAGGACTATAATTAAACTATAGCATCGATGAAAACAAAACTAAATATTGTCACATAAGATGTAGTTACAAATTATATATATTCCCTTTAGAAAAAATATATGTCATTGATAATTAAGAAAATATGCTAAGTAATTTGACTAAAGTAAAAATTTCTGGTATGTGGAATAAATGACACAAAAATGCAAGTCTGGTAACAACTGTTTCAGAACTGAAATATGACCCATCACTTATAAGTTTTATAAATGTTTAAAATCCCATTTGCATCGTCACATTTCAGTTTATAAACTAGATAAAGAAAAATGACACTCGGGGGCCTATTTTATGAAGCTTGTACATTTATCTAGGTATATATGGAAGTGAAAATATGATCTCTTTCATTTGAGTAATTTCTGAATTCCCCAATTGTTTCATAGAATAGACAGATTTCTTATCAAAAGAAATTTATGCTTACCTTTTTAAATATATGAAATAGTTTAGAAATTATACTCAGAGACCTCAAGAACACTGGAGATGGGTGTTTTCTCTCTGTGTTTGTGGAGATGAAAGATGGTCTTCTCCATATCTTGCAAAAATTTTAGGCAGAAATTATTAGAGCCCATGTGCTAGAGTACCTCAGAGCATCTACCCATCAATTTATATCATCATTGTTTACCTACTATGTAATTTGCTAAGCAAATATCATTGCCTATTATGTAACAGAAAGACAAATTAGACAAATTTCACGCTTGCAAGAAGTATAACAGACTAAATATTGATAAAAAATGTTGTTTTGATGGAGAAGTGTCATCAGCAAGATGGTAGAATATGAGTTTTCTACTGCCATTTCTTCTCAGAACATTGATTTTCACTACCACCCACAAACGAGAGTACCTCTGTGGGAGTCTGGGAATTCGGAAGAGAGGTTCCAGCACATTGATGGGGCAAAAAAGTCAGAGAATAGACACGCTGAAAAGGGCCAGAAGAATGGTTTCCCTTTACTCATGTCACCCGTCCTTCAGAGCAGCACAGTTCAGTGTCGAGCCTGTGCTTTCTCCCAAGCAGGAAAGTGACAGAGGAGCCAGTTAAAGCTCAGCATCCCAGACACGTGGGGTTCTGGTCAAGAGGTCATGTTTTTCTTTCCTCAACAAAAATAATGAGGTGAGGCTTCCCTGGTGGTTCAGTAGTAAAGAATCCATCAGCCAGTATGTATGAGACAAGAGTTTGATCCCTGGTCCATGAAGATCCCACATGCCAGGGAACAACTAAGCCCATGTGCCACAGTTACTAAGTCTGTGCTTTTGGGCTCAGGAACCACAACCGCTGAGCCCACACACCACAGCTACTGAAGCCGACATGTCACAGAGCCTGTGGTGCACAACAAGACAAGCCACCTTTGTGAAAAGCAGTGAAGAGTAGCCCGTGCTCACAGCAACTAGAGAAAAGCCTGCACAACAATGAAGACCCAACACAGTGAAAAGTAAATAAATAAATAAATGCCCCCTCCAAAAAAGAGTAATGCGGCAAGCCATGAATAGCATGACTGTGAATTAAAAGAGGCCAGGAGAACCAGGCTTAGATAACATCTGTAGATCCTACTAAACACATCATGAACCCAATCAGGGAGCTTAACCACAAACTGCTTGCCTGTGGACCCCACTATTAGGCTATAGAGACCCTAAATGCTATGAATGTTTCACCCACCATTCTCACCCATGGAAGACTTTGATCCACTACTGTGGATATGTTGAGTCTTGGCAGATGGCTCCCGAATATATGCAGAAAGCCAGCCCACTCTGTGGGATCGGTGAAGGCACAAAAAACTAAGAATTTAAAGGGATTACCCCAGCAAAAACAAAAGCCTCTGAACCTGGCCTGGCCTTGGGGGACTGAGAAAAAACATACAATCTTAAGAATTCTGCCAAAGGGAGTAAGTGTTGTGAGATGAGTGAATCCATAGAAGAGGCCTGAGAGATGGTCACAATCTCTAGATGGCCTGATTGGTGAAGGTAATTTTTCTCCCAAGGGAAAATCAGTAAGACTGGAAGAGACAACTGTTTCTTTAAATGTGAAGACAGCAACCTAAGATTTCAAGGACCAGGAAATATCAAGAAAATATGACAACACCAAGAGAACATAATCAGATAAGATCAGTTGCTCAGTCGTGTCCGACTCTTTGCAACCCCATGAATCGCAGCACACCAGGCCTCCCTGTCCATCATCAATTCTTGGAGTTCACTAAGACTCACGTCCATCGAGTCAGTGATGCCATCCAGCCATCTCATCCTCTGTCGTCCCCTTCTCCTCCTGCCCACAAT
>NW_011494581.1:112760-117291 GCF_000754665.1 Bison bison bison
TCAACTAGGCATATAAGTTAAATAAACAGGGTGACAATATACAGCCTTGACGAACTCCTTTTCCTATTTGGAACCAGTCTGTTGTTCCATGTCCAGTTCTAACTGTTGCTTCCTGACCTGCATACAAATTTCTCAAGAGGCAGATCAGGTGGTCTGGTATTCCCATCTCTTGAAGAATATAATGGATCTAAAGTAATGGGGATCTATAAATTACCTGACAAAGAATTCAAAACCATTATTTTAAGGAATCTCAGCAAGCTCCAAAAGAACACAAGTAGGTACTGAAAATAAATCAGAAAAACAAAATAGGGACAAAATGAGAATTTGGATGAAAAGATAGAAATCATAAAAAGAATGAAACAAATTCTGGAGTTGAATACAATGAATGAAATGAAAAATACAATGAAGTATATCAATAACAGTTTTGATCAAGCAGTAGAAAGAATCTCTGATCACAAATGCAAATTACTTAAAATTATAGAATTAGAGGAGAATTAGGCAGACAAGAAAATAAGATTCATACAATTCAGAAAGGAAGAAATAAAATCATCTCTTTGTAGATGGCATGATCTTATACATAGAAAAGCTCAAAGACTCCACAATATGCTGGAACTAATTAATAAATTCAGTAAACTTGTGGGATACAAATTTAACTTACAAAAATCTGTTGCATTTCTGTATACTATAAACAAAAGTTAAATTGCTTATACTGTTACTAATGTCACAGTTTATTTTGCCATCTTTCCAAAGAATTTTTCAAAACCTAGATATTTCCTGAATTCAATAGTGACCTATTAAAAACATCTGTATTCTCTTTCCACTTTTTCCTCTCTGTCTCAGACACACACACAAACACACTTACACACAAATACATCTCCATTACTTTTGACATTCAGAATCTAGTATGCCAAAGATAAGTCAGTATAGTTGCACCTAATGCCAATGAAGTTGAGCTTGGGTTTCCAGAATGTGGTTGCTACCCTTGAGTATACTGTGTGGAGTATGGACACATACAGCTTTTATTTTAGTGTTTGGGTGAGCTTAGCTTTCTTCCACCAAAAATGAAAGGTCATTAGAAAAGTCCATGAATTGTATCAACAAAAGCTGAAAGTTCTTAGTGATACGGTGACAATGGTATATGTTTTGTGTAACACAATGAAATGAAATTTAATTGGATAAGCCAGAATAAAACACCAGGAAATAATGCCCTGTTTGAATATGAAGTAAATTAAGATATGAAATAATTGTGACACTTTAAGTAAATGTGGCTTATGGCTTTTATTTTCTGACAGATAAAACCTGTTAAATAGTGAGCACTTGATAAATACCTGTTAAAGTACTTAATTAATTAGTTAAATTTAAGTAAATTCATTTGACATTGCACACATATATATATTGTTGAAGAGACTTTCTGCTACTCTATAGATGGAATTCCTGGTTTAGCAGTGAATCACGTTTGCATTGTCAAAGCATTATAAATAATGTATATTGTTTGGCTTCTAGTTTTACACAATGATCCATAGACAAGACATACAGTATTGTATTAGAATTATAGAGTTGATTGTAAATGTTTTAAATTTATCAGTAATGTAAATGTGAAAGAATGGAAATTTAAAATTCTATTAATAAAACTAAAGCTGCTTCTTACTTTAATTTGTGAACTTATGGACCGATGCTCAGAGCAGGAGAGAGAAGTACAGAGGAAGAGGAATGCGAAGACCGCGGTTTCCTCTTCTCATATACTGGCGCATCAAGCAGTGTAATACATAATTGATCAGTCATGATACACAGGTATGTACACATTATAAAAAACCTATACAATGTTTTGTTTGTGTGTGTACGTATGGTTTCTTGTTAGTTTCCTTGTTTGTTTTTTGCTTTAGCAGATTATCACAAACTTAGTGGTTTACAGTAGCACAGGTTTATTCATTTGAAGTTCTGTGGGTCAGAGCCTAGAATGAGTTCCATAATGCTAAACTCAAGCTTGGCAGCAGGGTTATATTGCTTTCTGGAAACTCTAGGGAAAGAACTGACTTTCTTGTTTATTCAGATGGCTGGCAGGCCTAAGTTCCTTACTGACGGAAATGACCATGGTCATTGTTTTCTTGGTATCTGTAGGCAGTGCACAATTTACAAACGGTTGTATTCTTGTGGTCTCAGTCCTTCATTTTCAGATCCAGCAATGGTGCATTGAGTTCCACTCACATTACATGGGCAGGAGGATTGTTTACCCACTGCTGCCATCTGTGAACCAACTACTCCAACAAAAATTCATTTAAAAATAAATAACTGTTATTCCTCTTTTTTAGTGTCATCTCTCTGACTGAAGCTTTCTTCTATTTTTGAAAGTCAGAATCACATTTAATCTACCCATATTGTCCAGGATAACTTTCCAATTCATGGCCCATAAACTTAATTCTATCTTCAAAATTCTTGTCATGTAACTTAACATATACAGGCATAACATCAAGATTAGTATGAGAATATCTTTGGGTGTCTCACAGGAGATTTCAGTTCAGAAAAGTGCAGCATGATTAAGCAGCTGCTGTGAATAATTGATTTTGTTGTTGTTGTTAGGAAATGAGCAGAGGTATCTACCTCGTTTGAGGAAGCAGTCATCATGATTCTAGCATCTAGTTCCCAGAATTCTAGCCAAATACCCAGCCACAGTACCCACATGTGTTTGCTAGAAAAGTGCAGGTATCTGTTTTGAGCATAGCTCCTTCATGGTCTCTGAAGTGAGTTATCCCCTGCTATACTAATGCGTCATAACCATCAACTCCCAAATTCCCTTTTATTGTTCGCTCTTGTTTTGAGGGTTCTGCTGAGGTAGAACTGCTTTAACTAGGCCATCAATTTTCAGTCTTAGGTCTCCTCTACAAATTTCTCACTTGAAAATCCAGAGTTAAGGAACAACAGCTAACTGGGTATGCTCTTTTCATAATGATTGGTAGAAGTACCACCAGGCTGGAAGAGAATTGGTGTCAGTTTGTTTTGATCTTTATTTTAATTTCTATTTGTTTTTAACTAAAACCTTGAATAATACAAAGGATACATTAAGTGATTGAAATAATTTTCATTGAATGATTTTTGGAACAAACTATAAATGCTTCTTATAGGTTATTCCAGTTGAAAAGAATAATCCATGGGAGATACTGCTGAGTCAGATACTATTTGAAGAAGAAGCAACTTAAAGATATGTGTGTGTGTATTTTTTTTTAAGTATGATCTTAGAATCCCTTTCCTCAGAATAACATATGGTAGTGATTTTTGTTTATTTTAATTAATTTTATTGGAGTAGGGGCTTCACATATGGCAGCAGTGGTAAAGAACCCTCCTATCAAAAAAGGAGACACAAACGACCCAGGTTCAATCCCTGAGTTGAGAAGATGCCCTAGAGTAGGAAATGGCAACTCACTCTAGTATTCTCCCTTGGAAAATGCCATGGACAGAGGAGCCTGGCAGGATACAGTCCGTGGGATCACAAAACACTGGACATAACGGAGCACACACAGACACAAACACACACACAAAGTTGATTTACAGTGTTATGTTGCTTTCTGCTGTGCAGTAAATGAATCAGTTATACATATACATATGTTCACTCTTTTTTAGATTTTATTCCCATATAGGTCATTAAGATTATTGAGTAGAGTTCTTTATGCTATACAGTAGGTTCTTATTAGTTACATATTTTATATATAGCTGTGTGTATATGTCAATCCCAATCTACCAATTTATCTCTTTCTCCTTGGTAACCATAAATTTGTTTTTGACATCTGTGACTCTATTTCTGTCTTGTAAATAGGTTCATTTGTACCATTTTTCAGTTCAGTTCAGTCCCTCAGTCATGTCCAACTCTTTGAGACCCAATGGACTGAAGCATGCCAGACTTCACCAATGCCCAGAGCTTGCTCAAACTGATATTGATCAAGTTGGCGATGCCATCCAACCATCTCATCATCTGTTGGCCCCTACTCTTCCTGTCTTCAAATTTTCCCAGCATCAGGGTCTTTTCAAATGAGTCAGCTCTTTGCATCAGGTGGTCAAAGTATTGGAGTTTCAGCTTCAGCATCAGTCCTTCCAATGAGTATTCAGGACTGATTTCTTTTACAATAGACTGGTTTGATCTCCTTGCCGTGCAAGGGACTCTCAAGAGTCTTCTCCAACACCACAGTTCAAAAGCATCAATTCCTTGACGCTCAGCTTTCTTCAAAGCCCAACTCTCACATCCATAGTGACTGCTGGAAAAACCATAGCTTTGACTAGATGGACCTTTGTTGGCAAAGTGATGTCTCTGCTTTTTTATTATGCTGTCTAGGTTGGTCATAGCCTTTCTTCCAAGAAGAAAATGTGTTTTAATTTCATAGCTGCAGTCACCATCTACAGTGATTTTGGAGCCCCCAAAAATAAAGTTTCTCACTGTTTCAACTGTTTCCCAATCAATTTGCCATGAAGTGATGGGACTGGATGCCATGATCTTAGTTTTCTGAATGTTGAATTTTAAGCCAACTTTTTCACTCTCCTCCTT
>NW_011494581.1:120687-122684 GCF_000754665.1 Bison bison bison
TGAAAAGTTCTGGATAGGATATTTGTAGCTAAATAGAGAATTTTCTAAAATTAATGACAGACCCCAAACCATCTCAGGGAACATAAAAAAGGCACTTCCAATAAAACAAAATAAACAAACAGTAAACCCTCTGTGTATCCTATCAAACTTCAGGAAACCAAATTAAAAAAAAAAAAAAATTAAAACTGGAGGAAAAACAGGTTTCCTATCATCAAGAGAGTCTAAGAGCACAAATGGACTTCTTGTCAGAAACCACCCAAGCAGAAACTAGGGTGAAATACTGAATATGCTGGAAGAAAAAAATGAAGAAATTTAGAATTGTATATAAAACAAATCATCCTTGAAAAGTAGATGAGAAATAAAGACTTTCTCTTTGAAAAATGAAAATAAATGAAAATAAAACTGAAGGATCTTGTGACTAGTAGAGAAATGTAAAAATAAGTTCTTAAGACAGACAGAAACAAGCTTGGATTTATATAAAGAAAATTAAGATGTTAGAAAAGGGAGGAAAAATGAAGGCAGATTAAATATTGGTGTAAAATAATACTGTTTAAAGAGATAGCAATAAAAATACATTGGTTGATGATGACATATGTTGAAGTTAAATAAATGACAGAAATAGCAAGGGAATGAAAATGCAGAATTGGAAATAATGTTAAAGGTCCCTGCATCATATGTGAAATAGTATGCTGGTATTTGAAGACAAAAAATGAAGGGCAATGACTAAGAAAATGACTTTAAAAAGTCTCAAAATAAATTTAAAATACTGAACTAAATAAAAATAAAATGCAACATTATAATGTGTGAGATATAGTTAGTGCAGTGCTTTAGAGGGGAGATTTATGACATCAAATAATATATGTATTTGGAAAGAAGAAAGACCTAAAATCAATACTAAGCTTTCTCCTTGGGAAAATGAGAGATACACATGCTTAAATCAAGCAGAAGAAAATAAATAAAAACCTCAGCAGAAATCAATGGAATTGAGAAAAAGGAAAACAGTTGAGAAAATTGATCTAACAAAATGCTTGTTCTTTTGGGAAAAAAAAAAATCAGTAAAACTGACAAACTTTTAGAAAACCAACAAAAAATCAAAGATGTACATATTACCAATCTCAGAGGACTCATCACTACTGATGTCATGGATATTAAAATAAAACTATAAAAAACTTACTGATAATAAATGGAAAAACTTACATGAAATGGGCCGCTTCTTTGTATGACACAAAATATCAAAACTCAAACAAAGAAAAGTGGTTAATACAAAGAGCCCTATATCTTTTTAGAATTTAAATTGGAAATTACTAATCTTCTGTAAGAAAACATCAGACTCAGATAATTTCATTGGTGAATTCGACTGAATTTAAGGAATAAATTTAACTAATTTTTCCAAAATTCTTCCAGAAAATAGAGGAAGAGGGCATACAACTAAATCATTCTGTGAAGTTGGCATTACTTTAATAGCAAAATTATATAATAAGACAATAAAAGAAAGCTACAAACCAATATCTGTACTGGACAATGATGAAAAAATTTTTCAACAAAAAATTAACCTAATCCACAAATATTTTAAAAAAATTATATGCTAAAATCAACTGAGTTTTTCATAAATGCACAGCTATTTCAAAACTGAAACTGATAAAATTTACTACATCAACAGGGTAAAGGAAAACAAATATATGATCAAATAAATTGGCACCAAAAACTTTCAGTTTAGTTCAGTCGATCAGTCGTGTCCAACTCTTTGCGACCCTATGAACTGCAGCATGCCAGGCCTCCCTGTCCATCACCAACTCCCGGAGTCTACTCAAACTCATGTCCATTGTGTTGGTAAGGCCATCCAGCCATCTCATCCTCTGTCGTCCCCTTCTCCTCCTACCCCAAATCCCTCCCAGCATCAGGGTCTTTTTCCAATAAGTCAACTCTTCTCATGAGGTGGCCAAAGTATTGGAGTTTCAGCTTTAGCATCATTCCTTCCAATGAACACCCAGGACTGA
>NW_011494581.1:123318-126598 GCF_000754665.1 Bison bison bison
AGGTCAGGTGGTCTGGGATTCCCATCTCTTTCAGAATTTTCCACAGTTTATTGTGATCCACACAGTCAAGGGCTTTGGCATAGTCAATAAAGCAAAATTTAAAAAGAGTTTAAATTTTTTTTTAAAAGAGGCAAATATTTGATTTAATTATAAATTCATTTATAACAAAAATTGAAACTAGGAATAGAGAGGACCTTCCTCAACTTGACAAAGAAAATCTACAAAACCTATAGCTAACATCATACTTAATGATGAAAAACTGAACATTTTCTTCCTCCAATTGGGAACAAAATAATGATATCCTTTTCACTGCTTCTAAATGTATCAGAAACTACCAAGATTTCTTTCAGTATATGAATGAACAAACTGAAGTACATCCATACAATGGAATACTGTTTGGCAATGGAAGGGAATAAGTTATCAAGAAATGAAAAGACATGGAGGAAACCAAAATATATATTGGTAAATGAAAGAAACCAGTTCTAAAAAGAGAAGACAATAAATGACTTCACTGATTTGACAGTCTGGAAAAGTCAAAACTATAGAAGCAATAAATAAAACTGTGGTTTCCAGGTACAAGGAGAGAAGGAAAGAGTGGGCATTGAACAGCTAAACACACAGGAGATTTTAGAGTGGTAACACTGTTTTGTATAACACTATAATGGTGGATGCATGACTCCATTGGTCAGAAATCATAGAACTTTACAGCACAAAGACTGACCTTAAATGTAGGCAAATTTTAAAAATTATTTAAGAAGTCAAGGGAACCCAAGATGAAAAGCAAAATAATACAGAAGAATTAAAAGTTTAATATTAATTTTAATACAGTAAAATGAATGATAAAGTTAGAACTGCACTCTCATTAACAATATTGTATTCCATAAAAATCAGTTCAGTTCAGTTGCTCAGTCATGTCTGACTCTTTGTAACCCCATGAATCGCAGCACGCCAGGCCTCCCTGTCCATCACCAACTCCTTGAAAACACACAGACACACATGTGCACATATACGCACACTATCATTGAACAGTTTTAATTGATGGATGGTGAGGATCAGGTTTCTCACTCTTGGAATAGGGATTTAAAGATAAAGAGTAAACTAGCATGATTTATGTGGTAATGGATTAGAGTCTGAACCACCAATATGAACACATTTTCACTTAATATAAATACAGATAATTATATATATAGTTATTTACAAATTTATATACATGCATAAATTAGTATACACATTTAACTATCCTAGCTCTCTCAGCTGAGAGAGCCTCAGAGCAAAGACACCTAAGTATCAATAAGCATCAATCAGTTGAGTTGCTCAGTCATGTCAGCTCTTTGCGACCACGTGGACTGCAGCCCACTAGACTTCCCTCTCCATGACCAACTCCTAGAGTTTGCTCAAACTCATGCCCATAGAGTCAGTGATGCCATCCAATCTCATCCTCTGTCATTCCCTTCTTCTCCTGCCTTCAATCATTCCCAGAATCAGGGTTTTTTTCTGAGTCCATGTTTTGGAGCAGGTAGCCAAAGTATTGGAGTTTCAGCTTCAGCATCAGGAATGATTTCCTTTAGGATTGACTGCTTTGACCTCGTTGTGCAAAGGAACCTGAAGAATCTTCTCCAACATGGCAGTTCTAAAGCATCAGTTCTTTGGCACTCAGTTTTCTTTATGGTCCATCTTTATGGTCCATGTATGGATGTGACAGCATCCATACATGACTACTGGAAAGATCATAGCTTTGACTATACAGACCTTTGTTGGGAATGTCCCTGCTTTTTAATATGCTATTTAGGACTGTCATAGGTTTTCTTCCAAGGATCAAGTGTCTTTTAATTTGATGGCTTCAGTCATCATCTGCAGTGATTTTGGAGCTCAAGAAAAAAAATCTGTCACTGTTTCCATTGTTTCCCCATCTATTTGCCATGAAGTGATGGGACTGGATGCCATGATCCTTGTTTTTTGAATATTGAGTTTTAAGCAAGCTTTTTCACTCTCCTATTTCACTTTCATCAAGAGGCTCTGTAGTTTCTCTTCACTTTCTGCCATAAGAATGATGTCAGCTGAGTTTGTCTTCTAATACCATTCTCCAGTAAAAATAACCCTTAGGGTTAGGGTTAGGGTTAGGTCAGGACACTTTAGAAAACTAGCTGACTTTGAAACTGGGCCAGGAAATACCTAATAGGACCCTTGATTATCTTGTAGTACCAAGACAACAAGGATGTGCCCCCACTCAAAAAAAAACAAAAAACAAAACTTCAGTAATTATAATATGGCAAATGGACACATGAATAAAACTAAAGAGCTCCCATCAGCCAAAGCTAGAAAATTTTCAACAAAAATAAAGCAGTATTTTATTGAAATATCAATGAAATTTTGTTCAGTTCAGGTCAGTTGCTCAGTCATGTCTAACTCTTTGTGACCCCATGGACTGCAACATACCAGACTACCCTGTCCATCACCAACTCACAGAGGTTGCTCAAACTCATGTCCATTGAGTCAGTCATGCCATCCAACTATGTCATCCTTTCTCCTCCCGCCTTCAATCTTTCCAAGCTTTTTCACTCTATTCAGCTGCATTTAGAAAAGGCAGAGCAAGCAGAGGTCAAATTGCCAACATCTGTTGGATCATTGAAAAAGCGAGAGAGAACCAGAAAAACATCTACTTCTGCTTTACTGAATGCTGCTGCTGCTAAGTCACTTCAGTCGTCTTCGACTCTGTGCGACCCCATAGACGGCAGCCCACCAGGCTCCCCCATACCTAGGATTCTCTAGGCAAGAACACTGGAGTGGGTTTCCATTTCCTTCTCCAATGCAGGAAAGTGAAAAGTGAAAGTGAAATTGCTCAGTCGTGTCCAACTCTTTGCGACCCCATGGACTGCAGCCCACCAGGTTCCTCTGTGCCTGGGATTTTCCAGGCAAGAGTACTGAAGTGGGGTGCCATTGCCTTCTCCGCTTTATTGACTATGCCAAAGCCTTTGACTGTGTGGATCACAACAAACTGTGGAAAATTCTTAAAGACATGGAAATACCAGACCACCAGACCTGCCTCCTAAGAAACCTGTATACATGTCAGGAAGGAACAGTTAGAACTGTACATGGAAAAACAGACTGGTTCCAAATTGGGAAAAGAGTAGGTCAAGGCTGTATATTGTCATCATGCTTATTTAACTTATATGCAGAATACATCATGAGAAATGCTGGACTGGATGAAGCACAAGTTGGAATCAAGATTTCTGGGAGAAATATCAATAACCTCAGATATGCAGGTGACACCACACTTATG
>NW_011494581.1:128612-131632 GCF_000754665.1 Bison bison bison
TTTCTCATGATGTACTCTGCATATAAGTTAAATAAGCAGAGTGACAATATACAGCCTCGACGTACTCCTTTTCCTATTTGGAACCAGCCTGTTGTTCCATGTCCAGTTCTAACTGTTGCTTTCTGACTTGAATACAGATTTCTCAAGAGGCAGATCAGATGGTCTGGTATTCCCTAAATTAATTTTTGATATTAATAATTAAATGCTATCATTACCTACTTTTCCATAACAGCAATGGCTTCAGCACACTTTTATTTGGGTGTTTTCCCTTCTCCCTAATCTGATGGAGATGTTAATACAGATATCATGCTTTCCTTTTTTTAATAATGCTTCACTTTCTTAATGTCTTATTATTTGCATGAAGCTTCATATGTGCATTTTCAGCTATTGTTGAGATTCAAATATATTTTAAAAACTTTATTCCTAAAATATCTTTCATTTCTCACATTCATAAATTTATGTTTCCTTTGGCTAAAGTACTTTCTTTATTAATGGCAACATTATTTTTTAAGAAAAATGGATATGACTGGTATAATTTGCTTCAGCCTTTGTCACAAAATTGTTTTTATTTAAATCTCACACATAAGAGTATCTTGCTTAGATCCAGAATTTTAAGGTAACAATTTTATCCTTCACAGTTATGCAAATTCTGATAAATTCTAAAGGTTGTATGTATACTCGGTCACTCAATCGTGTCTGACTCTGAAATCCCAGGAACTGTAGCCCACCAGGCTCCTCTGTCCATGGGATTTTCTAGTCAGAATATGGGAGCGGGTTGCCATTTCCTACTTCAGGGGATCTTCCCAACCCATGGATCGAAACCGTGTCTCCTCATTTCCTGCCTTGGCAGGTGAATTTTTACCGCTGAGCTACCTGTGGTATTGGTGGCTCAATTGGTATAGAATTTGGGTAGCTCCAAATTCTAAAGGTTAGAAAGCTTAAAAAAAAAAAAAAAGGAAATCTGGTCTTAACTACCAGATTAAAAATATTAAAATTTTTAAAAATTAAAATTTAAAAATTTTTATGTCTTTTTTTTAGCTTTACAATATTGTATTGGTTTTGCCATATATCAAAATGAATCCAATATTAAAAACAATAATAGTTCTTTGTGATTACTGTCTCTATATCAAAAATGCTAGATAAATGTTTAACTTGAAGTAAAAAGGATTTTAATATTATGACCATATTTTCCCTGCTACTTTTTATAAACTATTATCCCTCTGATGTGT
The DNA here is from genome assembly GCF_000754665.1 of Bison bison bison. Lineage (NCBI taxonomy): Eukaryota > Metazoa > Chordata > Mammalia > Artiodactyla > Bovidae > Bison > Bison bison. The sequence goes on from NW_011494581.1 coordinate 129,842, forward strand.
ATACCCACATGAAATGATTTTTTTTCTTCATCATATTGTCATTTCATTGTGTACCACAGACATCTTTTCCTAAGTAAATTAATAAGAATGAAGTAAATTTCATCAAATTAAATCTGACAAGAGTGATGACACACTACTTCTTTAAATTATGGTTAATAGATGTAAGTATGTTGATTGCATGATAATTAATTACAAAGTGTAGAACACTAAATATTAACTTAACTTATTGACTATAATAAATTAATGTAATTATATTAGTCACTTAAAGGAGACTCATGTTTACATTGCTATAAGCTAAAAAATAGTTCATAGATTTTAGAATATAGATAGAAATGTTTATTTACATAATAAATATTTTTTAATGCAAATAAGAATTTATTTTATTAGTAGATTATTTCTTTAAAATGTCCAAATCTATGTACGGAAAAAACGAAGTACTTCTTTCCTTTTATAATATTTTGAGCAAATAAATATTAGACTTTAACTTGCCACTACATACTACCACTACGTACATGTGAACACACACACAAACACACACACATCTTGTAAGCACTCAAAAAGTCTATTTCACTAAAATTTTAAGACTTGTTTAAACCAGTAATGAAAAATGCCTATATTGAGGCAAAATGAATCATACTGAGAGATACATGTAAACTTTCCATTACTGTTAGTGGCAGAGAAACCATTTGGCTTCTGCACTAGCTGACGTTTTTAATGAGGCACAGCTAAACCATCAAATGGGCAGGTTGGGATTATTCTATCTAAATGCACATAGTAAGAAATGAGTGTCTTTATAAATGTGTTCTCAACCATGCAACTAGTATCAGAAACATCAAATTATGTTTCTTTTACAAGAGTGCTTACATTCTGGAATTAGAAGTTAATAAACCCTATACACCTCACCTTATTTAACTGGACTATTACCATAACACTGAGCAGATCCACTCAGAATTAGATGCTAAATTAAATTTGTTCTTTGCCCTTTCACAATAAGTATTTAAATGACAAAAGGCAATTATCAGGAAGTGTGGAAAATTCAATCAAGAAATTTATAGTGAGATTTTATATGCTTCAGTAAAAATGGTAAGACACTAATGGATTTTGTTCTAAATTATTATATTAATACAAATGAACAGAATTTATCTAACAAGTATTCCTTTTCTTAGAAACTTTGAATATCAGTAGCTGTTCTAGTCTTCAGTTTTGAATATTTTGAAATCTGGCAGCAGAATTCTGGTGCAGAAAAGAAAGTTCAACAGGGAGTTTCACTGAAAATATTGATAAAAGAATGATCCAAATATTAAAATAACTTAAGGTAATCTTCAAAATCAAATCTAACAAATTATGGGAATGAATCATAATTTGAGAAACCCCTAACTGAATGTCTGGTTTTCTAGTCAACTACAGTGACCTCATTGGTTCTATTCTGTGCACTTACTCTACACAAAATATTTAGCTAACTTAAGTTTGCAAAATCCATTGCCAGTTTCACAGGCCCAGTGTTTTCATTAGAGCCTCAAAGAAATATTGATACCATCTGCCTCTTGAGATATTTGTATGCAGGTAAGGAAGCAACAGTTAGAACTGGACATGGAACAACAGACTGGTTCCAAATAGGAAAAGGAGTACGTCAACGCTGTATATTGTCACCCTGTTTATTTAACTTATATGCAGAGTACATCATGAGAAACACTGGACTGGAAGAAACACAAGATGGAATCAAGATTGCCAGGAGAAATATCAATAACCTCAGATATGCAGATGACACCACCCTTATGGCAGAAAGTGAAG
>NW_011494581.1:132686-146357 GCF_000754665.1 Bison bison bison
CCATTAAAAAGAATACATTTGAATCAGTTCTAATGAGGTGGATGAAACTGGAGCCTATTATACAGAGTGAAGTAAGCCAGAAGGAAAAACACCAATACAGTATACTAATGCATATATATGGAATTTAGAAAGATGATAACAATAACCCTGTGTACAAGACAGCAAAAGTGACGCTGATGTATAGAACAGTCTTATGGACTCTGTGGGAGAGGGAGAGGGTGGGAAGATTTGGGAGAATGGCATTGAAACATGTAAAATATCATGTATGAAACGAGATGCCAGTCCAGGTTCAATGAACGATACTGGATGCTTGGGGATAGTGCACTGGGACGACCCAGAGGGATGGTATGGGGAGGGAGGAGGGAGGAGGGTTCAGGATGGGGAGCACATGTATACCTGTGATGGATTCATTTTGATATTTGGCAAAACTAATACAATTATGTAAAGTTTAAAAATAAAATTAAAAAAAATAATAACAAAATAAAATAAAATTGAAAAAAAAATAAAGAAATTATACTTGAAAAAAAAATAAAAGAAACTTTCAAATATACAATAGAATATTGTTAACTTTTGTCACGAAGCTATACACTATATCTCCAGAACTTATTTATCTTATAACTGGAAATTTGTACCTTTTGACATAAGTTTCTTTAATGGCATTCTATTATACAAAAATATCATGCTTTAGTTTTCAAATGTGTTTTTAGCAAATTTGTTATTTATCAGTAATTCACTGTATTTAGGTAAGAATGGTTGGTTGTTTATTCTTGGATATTTGCTGAAACAATGTAATTTAATAAATAATGATTTTAATAAATATTATATATGTGGTAGAAAGATACATATACTTTATTTGGCAAAAGGAAAATCTTATTTTTAAATATTTTTTCAGCTCTATTAACATATAAGTGATATATTGTTGTTATTGTTCAGTCACTAAGTTGTGTCCACCTCTTTGCGACCCTAAGGACTGCAGCACTCCAGGCTTCCCTGTCCTTGTCTATCTCTTGGAGCTTGCTCAAATTCATGTCCATTGAGTTGGTGATGCCATCCAACCATCTCGCCTCTCCCTTATCCTCTTCCCTTCAGTCTTTCCCACCATCAAGGTCTGTCCCATGAGTCAGCTCTTCACATCAGGTGGCCAAAGTTTTGGAGCTTCAGCTTCAGCATCAGTCCTTCTAGTGAGTATTCAGGATAGATTTCCTCTAGGATGGACTAGTTTGATCTTGCTGTCCAAAGATAGTGTGCACATTTTAACAATATTAATTATTCAGATCTATTTAACACGGGACATCCTTCTATTAATTGATATATTCTTCAATTTCTTTCACCAATGCCTTATAAATTCCTGTGCATAGATTATTCAAGTCTTTCATTGAGTTTTTTCTTAAGTGTTTTTAGTTTATGATACCATTGTAAATCAAATTATTTTATTTCTTTTCAAATAGTTCCTTGTTAATATACAGAAATGTAGCTGATTTTTGCATGTTGATTTTGTAGCATGTATCAGTGCTAAATTCATTCATTAGTTCTAACAGTTTTTTGGCCTAGTCTTTAGAATTTTCCATAGGTAAGATCCTATCACCTGCAGGCAGAGACAATTTTACTTCTTCCTTTCTGATTTGGATGCCTTTTAAAAAATTTTCTTGCCTAATTGCTCTAACTAGAACTTCTGCTGCTGCTGTTGCTGCTAAGTCGCTTCAGTCGTGTCCGACTCTGTGCGACCCCATAGACGGCAGCCCACCAGGTTCCCCTATCCCTGGGATTCTCCAGGCAAGAACACTGGAGTGGGTTGCCAGTGCTTTCTCCAACTAGAACTTCTAGTTTTGTTGAATAGGGGTCATGTAGTTGAGCAGCCTTGTTTGGACCTGATATGCCTTTGGATGTTTAATGTGTTCAGTTACTAAGTTGTGTCCGCATCAACTGTGGCCCACCAGGCCCCTCTCCCCATGGAAATCTCCAGGCAAGTATACTGGAGTGGGTTGCCATTTCCTTCTCCAGGGAATCTTCCCAACCCAGGGAACAAACCTGTGTCTCTTAGTCTCCTGCATTAGCCAGCAGATTCTTTACCACTGGGCCACAGAAACCTTTGGAGATTTCTATTAAATTCTTCAGTTCTGTCACTATATTCTTCAAATATAGAATTTTTGCTTTTTAAAAATTATTTTTCTTTTCAAAATTTTCATGTTCTTTATGCATTTTTAATGTTGTTTAGTCATGTTTAGTCTTTTTTTTTTTTTGTAGTTGGCTGAATTTATTTAATAGGAGTACCTTGAATTATTTATCAGTTCATAGATACTCATTTCCTTATGATGACTTTGCCTGTGAAATCACATGGACAGAGCCTGGCAGGCTACAGTCCTTGGGGTCATAAAGAGTTGGACATGACTGAGTGAATAACACTTGAATGAATGTCTGTGACCATTTATTGAAACTTTATTAATTTCCTATGGTGGCATTCTGTATACCAGATTTTTTGTGATTTTTGTATTTTTGCATTGATATTGGTACATTTGAGGATGCAGTGTCCTTTTCTCCAGTTTACACAAGTTCAACTTGGCAGGGAAAAATCTTTATCATTCAGCCTAGCTTGGGATTCTGAATGAGTTAGCTGGTAGTATCCACAGGCAAGACGGTACTGCTGCCAGATTCTCTAGTTAGGTGGCATCATTGCTCATGCTCTGAGGTTGGGGGTGTCACTGTTTTGGCCTCATGGTTGGATAGGCCTGCCAGCTATATTCTGTGTTCAAGTAGGACTGCCAGGCATGCTCTGTGGTCAGGTGTGGACACAAGTGGGGCTCTGCAATTACTTTTGTTCCTATGGGGCTGCAAGCTGTCTTACCCTGCAGAGCAGTGCCATGAGTTGGACTCCGTGATTGGCCAAGTCTTTAATCTGGGTTCCTGTTCAGGTGAGACCTCCATATTCCAGATGGTGCTGCTGCTTGGAAGCAGAACTGCAGTCTTTGCTCTGAATTTAGCAAGGCTACTGCAGTTGATCAAATTCCTGTCTTTGCTCTGCTGTTTGGCAAAGTCATTGACTGGGTTTCTGGTTTAGGTGGGACTTTCAGCTATACCCCACAGTTGGATGGGGCTTCATCTGTTTCCAGTTGGACTGGGTAGCTGTCCAGGTTGTGTGGGACTGTAGGCTATCCTCTGTGATTGGGAAGGGTCTCTGGCTGAATTTTCTGCCTGGGCAAGGATGCAGACTGCACTCAGCAATTGAGCATGCTATAGGCTGTACTCTGTGTCTGGGCAGTATAATTGGCTGGACTCTGAGACTATCTGAGGTCACTGTTCAGGTTCTCTGATCAGGTGAGCCAGAGGTCATGCTCAACAGATGGGCCTGGGATGGTTATAGGATGGGTTTCACTGCTACCTGGCTTCTATGGCCAGGCTTCCTGATTGGGCAGTGCTGAAGGGCATGTTCAGTAATTAAGCAGGGCTGTGAATTTGCTTTCCTGCCTGGGTGGGCTGAAGGATGTACTTGAGGCTGCCCAGGGTCTCAGAGCAGACTTCCTGCTTGAGCAGACCTGGGAGCTATATTCAGCAGTTTGTCAGGGCTGCTGATTTGCTTCTCTACTCTGATGGGCTATAAGGTGTGCTCTAAGGTTGCTAGGGACTTGAGGCCAGGCTTCCTGGAGGGTGAGGGTGAAAGGTATGCTCAGCAGTTGGTCCAGGCTCTGAATTTGCTTTCCTGCCCTGGCAGGTTGTAAAATCAGCTACCCAGCAAGATTGGTCCCTAGGCGGGGGACCCAAGCCAATCAGAACTGCTAACTGAGCTTCCTGTCCAAATAAGACCATCAGCTCCCTTCTTAAAATGAATAGAGCTGTTAGCTGGCATCTCTTCATGGGAGCCACAGCCTGTATAAATGACTGTCCAAAACTTGAGTGCTGGTTGCTATACGCCCCGCCACCTTATCCATCTCTGAGCACTTGTGGTCCAGCCCTAAAGATTTCCTTGTGTGTGTGTGCGCTAAGACATTTCAGTTCTGTCCAACTCTTTGTGACCCTTTGGACTGTAGCCCACCAAGCTCTACTCTCCATGGAATTTTCCAAGCAAGTATATGGGAGTAGGTTGCTATGCCATCCTCCAGGGGATCTTCCCCACCTAGAGATCAAACCTGAGTCTTAATGTCTCCTGCAATGACAGGTGTGTTCTTTACCACTAGGAAGTTTCCCTTAGTGATTCCCATACAGTAAGACCCAACAGGGCCTCTCAGGAAGTGTCCCACAATGCTGCAGAAGCTAGATGTCCATGTTGGCTCTCCTTTCCTACTGGAGAAGCAGTATGATCAGGAGGGGTCTCTCAGTGCAGTACCATGCTGGCTTATGGGAGCAGCGATGTTGTCAATGGGAATCCACTCTTCTTACCCTTCTTCTGTTCCTTCTAGGTCTCTGTGGTCCAGGTGTGTGCTTCAGCCTCATCTCTAGATTCTGGGATTTTCACAAAGGTGTCTTGTCCATGTCAGTTTCCAACAAGGGTCCTCCTGCCCAATGTCATTCTAGCCAATAGTATAAGACCAAGTTCAATTCTGAAACAAAGAAGATCTTTATTCTTAGATCAAAGAATGGAGAGGATCAAACTGTATACTCTAGAGTATGGCATCTCCCAAACAGGCCGGTGGCAGGGCTGCTTTCTAGGGATGTAGTCAGCAGGGAGAGAGTGGAGTCGTCAGGGATGACAGGCAGCTGTGCAGCTCACGCCCCAGATCTTGCAGTGTCACATGTAGCTTCTCCGCACGTGGTCTGCCGCTGCCATGTTGAATTCCATGTGCTGTGTGGCTCTTCTGTGAATGACCCACTAAGGTGAAGCATCAGTTTAGCCATTGGAGATAGCAAGCATTTTGCAGTGGGAACATTGGTTTGAAGTACCTGGGACAAGACCTCTGCACGTGGCACCCAATGAACAAGTGGAACTAGACAAAGCACAAAGGGGGAAAAAAAAGGCTGCACTTTATTTTATACCCAGATTCTATTTGTGTTTCTTGGGAATTGTCAATGAGCTTTCTGGTGACATATAGATAGAGTTGTCTATATTGAGCCTCTAGCAATTTGTCAGTTCCAGTTCCAGTCTTCCTACCCTGGCACTGGTTCCTGCAGAGGCTTCTGCTTGTAAACCTCTGCTCTAATAAGCCGAGACTCCATATACTTGCCTGTCTCTCTCTCTAGTCTTAGATGGAGCAGGTTGTCTTGAGTCCTCCCCTCCCATCTCTTATGGATCCAGGACAAGTTGTTGATTTTTCAGTCTTTTGGCTTTTTACTTGTTTTTAGAATGCAGTGGCAAATTCCAAGCTTTGGACATGCAGAAGTGAAAGCCAGAAGTACCTCTTCACAAACATGTACATGTTAATATACACTGAAATCTAATTAGCACCCTCCCTACTCCCATTCTGGAGAAGGCAATGGCACCCCACGCCAGTACTCTTGCCTGGAAAAGCCCATGGATGGAGGAGCCTGGTAGGCTGCAGTCCATGGGGTCGCTGAGGGTTGGACACGACTGAGTGACTTCACTTTCACTTTTCACTTTCATGTATTGGAGACGGAAATGGCAACCCACTCCAATGTTCTTGCCTGGAGAATCCCAGGGACGGGGGAGCCTGGTGGGCTGCCGTCTATGGGGTCACACAAAGTCGGACAGGACTGAAGTGACTTAGCAGCAGTAGCAGCAACAACAGCAGCCATTCCCTTTCTGCATAGACTTACTCTGTTCTTTGTTTTCAAGATGCTTGCTCTTCACCTTTTTCAAACCTCCTAATCTCTAATCGTATCTGTCACCTTTACAAAACTAGAATATTGTTTCTATCTCCACTGTTAGCATAGCTCATTTCCACTGCTTTTCTCTCCTCTCAGTGTTATCCTGCTTGTTTTACATATCTACATTTTTGAAAAGCTGACCTTTTGTACACAGTGGAAATAAACCATAACATGACAGGATAAAGAAGTGGTTGAGAGCCAGACTTTGGGATGAGTCAGAGAGACATTGTAAAACTTCCACCACTGAGACAATCAACAATTATGACCAAATTATTTAGTTTCTCCATTCTATAAGCTGATAAAATATAGCCCTTACCTCTGGAGTTTTCACTGAGCCTGTATTTGTAAAATACTAAGCAGTTAGTCTCTCTGAAGTGTGAATAATCAGCTCCTTGCCTCAGCAGCACCCAGCACCTAGCTGAATGTTTCTAACACTTTTCTAAGCACTTCCTTGTGCTCTTTCTGTAAGTGTTGAGGAGTCCCCACTCAATAATTGTATGGGGAAGTTCTTGAGAAATGGGGAATGAGAGCTATTATAGAAAAGCTTCCGTTTCCAATTTCTTCAGTAAAGCTCTTTTATAAGAGCTGCTTCTAAGTTCAAGGCAGAACTGGCACCAGTCACTCCCAGTAATCATCTTTTCATTAGATTTACATCTTCCTCATTTTGCTACAATTCATTCTCTTTGAACATTCACTTTTCCTCCCTGTGGAACATTCTATACACACAACCTGAATATTATTTTTAGGTCTCTACTTTGTGAGTGTGTGTGTGTGTGTGTGTCTGTGCTTTCCAGACATCAGTGATGTAATTCTCTTTATAGGGGAAGTATTTGAGGAAAGTTACATTCAGTAAGTCTTTCCAAAAATCTGAGAATTCTAGGAAACTGAATTATAACTAAAATTTTACCATTCAACCAGTTGACAATAAAAATTCAATTCCAAAAGTCTTTTCCTACAGTTTTATAATTCAGTAGATTAACTACTTTTGTTTTTTTGCCCCCTTGAGCTCCTGAATGTAGAACATAATTTTGCATTAAAGTATATTTTGTCAATATTTACTATACATAAAACTAATCATATGGTAACACAGGATTCCAGATCACACTAGTAGCTGCTAGAATATAACAGTTCTATAATTTGCAAATGTTTATCAGTGGACTAATATTGCACTAATCAGTGATGTGACAAACTATTATTGTTTTATTTTGCATTTTTGAAATACATTTATATGTCTGGAAAAGGCCAATACCTCCGGAGTCAAGTAATGAAAGTGGTTGCATACGGACATAAAATTCATGATTAAGTGATAAATTCATGGCAAATAACATAATTATTTCTTTTGAAATCTGTATCTACCACAAAATATTTAATAATATTAACATCATTTTAATATATTAATATGGTATCATACTCAATGATATTGTAATGCAATAATTCAATCATAAGGATTAATCATTTAAATATTATGGAGATTGACATTATCAGTAGAGGATAGTCAATAAAATTAGTAATTAATTTGAGAGGTGGTAGTGATACACTATAATACAAAAAATCAGGCATGTAATGTGTGTTTTTCCTGTGTAGTACATATTATACTAGGGCTTCCCTGGTTGCTAAAGGTAAAGAACCTGCCTGCAATACAGGAGACATGGGTTCAAATCCCCTAGAGAAAGAAATGGCAACCCACGCCAGTATTCTTCCTCTATCCCATGGACAGAGGAGCTGAGTGGACTACAGTCCATGAGGTTGCAAGAGTCAGACATGACTTGGCAATGATACCACCACCACCTCACGTTGCATCTGTAATAAATGTGTAATGGAAAACAACAGATTGCATGTCTACTTTTTGTTTTGTGGTTAGCTGTTTTGTACTTCTCAACCTTATTTTTAATTTAAAACTTGGGGCTGGTGCACTGGGACGACCCAGAGGGATGGTACGGGGAGGGAGGAGGGAGGAGGGTTCAGGATGGGAACACGTGTATACCTGTGGCGGATTCATGTTGATATATGGCAAAACTAGTACAATATTGTAAAGTTAAAAAAAAAAAAAAGCACAAAACAAATCATGTCATCTTCAGTAGCAAATAAAATTCTAATGACCAAAATTTTCCTCAAATGTTGAAAAGAATTTTTTTAAATCTTTCCCTTTAATTTTATAAATTTAATGTTCTTTCATCTTTGTTTTGAGGAACAGAGTAAAGTAATTTTTGAAAAGAGAAGCATTTAAATTAATCATACTTAAAAGCTCATGGTGCCCAAATGCTTTAATTTATGATGAATAACTGTTATTATCCTAAGCTTGCAAATATACTAGATATACTGTGTAAGCAGGTTTTCCATACTAAGCATCAAGTTGTTCACTAATTTGTCTTTGAAATACATCTCAGCAAGATGTGCTCTGGAAATTGTCTAAATTAATCAAGCTTCTTTATTTTGCAGATGAAAATGTCTTTATAGTATATTCAAAGTATATTACATTAAAGACATTGAATAATCCTAGATTCTCAGAACTTGTGATGACTGTTATCTTGCAATTTATTAATACAATATAAAGGTAATGATTCAACTTCTTAATGCCTCAGCCTTCCATATCCAAGTCACTAGAAGTATCATCCATCCAATTGCTCAAACCAAAATGATTCAGTATTCCTTGACCAAATTCCTAATATGATAAAGCACTTAGTTCATGGAGTTTTCAGTGAGTGTTCTTTGGTTATTCTCTTTTCCTCAAACTCTAACTCAATCTGTGATCAAGTACCGTTGACTCATTCAGAAAAAAATCTGCTGTATCTTTCTAACTTCACTGTTACAATCTCAGCAGCTTTCACTGGAATGACTAAAATATCCTCCTAACTTGTCCCCCAGCTTCTGTTATTAATGTCCAACAGAGCAGTTGAAATTATTTATTTATATTTAAGCCATACTTTGATTGCTTCTAATTTTATAGTTTAATATGCTCTGATTGCAGTAAGAATAAGTGTAAACTCTTATTTTTTGTTTTAATTTCATTTATTTTTCTCTCATGTTACCCTGCATCTTGCTGGCTACAGTATAACATCTACTGGCCTTTTTTCTATTCCTTGAACCTGACTAATTTAACCCTCTTAGTGATTTATCCCACTGATCTTCAAATGGGTGTTTTCTTTTATTCATATATCCATTTACTCCTGGCTATAGAAGGCTATCACAACTTTTGAATGAATAAACCTCATATATAATGCAATTGCATAACGAACACTTTGGTGGCACAGGAAAGAAAAAAGATAAGAAAATTAGGCATCAGCAGTAACTATACAATCAATATCACATATTCTTATAAATTCTTATAAATTGCAATTCTGCTATTTTTTTCTCTCCTGCTAATATAAACTAATGAATGCAGAGAACATAATCCTATTGATAATAGTGGTATAGTAAATGAAGATAATAATAAACATAAGTAAAAGTAACCCATATAATAAAACATATGATGACAGTTGACCACGTGAAAGGCACTGTCTTGGTCCCTAAGGACAAATTAGCTTTCGCTTAATCTGTAACAAATGGCCAAAATGAGGACAAATTAACTTTCTCTTAATATGTGATGGCCAAAATGATTAGCTGTTTTTTAGCATCAGAATTTTAATTCTTTGTGATTATTTTAATGGCCTATAGCATGATTTTAATGGCCTAGAATTTGTCTTTCTTTCTTTCAAATTTATTTAAACAAAAAGATGAAAATGCCTCATCAATAATATAGTAAAAATGTTTAGATAAAATTTATTCTTGAAAAAAATGTTTATTGTTTATCTATATTTAAATCTACACGTCTATTTTTAAAATTTTGTTGTTTTCTTTTATTTTACTGTTCCTTCTCATGTATTATTATGAATAAATATTATTTTATTAGCCAAATCAAGAAAAATTTTTAATAAAGAATAATTAATAATAATAGCAAAAGAGACATTATTAAAAACAATAAATGTTAGAGTTACTTATGAAATTAAAACCGAGAAGGCTTCAGTTCATCTTTATCAAAACCCAACAATTTCAGATTTACCTAAACTCACCTCCCTCCCCACTAGAAATATTGTGTCTATCTGCATAATTTGGGGGATAGTATGATTTACCCTGAAAAAAGCAAATAAGTTTCTATTAGTAAAATATGAAACATAAATTAATGGACTTAATAAGTTTCTCAGCAAATGTTTGTTAACTACACAATTTGTTCCAGACATTAGGCTATGTACACAGAACAATTACCAAGAGAAAGAAAACATGAGAGAATATATAATATACAGGATATTATTTTAAGCAACAGAATGTGATATTTCAAGCATTCATTCCACTTATGTTATCTTGCCTTATTCATTTCACCACTCATAATGCTATAGATTTCTGGCTGAAAGCAGCTAGCATTTATCTTTTCTTTAGTGAATCTAAGCTTATAGTTTCTTATGTGATCAGCCACTTAATTGAACTACATTGCAAAATTGTCTCCACAGAGAGCCCCATCTGAAGTATTTTTAGAACCTCTAATAAAAAATATTGCCCTCAAAGGATTAGAAATTTAAATTGAGGAGAAAAGTGTCTATTCTATTCCAATTGAATTGTCCAAATAATCATCTGAAATCATTATTTTAATTTTAAGTCTAAGCATGACCTCTTTCATGCAATATTGTATATTTTAAACGTCAGTATTATTAATATCATTAGACACTCTGTCTAGTACAAACAAACAGCAATGAATGACTTTATTGTTTCATTCCAGTGCTTTCTGGTTGAGGAAAATGGGTGGATCTAGGCTGGTAATATTCACATGGCTGTAAAGAGTTCTCTTCAGATCACCTTGATTTCTACATGAAAGTTTTGAATAAGTTAATCAAATTATAGCATTTTCAACCGACAACCCATTATTGTAATGTCTATAGCACACTCATTATGAATAAAGAGGCTTATATGTACATGGGTACATTAAAAACTTTCAAATAGAAGTTTACCAATAATAATTTGAAAACACATTGTTTCTCTATGATAAAGATTATAAACTTTTATCTATAAAATATTGGTATAATTTTATAAATAAATGCACCTTTAATGTGGTATTATGTAAATGGTTATTTTCATTTGTTTTTTTTTTACCTCAAAAGCTGAAAACTTATATTTATATTTAGGTGTAAGAAGGGTCTTATATGATGTGGTCTCTAAAATCTAGAAATAGATTTTTCTTTGAACTACTCTTTTCTCTTAATAACAAACTCTGTGAGAATAGCTGTATATTTTAAAACATATTTTCAGTGTTTTCTTTGTGATGAGGATGTACAAAGTCATTAGAGACAGATGCTTCCATTGTAACAATGATAACAAGCTGAGGAAGCGAACATAGCAGATATTTTTCAACACATAAGAGAGTTAAAGAGGCAAAGAACCTTGAATTAACTACATTTCAGAGAGTGATGTATTTTCTTAGAAGGTTTTCACAGCTGCCTTCATCTCTAGTAGAGACAGGGAACTTAAGGGACTGTTGCACTTAAGTTACAAGAAGAAACATGCCAAGTTTTGAGTGAACTTTTGATATCAGTGCTATGATAATGTTCTTTAAGAGATACACGTCCTGAGCATCGTGGGCATAAAGCATGCCATCATGTTTTCCCACAGGGCTTACCTAGTTCATAGGGATAGTGTACAGATGGCATCACCGACTCAATTCACAAGAGTTTGAGCAATCTCCGGGAGATGGTGAAGGACAGGGAAGCCTGTCCTGCTGCAGTTCATGGAATCACAAAGAGTCGAACGTGCTTGAGAGACTGAATAATAAAAGTGTACGGAGAGTTGGGGCCCATCAGGAGAACTGCAACTTGAGGGCCTTATCCTAGTGCAAGGCAGAAGTCTTCCAAATGTTGAGTGCACCTATGAAAATATTATCTGCTAATAAACATTGTGTTAGCAGTTTAGATTAAAACTAACCCCAATTGGATCAGAACTAACCCCAATAATTCCATTCTCACAGCTTCTATTCTACATTTTCTTTTTTCTGGAATCATAGCTGGTACAATAGGAATGAAAAAATTAGTAAAATATATATAAGCTAAAAAAAGAGGAAATAGTAAAACTTTATTTCTTTTCCAGATGTTGTTATTAGCTGTATAGAAACACAAGTAATTTCTGTATGTTGATTTTGTATCCTGCAACTTCTCTGAATCTGTTAATTAGTTCTGACAGTTTTTGTATGGCATCTTTAGGTTTTTCTATGGGGTTTCCCCATGGCTCAGTGCTAAAGAATCCAGCTGCAATGCAGGAGATGCAGGAGACATGGGTTTAATCCCTGGGTCAGGAAGATCCTCTTGAGGAGGGTATGGCAGCCCACTCTAGTATTCTTGCCTGGAGAATCCCATGAACAGAGGAGCCAGGCAGGTTAAAGTCCATGGGATCAAAGAGTCAGATACAACTGAGGTGACTGAGCACTTAGGATTTTCTATAGGCATACCTTGGAGATATCACAGGTTTGGTTCCAAACTACTACAATAAAATGAATATGACAATAAAGCAAATCACACATTTTTTTGTTGTTTTCTCAGTGTATATAAAAACTATATTTACACTATACTGTAGTCTACTAAGAGTACAAAATCATTACATCTAAAAAATGTATATAACATAATTTTAAAAACACATTCTTGCTAAAAACCATACCATCATCAAGGCTTTCAGTGAGTCATAATCTTTTTGCCAATGGAGGGTTAAATATTGTAAGAATTAGCAAAATGTGAAGGAGGTCCCTGGGGGCTCAGATGGTAAAGAATCTTCCTGCAATGCAGAAGACCTTGGTTCAATCCCTGGGTCAGGAAGATCCCCTGGAGAAGACCATGGCAATCCACAAAAGCATTCTTGCCTGGAGAATCCCATGGGCAAAGGAGTCTGGCAGGCTATAGTCCATAGGGTCACACAGAGTCGGACATGACTGAAGAGACTTAGCATGCAGCAAAATGTGGCAGAGACAAAAAGTGAACAAAAGCTGTTGGGAAAATAGTGCCAGTAGACTTGCTCAGTGCATGGTTGCCACAGACTTTCAAGTTGTAAAAAGGTAATATCTGCAAAGAGCGGTAAGGCATAGTAAAAAATGAGGTATATTTTATACATTTTTGAAAGATCTTGTCATTCACAAGCAATTTTGCTTCTGCTTTTTCAACTTGAATACCTTTTAATTTTGTGCCTTGTCTGTCTGCTCTGGGTAGGGCTTTCAGTAATATGTTAAATAAGAGTGGTGGGAGTGGGCACTTTTGCTGTTTTCCTGAAATTAGAGAAGAAATTTCTAACATTTCACCATTGAGTATGATGTTAGTTGTGGGTTTATCATATATGGTCTTTACTATGTTAAGGTATGTTCTTTCTACACCCAATTTGTCCAGAGTGTTTATTATAAAAGAAAACTGTATTTTGTCAAATGCTTTTTTCTGCATCTATTGAGATGATCAAAACCTTTGACTGTGTGGATCACAATGAATGTGGAAAATTCTGAGATGGGAATATCAGACCACCTGATCTGCATCTTGAGAAACCTATATGCAGGTCGGGAAGCAACAGTTAGAACTGGACATGGAACAACAGACTGGTTCCAAATAGGAAAAGGAGGACATCAAGGCTGTATATTGTCACCCTGCTTATATAACATATATGCAGAGTACATCATGAGAAACGCTGGATGGAAGAAACACAAGCTGGAATCAAGATTGCTGGGAGAAATATCAATAACCTCAGATATGCAGATGACACCACCCTTATGGCAGAAAGTGAAGAGGAACTAAAAAGCCTCTTGATGAAAGTGAAAGAGGAGAGTGAAAAAGTTGGCTTAAAGCTCAACATTCAGAAAATGAAGATCATGGCATCTGGTCCCATCACTTCATGGGAAATAGATGGGGAAACAGTGGAAACACTGTC
>NW_011494581.1:146457-172828 GCF_000754665.1 Bison bison bison
TCCGTCTAGTCAAGGCTATGGTTTTTCCTGTGGTCATGTATGGATGTGAGAGTTGGACTGTGAAGAAGGCTGAGTGCTGAAGAATTGATGCTTTTGAACTGTGGTGTTGGAGAAGACTCTTGAGAGTCCCTTGGACTGCAAGGAGATCAAATCAATCAATATTAAAGAAAATCAACCCTCAATATTCATTGGAAAGTCTGATGCTGAAGCTGAAGCTTCAGTACTCTGGCCAGCTAATGGGAAGATCTGACTCACTGGAAAAGACCCTGATGCTGGGGAAAGGCTGAGGGCAAGAGGAGAAGGGAATAACAGAGGGTGAAGTGACTGGATGCCATCACTGACCCAATGGACATGAATTTGAGCAAACTCTGGGAGATTGTGAAGGGCAGGGAAGCCTGGTGTGCTGCAGTCCACAGGGTCATGAACAGTCTAACAGGACTTAGCAACTGAACAGCAATAATAACAACAGCCACTGGGGAACATTGTGGAGTTTCCTTATAAAAACTAAAAGTAGAGCTACCATATGACCCAGAAATCCCACTCTGGGAATATATCTGAAGGAAACAATAATTTGAAAAAGTGCATTCATCCCAGTGTTGATTGTAGCACAGTTTACAATAACCAGAACATGGAGGCAATCAGAATGCCTATTGACAGGTTAATAAAGAAAACTTAAATATATTTTGAGTGCAGGCAAGCCTAGTCATTCCTGACTCTTTGCAACCCCATGAACTGTAGCCAGCCAGACTCTCTGTCTATGAAATTCCCCAGGCAAGAATACTGGTGTGGGTTACCATTTCCTACTTTAGAGTACCTTCCTGATCCAGGGATCAAACCACATCTCCTGTGTCTCCTGCATTGGCAGATGTATTCTTTATCACCATGCCACCTGGGAAGCCAGATAGGTGGGCCACAAATTCAGGATTTCTGAAGCCAGACATTTGAGGTAGAACTCATAAATACTAGCCTTGAACAGCTCCCTAAGTAAGATCGTTAACCCATGGACTACACTTTTAAGACTACTGCTCCATACAAAATTAATACTCACTCTGAATGCCCCCCCCTCCTGCCCCTGCGAAAATACACATTCACACACATATACCTGTACATTTCATTATTGTTTACAAAAGCTGGAAATGACACAAAATGAGTAAATAAATTCTAGTACAGTAATAAAATGGAATTCTATATAGTAATAGAAATGAAGTAATCACAGTTGTGTGCAACAACATGGATAAATATTTTTTTAAAAATCTAGAAAATGTTATTCTGAGTAAAGTAAGGCAGAAAATGAGAAATATAATATGACAACCTTTATACGTGGGCTATAAAAAGAAATGATACAAATTAACTTATTTACAAAAAGAAGTATGGACTCAATGACTTAGAGAAGGAACTTACGGTTTCCAGAGGGATACTATGGGCCAAGGGACAGTTAGGGAGTTTGAGATCGACATGTATACACTGCTGTGTTTAAAATGGATGACCAATAAGGACCTACTGTATACTGCATGGAACTCTGTTCAATGTGGTAGCCTGGATAGGAGGGAAATTTGGGGGAGAATGACTACACATATTGTTGTTGTTGCTCAGTCGCTAAGTTATGTCCAACAGACTCTGTGCTCTATGGACTGCAGCACACCAGACTTCCCTGTCTCTTCACTGTCTCCCTGAGTTTGCTCAAATTCATGTCATATGAGTAGATGATGCTTTCCAACCACCCCATCTTTTATCCTCTTCTCTTCTTGCCTGCAATCTTTCCCAGCATCAGGGTCTTTTCCAATGCATTGACGCTTCACATCAGGTGGCCAAAGTATTGGAATTTCAGCTTCCACATCAGTCCTTCCAATGAATATTCAGGGCTGATTTCCTTTAGGATTGACTGATTTGATCTCCTTGCTGTCCAAGAAACCCTCAAGAGTCTTCTTTAGCACCACAATTCAAAAGTATCCGTTCTTTGGTGCTCAGCCTTCTTTATGTTCCACCTCTTACATCTGTACATGACTACTGGAAAAAATCATAGCTTTTGAGTATACAGACCTTTGTCACAAAGTGATGTCTTTGCTTTTTGATACGCTGTCTAGGTTTGTCATAGTTTGTCATACACATATATGTATGGCTGAGTCCCTTTGCTGTCCACCTGAAGTGTCACAACATTGTTAATTAGCTGAACTCCAATATAACTTAAAAATTAAAAAAAAAATCTAAACTAGATTATTAATGAAAGTATGATAGGAGTAAATTATTCTAAACAATTAAAGATGGTTATTACAAACATCATAATATTGGTTAATGTAGAGAAAGGAAGGTTCTCATAAGAGGCTTCTAAGAGGTTAACAGTATTCCATTTCTTAACCTGAGTCATATAGTTCACAGATTTTCACATTATAATTAATCTTTAAATTACATATATTTATTTCATTTGCTTTTATTTTTGAGCTATCTATCTCATAATAAAATAGAAATAAAACAGATGAACAGCACAGATAGTCTCTATAGTGAGACATCTAGAGAAAAGGTTAATTCCGATATAAAATCTCTGTTACCACCTACTGCAACTATTCGTACTCTTATTAAGTTTACAACAGTCACTTCTCAGAAATTGCTTCTTTCCTAAAGAGAATGTTAACCCCAATCAGGTATTTCATGGATCCGTGGGTAGCTGAACTTTTCCTGCTTTCTAAAAGACTTTGGAATCTGATATAAAACTTTTATAAAGCCATAGATTTTCTCTACACTATTGCCAATGGAAATTCTCACAGCACAACATTCCCCTACTAATTCAACATTAGATTAAGTAGACTTGTATATTTGTTGGTTATTTCAGAATAATTTCAAATAATTGTCCTTTAAGTTACTATATCAAACTCACTACTAATTTTTATTTAGAAAGGTTAAAATGTGCTTAATTTTACACTTTTTTTTTTTTTTTGCTGCATCACACAGCTTGTGGGATTTTAGTTCCCCAACCAAGGATCAAAACTGGGCTATTTGTAGGAAGTTCAAGGTAACATAACTACTAAAGAATTTGCCAAAATTGCTTAATTTTAAAGAATTCCCTGTGAAGTCCCTGGTAGCTCAGTTGGTTAAGAATCTGTCTGCAGTGCACAAGATATGGGTTTGATCCCTCAGTTGGGAAGATATGCTGGAGAAGGAAATGGCTATCCACTCCAATATTCTTGCCTGGAAAATTCCATGAATAGAGGAGCCTGCAGGCTACAGTCCATGCGATGGCAAAGAGTAGGTCAGGATAGAACAACTTTCACTTTCACTTTCCCTGTAAAGTAGCTATATTTTCACCATTTCTTTGTGCTCCCCCTCCTTTTCAATTCATTCAGTCACAAATGTTTCTACTAAAATGTGTGATCAAATGTGTAGGAAAATATATGTATAAAAAGATAACATGCAGTGCTTTAGAATGCATAGTCAACAAGTTAACATAACTTATGGCAATCAAAGCAGGTCATTTCTCTAACATAAATGAATGTTTATTCACTTATGAATGTCTTGCAGCTTTGTGGGAGCTAATAATTTCTGCAGCACATCATGAATAAAATACCTATCAGATCTATTATACAAATGCAAACAAGCCATAGCACATGGACTTGTTCTTTAAAAAGATTATCAACAACATGTAAATCATGTTCTGCACTTCTTTGATGGGATTAAATTGTTAGGATGGGAAAGCTTGAGGTATTTATTTACTTATTTTTGACATCACTTGCTTCATGTTGCACTGCTTCCCATAGGAATTGCTGCTGGCTGCCACATTCATTTGGATCTCTTTGCATGACAAAAAAGCTAGGCTCCATTAAAGTATCATTTGCAATGAATTTACATCCTTCCTCAGGGATAAATCCTGCTATTAGACATTATGCAGAAAGACTGACTTTTATAAAAGACTGCCATTCTTTGGATTCCAAGCTGGATTCAAAAATAGTCAAGGATAAAACAGAAATATTTGACAGAGAAAATGAGATAAATTAACTTTCCCAAGATCTTGAGAAGCGACTTTCAAATTCCAGTTAAAATACTAGAGAAAGTCTGAGATTTAGGAGATAACTTAAAGGCTGTCACTTTATATTCGTGTTTGTGTTGTTCTTACAAGAAACCTAGTGTTCTAGCATCAAATAGAAATTAAATTAGCTTTAAAGTTCAAGAATATATTAAAGGTTCTATCTTTAAGATCAAGTTTACAGTTTCATATAAATAAATATATATCTCTCTATATATTTATATATACTTTTTATATATTTATATGTAATACTTTTAGGACAAATTAAACTTTGTTGATATGATTGTTTCCCTTATAGAAAGTGGAGATATCAATTCAATAATATGAACAAAAGCAAAATAGTAGTACCTAAAACACCATAGCAGGACCTTCTGTTACAGAAGTGTAATGCAACTATAACTCCCATTTTCTTGGCCTAAACTACCAACTCATTAATCTAAAACATGAGTACA
This sequence comes from Bison bison bison, assembly GCF_000754665.1. Lineage (NCBI taxonomy): Eukaryota > Metazoa > Chordata > Mammalia > Artiodactyla > Bovidae > Bison > Bison bison. Next base: position 150,925 of record NW_011494581.1, read on the forward strand.
TGCATGCTAAGTCGCTTCAGTCGGTCTGACTCTTTGTGACTGAAGGGACTGTAACCTGACAGGCTCCTGTGCCCATGGGATTATCCAGGCAAAAATATTGGAGTGGGTTGCCATACTCTCCTCTAGGGGATGTTCCCAACCCAGGGATCGAACCCGTGTCTCTTATGCCTCTTTATCACTAGCACCACCTAGGAAGCCCTATATAGAAGGATATAGTTTAAAAGTAGAAGGCTTCAGTTTGTAATGTAAATTGAGTGCATAATTAGCAGCATTAAAGTTTTTCATTATTTTAAATTCCAAAACATGGATTTACAGTTGAGGGTCCCTAAAATTAGGGAGTTTAAAAACAGTTATCCTAGGAGACATGAAGTCTTATTATACCAGTATTTATCAAGGCTAAGGCTGAACAAGACTCACTTTGTTACAGTCTGTTCTGGGTTGGATTTTTGGAGTCCAACATCTTGTGATATTCAAGGTTCAATAACTCAGACTCTGAGAACTGTGCTAAAACAAAGGGGTTAAACACATTCTATGATAAGACAAGATATTTTTCTTGAAAACAATGGATACTCCTGCTATAAATTATCCTTGTGAAGAAACTAACAAAGTAGTGACTCAGTTCAGTTCAGTTCAGTCGCTCAGTTGTGTCCGACTCTGTGCGACCCCATGAATCGCAGCACGCCAGGCCTCCCTGTCCATCACCAACTCCCAGAGTTCACACAGACTCACGTCCATAAAGTCAGTGATGCCATCCAGCCATCTCATCCTCTGTCGTACCCTTCTCCTTCTGCCCACAGTCCCTCCCAGCATCAGAGTCTTTTCCAATGAGTCAACTCTTCGCATGAGGTGGCCAAAGTACTAGAGTTTCAGCTTTAGCATCATTCCTTCCAAAGAAATCCCAGGGCTGATCTCTTTCAGAACGGACTGGTTGGATCTTCTTGCAGTCCAAGGGACTCTTAAGAGTCTTCTCCAACACCACAGGTTCAAAAGCATCAATTCTTCGGCGCTCAGCCTTCTTCACAGTCCAACTCTCACATCCATACATGACCACTGAAAAAACCATAGCCTTGACTAGACGGACTTTGTTGGCAAAGTGATGTCTGCTTTTGAATATGCTATCTAGGTTGATCATAACTTTCCTTCCAAGGAGTAAGCATCTTTGAATTTCATGGCTGCAGTCACCATCTGCAGTGATTTTGCAGCCCAAAAAAATAAAGTCTGACACTGTTTCCACTGTTTCCCCATCTATTTCACATGAAGTGATGGGACAGATGCCATGATCTTTGTTTTCTGAATGTTGAGCTTTAAGCCAACTTTTTCACTCTCCTCTTTCACTTTCATCAAGAGGCTTTTTAGTTCCTCTTCAATTTCTGCCATTAAGAGTGGTATCATCTGCATATCTGAGGTTATTGGTATTTCTCCCAGCAATCTTGATTCCAGCTTATGTTTCTTCCAGTCTAGCGTTTCTCATAATGTACTCTGCATAGAAGTTAAATAAGCAGGGTGACAATATACAGCCTTGACATACTCCTTTTCCTATTTGGAACTAGTCTGTTGTTCAAGGTCCAGTTCTAACTGTTGCTTCCCGAACTGCATACAGATTTCTCAAGAGGCAGGTCAGGTGGTCTGGTATTGCCATCTCTTTCAGAATTTTCCACAGTTTATTGTGATCCACACAGTCAGAGCCTTTGGCATAGTCAATAAAGCAGAAATAGATGTTTTTCTGGAACTCTCTTGCTTTTTCCATGATCCAGCAGATGTTGGCAATTTGATCTCTGGTTCCTCTGCCTTTTCTAAGACCAGCTTGAACATCTGGAAGTTCATGGTTCACATATTGCTGAAGCCTGGCTTTGAGAATTTTGAACATTACTATTAGCATGTGAGATGAGTGCAATTGTGTGGTAGTTTGAGCATTCTTTGGCATTGCCTTTCTAGGTTTTGAAAATTGAAGTCTGAACATTGAAAGCAAGGAATATACATCTGGAAACTCTATTGGGATTGGGTTCAGCAGCTCTATTATTAACAAGTATAAGAAAATAGGTAGAGATCAGACGGTGATACTTCAAAGAATTTGACCACTAACATTAACACATGATAACACTGTACTTGGTCTTCTCTGTTGTTCGTCTCTTTTTCTAACCCCTATCCAAATGTTCAGAAAGAGCAGTTTACTACATTGAATTAAATATTTTTAATGATCCCTCAAATTTTCATTTACTACAGAATATTACATAATTTGGAATAAGGTATTTGAATTAATGGTTCAGTATATACTAGCATAGATGAGGAAAAGTAGCATGGGGAGAGACAGGTTATTTGCAGTTTAAAGAAGGCATTATTTCAGGATTCTCAATCTTGCCAATATTATATCCAAACTCACAATGAGTTTGAATCTTTTAACCTATTTGTCTGGCCAGCGAGTACTTGCAGAGTATATTTCTCTCATTAATTTAAAATTTTCCAATCAGCTCTGACTCACCCAGAGTGGAAAATCAATATTGTTGTGAATTTTTGAGAAATACCATGAGTAGTAATACACCAAAATCACCAGAATTAAGTTTTTACGGAGTGGTCATTTGCTTAATATTTGATCAGTTTTGTTATGCTGCATCTACCAGTTCCTATTCTTTTTCCTAAGATCATTTACAAGATGGAATAAATCTTCATTTTTTTTTTTTGCTCATGGAGAACAAGAAATGTACACCCCAACAGCAAAATGCATCTATCTAGTCAACATTTCATTTAAGTTATTTGAAGCTGAACTCTTGCTTCTGGAATCCAGACAACTGAAATGTAATTATGGAGAGGCAGAGACATTGCTCACTCAGTTCATAGTAGTTAATATTGCTACACATATCAAGATAACTGATTGCCTTAAAATGCTATTAAGAGAATGAATTGAAGCTGAAAACATAGGAAAGTCAAAGTCTAACAGTTTCTGAAAATAAATTATTTATTCTTGAAATCAGTGATCTTTCATTCAGGTTAGTGCTAAGGACGTATCTTCTATAGGTTTCAGAAAATTCAATAGAAGACATATTCAGAAGTTTTAAATTCCTCTGTTTAAAATCTTCCAAATCTTAATCCTATGTCTGTTTTTTTATATTTTAAATTTTATTTTCCAGCTGATTCTTACTAGCATAAAGAAATATAGTTGATTCTTACATGTAGAACTTGATCCAGTAACTATTAAATTTACTTATCAATTCTAATATTTTATATATACATGCTAAAGACTTCCTGACTTAAATTATTAAATGACTATCTTCTGTAAGTAATTTTAAAATTCTATTTTCTGAGTTACTTTTCTTGGTGTATAGAAATGTGCTAGATGATGTATGTTAAATACAGAGTGTAGATCACCATTCTTGGATCCTCTATTTAAGTAGATCTGGAATTGATTCTTCATATTTTAAAATATAATTTTATTTTATTATTTTTGTTTGTTTGTTTAAGGACCTCAGGAATTAAAAAACAAAGAGATACTTTCATCCTTCTCTGATCGTGGCTTGCTATCATGATTCATCCAGACAAAACTCCTTTTAAAGTTATGTTTCCCCCTTATCTCCCATCCCAATTTTGATGCTTTAAATCCCCCATAGAAAATTACTGTAGCATATGCATTATACTTCTTTCCACATTGTATTTAGTTATTGGTGGATCCTAAAAAAGAATATGTGTAGGTACTATTTTAATTTTAATTATGTGTGTGCTTACCAAGTATCTTCAGTCGTGTCTGACTCTTTGTGACCCCAACCCCAGGTACTGTAGACCGCCAGACTCCTCTGTCCATGAGATTCTCCAGGCAAGAATACTGGAGTGGGTGGGGACTGAACTTGCATCTCTTGCATCTCCTGCTCTGGCATCTCCTGCACTGGCATCTCCTTCACTGGCAGGCAGGTTCTTTACCACTAGCACCACCTGGGAAGCCCAGATGTGAGTTCCATGCCCTGTAAATATAATCATTTTATTATCATATTAATGTGGATTTCTTTCTGGAGGAAGCACCACATTTGTCTATATTGATTAGTAATTAATGTTTCCTCTTCTTTAAATTTCACATTCCTAACGTTCGTGCATCTTTTTTCTTGCTTTTTGTCTTCATTTCCTGTGTCCTTTCTCTGGAGTGGGTGCTCCATGATTTTTCAGATATACTCCCTTGCTTATTTTATACTTTTTAAACATTTACTTGGATTCATTAACCATTAGTTAATTGGATCTAGTACCTTTTATTAAACAAAATATTTAATGTGAATTTTCAAATTTTCAGATTTTAAAGTTTTCAGATTTATCAACCTTTATATTTTTAAATATTATCTTTTCTCTTTTTTCAATGTTAATTTTAGCATGCAATAAGATGGTATATACAACTCTATATAATCAGATTTTTTAATGTTTTTTAATTTTTGTTTTAATTTTTTAATTAAATTTAATTTGTTTTAATTTTCTATACAAATTTAGTTTCAAGATAATTTGCACATTTTTATTTTATAGTTTTTGTGTGTATATGGAGGTGGGTTTTTGCAATGACTCAGATGGTAAAGAATCCACCTGCCAATGCAGGAGACACAGGAGATTCAGGTTAGATCCCTGAGTGGGAAAGATCCTCTGGAGGATGAAATGGCAACCCACTCCAGTATTCTTGCTTGAGAAATCCCATGGACAGAAAGCCTGGCAGGCTACAGTCCAGGAGGTTTCAAAAGAGCAGGACAAAACTGAGCAACTGAAAGAGAAAGAGATGTATAATTTTCAGATTTCTGTCCCTGTTTTGTAATTGGTTATTGTTGATATATGAAAGCTATGGATTTTTTTCATTGGTCTACTGAAATCTCTTCTGTTATTTCAAACATCTGTCAACTGATTTATGTTTCTTTAGTATACAGTAATGGTGTTACAGTGATGATATTATTTGTAAATAATGACACTGTTTCATTTTGTTCTTTAGACACCCTGTTCTGTTTCTTATCTTAATATGTTGCTCAGGTTGTGTACAGCTGTGCTGAACAAAATTAGTGTGTGTCTTGTGTATGTCTTTTTAGAAGGATTGGTTTAAAATTTCTCCATCAAAAATGTTTGTTATTGAATATTTTTACATAAAATTTTGTCATAGAGATTTTTTTCTAATATTTATTATTTTATGAACTTTACTTTTTCTTAAATCAGTATTGTATCCTATCCAAAATATTCCAGCATTTATCAAAATAATATAAATAATTTGTTGGATGGGTCCTCAAGGTGAAAAGACATTCTAATATTGTTAGATTGCTTGTTGTGGTTTATTAATTTTGTTTTTCATGTACTCTATATATTTTAATAACACCTGAATGGTCTATCATCCTCATACAGAAGCATTAAAATTTGTGATTCCAATTATTTATTCTTATATTTTTCTTAGAACTGGTGTCACTTTGGTATAGATTTTTTTCCCCATTTGTTGTCTTTCTTTAATAATGTTGGTCTTCCTTAAATATCATGTCATTTCCCTTGCTGAACACATTTCCTGGGTCATCACCTATTTTAGCTAGGACTGTATACCAAATGGAGAAAGCTGTTTGGTTAGAGTGAGGGGTCAGAACTAACACTGCCTGAAGTCATCTTACATGGCCCTTCCCTCACACCCTTCCAAGAACCTAGGGTGGGTAATCTGCTTTCATGACATACTGAAAATGCAGAGGAAACACAATGTCACAAGACAATTTATAAATCTTCCTAAATTCGGCCTCCTCTCTGTTTACTACCCATTGCACTGTCATTGACTGTAAACAGTCTTTTCCCTCCCAAACTAGACTCTCCCAGGGTTTCTCACAGTGTGTGTTTACTCATGAATCCAATCAAGTTCCCTCTCCCTCCCATGATAATCCTAAAGGTAGGAAGGCAAACAGCCACTGCTTTCTCATCTTGTCAGGAATTGGTAAACACATCTGTATTATTTTAACAATATCCCAGATGACTTTGATTTGAAGACTTATTGTTTTAACATAGTTCTCTAAAATACCCACAATTACATCTCAGCCTTAAACAAGAGGCTGTAAATAAATACAATTAAGGCATCAAAGAATGGCCGTTACATAGATGTTATTTACTATGAATTGAGATACAATGTATGTGAGCATTTGTTAAAAAAATATTTGAAAAGGCACATCCTCATCTACTGAATTAGAAACTTTTGGAATAAGGATGATGAGTTTAATTCCAGCATTAATACTGGTGATTCTTATTTAGAGTGGAATTTAAGAGCTTTAATTCCTGAGTGTAAGTAAGTATCATCATCTATTATTTGAAATTTATATGAAAATTGTTAATTTTATTTGTGTTCTTATCTTACAGGAGATAACACCATTTATAAATGAATGTAGTTTAATAGTCAAAACTTTAAAAATAGCAGCATAAGAACTATTACATTATGTATAAGAAACTTGATTAATATCTTTTATATCAACAAATCCCACAGTTTAAAGTAAAATATATATTTTATGATATATATTATATTATAAATTATATTAACTATAAGATATAGAAAAGTTAGAAACAAAAATAAGTAATTTAAAATTCTAGGTTTATAGATGTATAGGGAGACAGATATAATGATATAAAGATAGATACATCTGTTTTTTTATCTTCTCACATCACAAAAATATTACCAATGTTAATATGTGCTTTAGAGTGATGAAAACTTACATTATTTGGCAAATAAAATTTACATGATTTTGCTTCAAGCAAATCGTCATTCATTATAGTTGCACATTTTATAATTCTCCTTAGTATAGACTTTACTAGTAATTTCCAGGGGGAAAAAAAAAGCTGTGTGAAATTTCCACTTCCACATGTGAAAAATATGGATAATAATGATAGTACTGACCTTGTAGGTTATTCTGAGAATCAAATTAGTTAACAGAAATATCTGAGGATATTTGCCCTGAGATATTAAAACTGTGGATTATAGGCAATATCTTGCAGCAACTCTGTATTCTATCTTATGGTTCTTTCTTTGTTCCCTTGTTCCAGTAGATCATGAAGTTGCCTAGACTTAAATTACTACAAACTTTCTCTTCCCTATGCTAAGTAGTTTCTAATAACTTTGTGCTTATGAATTCTAATGACTACTATTTTTTAACTGAATCTCTTCTCTTATGCCTGCATAATTTGTTGGTTAGCCAAGGATTGAAACTCAAATCTTTTACTCATATTTGGGAGCTTTCTTTTTGGCTCTATATTTCTAAGACTTCCATATTTCCAGTTGTTCTGCCATTTTCTGTCTAATTTCTGACATGTCTCATTTGTGAGTGGTCAGCATTTTGCTATCCAAATTGTGTAAGCTTGGGAAATGCACTAAGTTAAAAAAGCAGGAAACTCACAGGTTTTATCAACTTTTATTAACACCCTCTTTCATCTGTAAAAATTAGGAGGTAAAACCTACATTTACCAGACAAAATTAGGAGGGGAAACCACTAGGCCTCTTGGGCTCCCCCTTGTTGTCGACTTAATTTAGCTGCCATTCTTGGATTTAAACAGAGTTGATGTTAAGATATTTGGTTTCATGCCAAATTTCTCTTACTTCAGTAACTTGCAGTTTTTGTTATTTTCTACTATCATGTTGGGCTTCCTAAGTCATAATAGTGGTAAAGAATCTAACTGCCAATGCAGGAAACTCAAGAGATGCGGGTTCAACCCCTGGGTCGGGGAAGATCTCCTGGAGAAAGGAATGGCCACCTGCTTGGAGAATCCATGGACAGAGGAGCCCAGCAGGATACAGTCCATGGGGTCACAAAGAGTTGGACATGACTGAACATCTGGGCACACCATCATAACCAGAAAGCCACAGACTAACAATTTTCACCCCTACTAGTTGCAATTTTTCCAAAATAAACTTTCCTTGAGCTTCTGTCTTTTCTTGGATGTTTTCTGGTACCTTTACATAGTTTTGTTTTTCTTTAATAATTTATTCTGTTTTTATAATTGTCATTTGTGGGAGAGTTCATACAACCACTTAACTCTAATACATTCTTGTCCACACTTGATATTTTTTATTTTCTGAACACTTAATGTTTTTATAGACAGCACACTCATAAGTATAACTTTAATAGAATGTATTGTTGTTTGATATAGATCAAGTTTTGTCACACAGTAGATTCTCCAAAGTCAAAGTTTATACCAATATCTTAAAAATTACAACACTAAGGAAAGTGCTTGGCTTATACTAGTTTTGTTTGTTTGTTTGATATATGTTTATTGAATGATTAATTGAAGAGAGTTTTTCTTTGCATTTACTTAGGGTTTTTCATTTTATGACCAATATTGGCCAATATTTTCTATTTTGTTCCATTTTTGTGTTTCATTGTATTTATATTACACTATGTGATGTCATACTCTGTCAGAGAAAAGATCACAATGTGATTCTTGGTGTTTTGAATCATTTTTAATCATAAGAACCCTCAAATAGTCCATGAGATGCTCACTTTTATTTATTGCTGCTCACAAAGTTAGAAAGCAATTAATGTCAAATTTAATTAGACTCTAAGACTTTCCCTAAGCAATTATTCACAGATTACAATGAAAGACTACTTTGACTGAGACTCCTGACTAAGGCAAGATGACAGAGGCAAGATGGAAAATAACAGAACTATCATGCAGATGAAATAAGAGTTGGAAGCAATAAGGACATCAAAACATTCCCAAACAGAAAAGTACATAAAAATCTGGAGGACAGAGATAACTATAAAAATAGAGAGAACAAAAAGTCTCTACATTTGTCAAGATTTGAAAATGATGCCTTACAAAGTACCAAGCAAGGTATTTGGCACAGATTCATCACAAAAGTGTATTCACATTATCTCAAGTTTTAGTAGGATTTAAAGAAACACAGGTGCAAAGTCAACATAAACTATATCACAAACAGTAGAGTTAGGGAAATTGAGAAACAGGAAAATATAGAAGGAATGGATATATGGCAGGCACAGTATGAAGAGTATCATGCTAACAAACCAACCTGGTATTTGGAATTTCAGACATTCTTACTCTGATGAGAATCCATGCTTAGCAAGACCAAGACTGGTTGGTGGTACATAAATGATGAAAAACAGATTGAAATGTAGTATTAATTCCTAGGTAATGAATGCTACCTCAGTTTCCTAAGTTAACTGGATTATCTTCTGCCACCTGAATCTGCTAATGATTTTCTATAGGTTTAGATTAGATTAGAACATTTTCAATGTTAGTCAAGGACAGATTCAAAAACAAAAAACAATCAAAAGATTAGCCAGCAGTTGTTGTTCAGTCACTAAGTCGTGTCCTACTCTTTGCAACCTCATGGACTGCAGCACACCAGGTTTCCCTGTCCTTCACTGTCTCCTGGAGTTTGCACAGACCCATGTCCATTGAGTCGATGATGCTATCTAACTATCTTATCCTCTCTTGCCCCCTTCAAGCTTTTGCCTTCAATCTTTCCTAGCATCAGGATCTTTTCCAGTGTGTCAGCTGTTTGAATCAGGTGACCAAAGTTTTGGAGCTTCAGCTTCATCACCAGTCTTTCCAATGAATCTTCAGGGTTGATTTTCTTTAAGATTGATTGGTTTGATATGCTTGCAGACCAAGGGGTTCTCAAGAGTCTTTTCCAGCACCACAATTTGAAAGCATAAATTCTTTGGCACTCAGCCTTCTTTAGGGCCAACTCTCACATCTGTACATGACTACTGGAAAAAACATAGCTTTGACTATACAGACTTGTCAGCAAAGTGAACTCTCTACTTTTTAATATGCTACATTTGTCTTATTTCGCTTCCAAGGAGCAAGCGTCTTTTAATTCAAGGCTGTAGTCATCATCCACAGTGATTTTGCAGCCCAATAAAATAAATTCTGTCACTGTTTCCACTTCTATTTGCCTTGAAGTGATGAGACTGGATGCCACAATCTTAGGTTTTTGAATGTTGAGTTTTAAGCCAATTTTTCACTCTCCTCTTTCACCCTCATCAGGAAGCTCTTTAGTTCCTCTTCACTTTCTGCCATCCTAGTGATATCATCTGCATATTTGAAGTTGTTGACATTTATCCAAAAAATCTTGATTCCAGCTTCTGATTCATCCAGCTGAGCATTTCACCTGATGCAGTCTGCCTATGTTAAATAAGCAGGGTGACAACATATATGAACTCCATGAACAGTGTGAAAAGCGAGCAGTAGCATTTAGAATTACATTGTGTTCCTAGCTAATTCTGGTGATCAACAAGATAGGGAAGAACAAGTAAAAACATATTTTAGTCTCTCTTTTTGTGTTAGCCCAGTTTATATGACTTCATTTTCACATTGCATCCCATACTATAGTCTGTCTCTTTATCCAACTACCTTGTGATAGACTGCTTTTAGATATGAGGTCACATAAAATCACAGTGTTCAATACATTTGATATTAATAGCTTATGTGGTTCAGTCGTTTGGCTGAACTATACATGTGTCATACATAGCCTTTAAAAATTGTACCTTCTATAACCTGTGTTATTTCCTCAGCCCTTCTAGTCTACTCAGCTTGGCTTGTAGCATTTAGAGTCATTATCCTGGCTATCATTAGCCAATTAACTTGAAATGTTCAGTTAATGTTTAAAGCTTTCTTTCAAATTTTGTGTTTGGGGCTTATGTTTTATGTTTTAGAGTAAGGAGAACCACACATTTTCTGCAGCCTCAAAACCTGGCTTGGCTCTTACATTATTTGGTTGACTCTGGAAAGTCAGCAACACTTTATTCCAATTATGCAGGACAATTTCAGGGTTATAGTTAAAGGGAAAAGAGGGAGGTGAAGAAACTCTAGGTTTGAGTGCCTTTATATTAAGCACAATTTTATTTTATCTTACTTGTATTAATTTCCTGGTGCTGCTGTAACGAAGTACCACAGAATGAGTGGCTTAAAAAAAAAAATCACATTTTTTGCTTCAGTTTTGGAGACTAAAATTCTAAAAATCAAGTTGTTGGCAGGACCATGCTCTGTGGAAGGCTATAGGAAAGAATCTATTCCATGCCTTTGTCTTAGTTCCTGGTATTACCAGCAATTCCTGGAACTCTTTGGCTTGTAGTTGCATAACTGTTATCTCTACCGCCATCAACACTTGCTGTTTCTTCCTAACTCTTTGTATCTTCACACAACAATATTCTTATGCAGACATCAGCCACATTAGACTAGGAGCTCACTCTACTCAAATATGAACTCATCCTAACTAATTGCACTTATATATTTATATCAACTTTATTTTCCAATAAGGTCACACTTTAAGGTACTGGGGATTAGGTCTTCAACATATCTGTTTTTTGAAAGAGAATCAATTCAATCCTTCTACACTTATGTGTTGACCAACAGGTAGAATTATTCAGGATAATTTTTTTTTCCTTAAAATATTGAAAGGGTCTAAATGATGTACAGGTAGACATCATACAGCATTTCTTGTGCATTTAATATCCTACAAAGTAAAAATATATTGTTGGCTCATCATGTTGAGTGGTCTTAAAAATAAGTAGGGATTAATGTTAATATTGACCAAGATAAGCTCAAGATAAGACTTTCTGATTGATTTTCAGTGACTAAATATTTTGTACAAGTTGATCATTCTTTTTGGCAATGTAGTTTAAGAGATTTGACAATTTTTCAATAAGAAATAAAACCAGAAACTCAGAGTCTTATTTATAAATGTCAATGCAAGCCAACATTTTAGTGTTGGCTGAATTCTAGCTTCCATCTATGTTCCCAAAGGAATTACAATTTAAATGAATCTGTCACACAGGCAAATGACATGTTAAATAAACCCATTGCTTTTTTTGGATGTGAAATCTTTTGCTTGTCTTTACATCTGCAGACAGTTTTCTTTGTACTTTTGTGTCACAGTGATTGCATAACGGAAGAATGCCTCATTTTCTGGGTTTAAGAATTTAAATATCTGGTTACCCTCCTGGTCTTACCCAATGACACATTTCTTGGAGGTACGGTTAGGGTTAACTCCTGTTCTCCAGGCTTTTTTAATGTCTAATTACAAAAGTTATTTATTTATTTTTCAATCACCAAAGTAGATATTTTGGGGAAGGAGGACATTTGGTCAAATATTGTGTTTTCTTCCTTCAATTTATTGTACCTAATGGATCTTAGGGCACCATTCATGTTGACAGTAAAAATAATAGCTTTACAAAAGCAGGAACGTGTAGCTACATATTGCAGTTCTGAAAAATGGAAACCTTGGTTCAGGTCACATCTTTTTATTGAGCGACCACCCTCTATAATGGAAGATATAGGTGAGAAAAGAACATTTCTAATCAAAGTGCACTCAGATAAAGAGGGTCAATTAATCTTTGTCTTTGGAAACTGAGGATAGGAATTAACTTCCGTAAACTAGGGTGATGGCAAAGTTCAAACACAATTTACATTATTAAAGTTCTTTGTGACTCTTCCTTTTCAGCCCGTGCAAATTACTTTGCACTTGTGTCAGCTCAGGACTTAATACAGTTGCTAGGGCCTGCTTGATTACCAGTGCTAACAACTGTTGAAAGCCATACATTATTTTGGCAGTGGTTATTATCTAAACCTAAATGACTGGGTTGCATTTAGATGAGCTCATCTTAGCTTGTTGTTATCTTTTGGGAGTTTCACCTTAATGCTACTGAGTGGGAAAGCAAAGCATAAAGTGAAATGAGTAAATCCAGCTCTGCCTGCTTGCAGGCTCTGAATGTGTAAAGGGATTAAAGTATACAGAGCACATTACCAGATCCATAACTTGATCTAAATATATTTTGTCTTTTGTCAGAATTGACCTTTGGGAACTGCTGATTCTTGGGAGATTGAAAAATTCTTAAAATTTACACATTCTAGCACTATCTACTTGGGTCTAGTTCATATTTCACTGTATTTCCGTGCTGATAGAAATTAATAGATACCTAGTATGCTTTCTATACCGATCCTGACTATAATTAAAATGCTCATAATGATTACAGTTTAAGCACTGTTAATATTTAGTTCATATAATAGCTACGAGATTTGGGAGTATAGTGGATAACAGGGCACAGTATATATCCCAGGAATCATGAATTATGTCCTTATGGATACTATATTAAACAGTAGAAAATATGAGGGATAATTTATGTGATTACACATAAATTATGTGATTACAGGAAATGTATTAAGTTGACTTTACTATGCACAACTTTGCTACATTGAAAAAATATGAAAATGTTAATCGCTCAGTCATGTCCAACTCTTTGTGACCCCATGGTCTCCTCTGTCCATAGGATGTTCCAGGAAAGAATACTGGACTGGGTTGCCATCCTCTTCTCCAGGGGATCTTCCTGACCCAGGGATCGAACCTGGGTCTCCTGTACTGCAGGCTGATTCTTTATCATTTGTCACCAGGGAAGCCCATAGACATTGCACCATAATTAATTGGCTGTAAGACAATTTTGCTGTGAAAGAAAATAACTGGTTGACAGTTTTTAATTCACTAGTCTGATTTTAGCTGGTTGAAATATATTAGCATTTCTTTCTGTTCACATTTTCTTGATGGCCTCATTGAGCTGATGATACATGATGATGATTTCCACTAATAATCAGTTTCTTGCTTTTAAACACTCTATATGAGAGGAGGATGAAGTTGAAGGCCTCAAAAGTTCAAAGTTGAGCCCATATCTCCCAAAGAACTTTGGAAAATCTATCAGTGAGCATGTGACAAGATGCCAAAAACACACGACACTAGAGGTTTTCACAACAAATACAAAGTTCAGTTACAAATATGCATAACAGTGTTTGGAAACTGATGCCTGTATTACTAAAGAAAAAAAAATTAGCAAAAAAGAAAATGTATGATGCTGAAGGAGGAAATAAATCAGCAAGCTATGTGTATGTGTGTATTCGTATGAATGAAAGACAAGTGCTTAGGTACAACCCACAGTATAAAACCAGTTGTTTGTTCCATGAATCTACACACATTTTTAACTGTATTCAAATATTTGTGTATTTCTCAACGAAATCTTTTTAATTTTGTGAATTTTTTCTCATGTTTCATTGTGTCTTTTTTAATGTCCTTCTTTTATTTTTCACTATTTAATCTTTGACAGAAAAATTGCCTTGTGACCAACTAGCTATGCTGTGAACAAGTTAGTAGCAAAATTGTTTGTGGCAAAGATATGTATGTGTTAGTTGCTCACTCGTGTCCAACTTTTTGCAGTCCCATGGACTGTAACCTACTAGGCTTCTTTTTCCATGGGATTCTCCAGGCAAGAATACTGGAGTGGATTGCCATTCCCTTCTCCAGAGGATCTTCCTGACCCAGGGATTGAACTCAGGTCTCTTGCACTGGAGGCAAATTCTTTACTGTGTGAGTTACTGGGAGGTCCAGATATGACAATGATGATTATGGCAAAATTACTGGACACAGAGTGTATCAAACAGGAAGTTTCACTATGGAAAAAAATTCTCAGCAAAGATTTTCATTGCTTTTGAACAAAAATGAAGCATCAAAAAATGTTTATGTAACAGACTGTAGAAATACAGTGTTCTGTATTTTATAAATGTTGTTACAGATAAAATCTACTTCAATGAGATCATCCCTGTAATAGCATAGTATTTTACTGACATATACTGGCAAAACATTTAAATTTGTAACTGATAAATAAAGTTATTAGATGTCAATACCATTAGCTCACTGATCTTTCTGTTTTCAGTTGCCATATTGACACCAAAATTACTACTTCAGTGACAGATACTTCACATTATTTTTTTTTTCATGTTCAGCATACTTTTATTTTAATTATAAATTTAAAGAATGTTGAGGCTTCAAATATGTGATAAGCCTTAGTCAGCGTGATGCCACTCACTAATGGATCACAATAGGTTTTTTGTTGTTGTTGCTGATGTTGGTTGACAATTGTCAATTTCCAGAAGCATGTTCTGAATAATAATAGCTTATCCAATTATTGATTTTAACTGTTTTTTAGAAACATGTTTTGAGCAGTAATCCTACTTTCACTAAACTATCTTTCTGACATATCAAAACCCTTAATGAGAAGTTACATAGAAAGCTGAAATAATGTCTCTTAGGTAACTAAAATTTTTAAGAGGACTTACCACTTAATTGCTACCAGAAATAATGTTAGCTCTTCTTTTTGGGATAAATTATCTCACAAAATAACAGTGAAGTCCTTATGTTTTCTGCTTTTTTTTTTTTTCTCCTCGCTTTTTCACATCCCTAGTAGTGAAGAGAAGACTCTGACAGCACACTCGGCTTGCATGTTTCAGAGGAACTTTGGTCTCAAGCTGATCAAAGATATTTTTTCAAAACAAAAAATCACTCAATGCATATGTACTTAATTTGGCAAGAGACCATTTCTAGCATATTTTCCCTTAAATGTCAAAGGGATATTAGAATTCTGTGAAATTATATGTTGCTCTGTTCCTGCCTAACTCTAGCCTTGATTCTCATGAAGACTTTTCTCTAGAAAGAAAATAACTTCATTTTATATAATGACGCTGAAAATGTCTTATTGTTCATGGTAAAAAACAAAATTAAGATGCTTTTGCTGAGATCAACAAGCTGTTGAAAATCTTGACATAATCTATTCATTGTTTTGTGTGTTGAAAAATAATAAATAGATGGTACTGCTTTTTTGTGATGGAAAATATTAATGATTGACATGTGGTACATTTTAATTGACTTGGAATCAGGACTTACATTTGTAATTGACTTAGGATCAGGACTTATATATTTGTCACCTTTCAGCAAATCTGGTGGCTTTCCAGCATTTGTATACCCTCAGTTGAGAATGTGGAAATTAAGAGTGATAAAATAAGTCAAAGCATTTAGGGTGACTGCAGTTGTTAGGCAGATGAAGAAAAAACTCCAAGAAAAAACAACTTCGATGATTTTTTCATTTAAAAGTGGTTAAAGAAGTAATTTTAGTTAGATATTTTCGTTATCATTCAGAAAAGTGAATGACAATTTAATTTTACATATAAACATGTAGAAACAAAGAGTATCATAAATTTATTTTCTCCTAATTTGAGACTATCTCATCTTACTTGCCTCACTGACTCAATGGACATGAGTTTGAGTAAACTCTGGGAGTTGATGATGGATAGGGAAGCCTGGTGTGCTGGAGTCCATGGGGTTGAAAGAGTCGGACATGCCTAAGAGACTGAACTGAACTGAACATCTTACTTGTCAGTACATATTATTCCCCAAAGGATGTGGTTTATCTTTTATCAAGTTAAGCTACAGAGTTTGTAAATAATAGCTTCCATTTCTTCCCTGTAGAGAGTATTATACACTCATTATCATTAAGAAGTTTTTTGCTGGCATTGGCCTAAATGTTTGCTTTTATTCTGCTACTCAGGGTTCTGATACCTTAAATAATGTCATTTTAGACTTGATGTTTACACTTTCAACACTGGTTTTCCATTCACTTAATTCTGTCTGTAACTTGCTTTCCAGCCTCTATGTAAATGTTGTCTCTCCCATGCTGGGAATAAATACTAATGAAGATGCACTTGCTGTTAAAGGGCAAGAGAACAGCTGAGTCAAGGTCTGTTTTATTCCCTCTGCTAATTTACTGAGCAAGAACTACTAGGCTAAAATGAAAGTCAGGGCAGATGTGTAACTCATGTTGATGTATGGTAGAACCATTACAATATTGTAAAGTAATTAGCCTCCAATTAAAATAAATAAATTAAAAAAAAAGAATGAAGTGAAACTTAAGTTTTAAGCAATTGATACAGAAGGTTATGGGGAAGAAAGCTTTGGAGAGGAAAAACTGAGTTGTTTCAATCACTGTTATGCATGAACCTCTCTTTTCTGATTTTCCTTTAATATAAAGGCATGTCTTTTTTTATAGTTAGTCTTGCCCCAGATATTAAAAAAATGTATTTCAAATATATTGAAAATCACTGTACCCCTGATATGTGATTTTTATGTCACCAATTTGCCTTCCAAATACTAACTTGAATTGAATTCTCATCCATCAAATGAGAAGGTTCTGACATTGTTAGAAATCTAGATAGAATTTAAATAGAAGCAGGACTGAGTTTAAGAAGTCATGTTGGTAACTCTAAACTGACCATAGGTTCTGGCTTGCCTAGGACAGTTCTGATTTATATTTTGGAAAAAAGGAAAACATAAACAGAGATATAGTGGGAGTTACTCTGAGTTCATTACAAAACAAGACACGAAAGAAAACCTGATCAAAAAAAAAAAAAAAACAAGAAAGATTGGGCTGAGAGAAATGGTACCCATAGATTAAATGTCAAAGACGAACTTAGAGAAAATTGATAAAGCAAGATGATAGATAAATAGACATATAGAATTTATAGGTGACAAGTGTGTGTGAAAGAGAGAGACAGAAACCTTTGAATCCCAGTCTCTGTGACCAAAGGCAAGACTGAGACTTATAAAGGCAAAAGCCCCAGAGGCTACACACGGAAAGGTGAGTGGTGAGTTTGAACGAGTCTTTGTCTTATCAGTTCAGAACTTGTTGGCTATAGTGGGTGCCAGGGTAGGCCACTTTTGTCCATTTGTTGAATGTAGGATAATAGAACTGTGAATTCACCATGACCAGCATCACCGCCTTTCTCTGAATTCTGATCAGTTGTCTGAAAATAGTTGTTCTTGTTTCTTCTGTTTGCAGACTGCTTACTGTATTGTGCTCTTCAAATTCAAGATCACACTGAGAACATGTCTGCATAAGCACACTCAAAGATCCCCGATTTATTTTCTTCAATCAAAATGTGGTCCCTAGGTCTTGTCCTATGTATCTTTTTCATGGATTTTTTAATTTGTTTAAAAAAATAATTTTGTAAACAGTCATATCAAAAATCTGGTGGGTGGGAGGTGGTTGCCAGCATCTACTTTTACTTCCAATCTCTGCCATGGCTCCATTTATAAGCCATGAAATACATGATTTCCATAGAACTTTAATCTGGTTAAGTCTGAAAGACCCCAAGACCATCCAAAGCACAGCTTTTTTTACTAGAACTTTCTCAAATACATTCTAACACCTTTATCCTAAATACAATATGCAGAATTTTTCAAGAACAGTAGTAATAAAAGCTAACCTTTTCTTATATGAGGAGTGTTCAACACATGCCCCTTGCTGGACACCAGCTGTAATGTCCACCTGTGCTGAGGCCAGTGTCTGACCTAAAAGATGCAGTAACCTATCACAGAATGGTACCAAGGTGGGGGAGGCACAGATTGTCCCGGGTGCAGATAATAGGGGAGTGTGTTATGCATAGAAAAATTTTAAAAGAATAATAATGTTGACTTACAATTGCCAATTTTTACTGCTTTGTATTGCTATCATGCTCCAGAAATTCTAAGCAATAGTGTGACAAAATACTCCATCCTGCCAGGGCTGAACACTTCCACTGCCAACCCCTACCCTGTTTGGGGCTCCAGTAGATATGGCCTCCAGCCTTAGGCAGTGGAAGAGAACACATGAATGGTAATTTAGGTTTATAAGAAATTTGTGCAGGAAACTGAGAACTAGTGCCAGGGACCTTGTGGAAAGTAGTCTGAATATGTGTGTTGTTCTGTAAGTATTAAACCATGTTTATAAGTGCTTTCTACACTAGGGAACTAAAAATAAAAGTGCATGTTTAATTTAAAAATACACACTAAATGTCCATTTTTAAAGAAAGTGTTTTTTTTTTTTTTTTCCATCCACAATAAGAAACTTGGTGTTACCCCTGACTGCATAAAATCAGGACAAATAAATCTGCTAAAGAGACATCAGCATTTATTTCAGAAGTTAATGCGTAATTTGGGAAGACTGACCCTCTTCAGAGTTGATGTTAAATATAGGCAGCTGAATAAGGTATATTTGCAATGTCGTTCCATGAAATCATACATTTTATTTAAATAAAGTGACAATTCATCTACATTATTTTCATTTATTTTCAAATCTAAGTTTTCCCCTGCATATAGAAAGCATTACACAATGACTGTTAATATATTGGCTCTATCTACAAAAGAAAAATTTGCAAGTAGATAAATACCAGCTTTTATATTAGTGAGATCAGATTCTCCAAAGAGAGAATCACTTGACATTTATTGCAAGAGTGTTTTTTCTTTGTTGTATTGAACTGATAAAATGTATATAAAGCTTTTGAAAATTCTTTGTAAAAGATGAACTACCAGAAGTAACTGGAAAATCTCCTGTAACTTCAGATTAAAAGTTCAATGGAAACAGTGACAGACTTGATTTTCTTGGGCTCCAAAGTCACTGCAGATGGTGACTGCAGCCATAAAATTAAAAGACACTTGCTCCTTGGAAGAAAACCTATGACAAACCTGAATAGCATATTAAAAAACAGAGACATTACTTTGCCTACAAAGGTGCATAGAGTCAAAACTATGGTTTTTCTAGTAGTTATGTATGGATATGAGTTGAACCATAAAGAAGGCTGAGCACCAAAGAATTGATGCTTTTGAATTGTGGTGTTGGAGAAGACTCTTGAGAGTCCTTCCAAGATCAAACCAATCAATCCTAAAGGAAATCAGTCCTGAATATTCATTGGAAGAACTGATGCTGAAACTGAAGCTCCAATATTTTGGCCACCTTATGCGAAGAGCCTACTCATTAGAAAAGACTCTGTTGCTGGGAAAGATTGAAGGCAGAAGAAGAAGTGGATGACATATGATAAGACGGTTGGAGGGCATAGGAGACAGGAAGAATAAAAGAAAAGCAGACCCTGGCAAGGGCCACAAAAGAAATGTATAGTTATTGATAAACTGGATGCTATAAGGCATGAGACTTTCAAAACAAATCCAGAGGGAACAGTTCATAATCTTGAAAACAAGATATGATCCAGGGGTCAGAAAACCGACCCCAGACTGTTTCTAAACTGGCTTCTCAGAGTCACATGTTTTACGTATCTGGTGGAAAATTTATAGATAAGATATTAGTCTTAGTTATGATTTGTTATTGATTACTGTCCATTCTAAAGGAGATCTGTCCTGGGTGTTCTTTGGAAGGAATGATGCTAAAGCTGAAACTCCAGTACTTTGGCCACCTCATGCGAAGAGTTGACTCATTGGAAAAGACTCTGATGCTGGGAGGGATTGGGGACAGGAGGAGAAGGGGATGACAGAGGATGTGATGGCTGGATGGCATCACCGACCTGATGGACGTGAGTTTGAGTGAACAATGGGAGCTGGTGATGGACAGGGAGGCCTGGCGTGCTGCGATTCATGGGGTCGCAAAGAGTTGGACACAATCCCTTATGATTATACAGTGCAAGTTAGAAATAGATTTAAGGCCCTAGATCTGATAGATAGAGTGCCTGATGAACTATGGAATGAGGTTCGTGACGTTGTACAGAGGACAGGGATCAAGACCATCCCCATGGAAGAGAAATGAAAAAAAGCAAAGTGGCTGTCTGGGGAGGCCTTACAAATAGCTGTGAAAAGAAGAGAAGCAAAAAGCAAAGGAGAAAAGGAAAGATATAAGCATCTGAATGCAGAGTTCCAAAGAATAGCAAGAAGAGATAAGAAAGCCTTCCTCAGGGATCAATGCAAAGAAATAGAGGAAAACAACAGAATGGGGAAGATTAGAGATCTCTTCAAGAAACTTAGAGATACCGAGGGAACATTTCATGCAAAGATGGGCTCAATAAAGGACAGAAATGGTATGGACCTAACAGAAGCAGAGGATATTAAGAAGAGGTGGCAAGAATACACAGAAGAACTGTACAAAAAAGATCTTCATGACCCAGATGATCATGATGGTGTGATCACTGACCTAGAACCAGACATCCTGGAATGTGAAGTCAAGTGGGCCTTAGAAAGCATCAATACGAACAAAGTTAGTGGAGGTGATGGAATTCCAGTTAAGCTCTTTCAAATCCTGAAAGATGATGCTGTGAAAGTGCTGCACTCAATATGCCCGCACTTTTGGAAAACTCAGCAGTGGCCACAGGACTGGAAAAGGTCAGTTTTCATTCCAATCTCAAAGAAAGGCAATGCCAAAGAATGCTCAAACTACCACATAATTGCACTCATCTCACATGCTAGTAAAGTAATGCTCAAAATTCTCCAAGCCAGACTTCAGCAGTACATGTACTGTGAACTTACAGATGTTCAAGCTGGTTTTAGAAAAGGCAGAGGAACCAGAAATCAAATTGCCAACATTCTCTGGATCATGGAAAAAGCAAGAGAGTTCCAGAAAAGCATCTATTTCTGCTTTATTGACTATGCCAAATCCTTTGACTGTGTGGATCACAATAAACTGTGGAAAATTCTGAAAGAGACGGGAATACCAAACCACCTGACCTGCCTCTTGAGAAATCTGTATGCAGGTCAGGAAGCAACAGTTAGAACTGGACATGGAACAACAGACTTGTTTCAAATAGGAAAAGGAGTATGTCAAGGCTGTATATTGTCACCCTGCTTATTTAACTTATATGCAGAGTACATCATGAGAAACACTGGACTGGAAGAAACACAAGCTGGAATCAAGATTGCCGGGAGAAATACCAATAACCTCAGATATGCAGATGACACCACCCTTATGGCAGAAAATGTAGAAGAACTAAAAAGCCTCTTGATGAAAGTGAAAGTAGAGAGTGAAAAAGTTGGCTTAAAGCTCAACATTCAGAAAATGAAGATCATGGCATCCGGTCCCATCACTTCATGGGAAATAGATAGGGAAACATTGGAAACAGTGTCAGACTTTATTTTGGGGGGCTGTTAAATCACTGCAGATGGTGTCTGCAGCCATGAAATTAAAAGACGCTTACTCCTTGGAAGGAAAGTTATGACCAACCTAGATAGCATATTCAAAAGCGGGGACAGTACTTTGCCAACAAAGGTCCGTCTAGTCAAGGCTATGGTTTTTCCTGTGGTCATGTATGGATGTGAGAGTTGGACTGTGAAGAAGGCTGAGCGCCAAAGAATTGA
>NW_011494581.1:172928-173417 GCF_000754665.1 Bison bison bison
AAGGTCCGATGCTGTAAAGAGCAATATTGCATAGGAACCTGGAATGTCAGGTCCATGAATCAAGGCAAATTGGAAGTGGTCAAACAAGAGACGGCAAGAGTGAATGTCGACATTGTATGAATCAGTGAACTGAAATGGACTGGAATGGGTGAATTTAACTCAGATGACCATTATATCTACTACTGCGGGCAGGAATCCCTCAGAAGAAATGGAGTGGCCATCATGGTCAACAAAAGAGTCCGAAATGCACTACTTGGATGCAATCTCAAAAACAACGGAATGATCTCTGTTTGTTTCCAAGGCAAACCATTCAGTATCACAGTAATCCAAGTCTATGCCCCAACCAGTAACGCTGAAGAAGCTGAAGTTGAACGGTTCTATGAAGACCTACAAGACCTTTTAGAACTAACACCCAAAAAAGATAGTCCTTTTCATTACAGGGGACTGGAATGCGAAAGTAGGAAGTCAAGAAACACCTGGAGTAACAGG
>NW_011494581.1:173517-177969 GCF_000754665.1 Bison bison bison
GGAGTTGGTGATGGAGAGGGAGGCCTGGCGTGCTGCGATTCATGGGGTCGCAAAGAGTCGGACACGACTGAGCGACTGAACTGAACTGAACTGAGCGACTAAACTGAACTGAATTGTTTCTTAGTTACTCAATGGTTAATGATCACTTTGTTCTTTGGCCCTGAAGGCCACATTAGTTATAGTCTAACTCCCCGCATATTTTTTCCTTCAAGGCTGAAAATATAACAAACTGCCTTGGATTCAGTTTCGGCACTTTCTCCTTGGAGTGTTGTTGGTCCCCTGATCCTTTGTTTTCTCTGAATTCTTGTGTCTTCTTTCTTTTTCTCTTGCCATATCCCGCTTTCAGAAATCCTGCTTGTTAAAGCAGGTCTCAACAGGATGGTATCACTGACTCAATGGATATGAATTTGAGGAAGCTCCAGGAGATGGTGAAAGACAGGGAAGCCTGGCATGCTGCAGTCCATGGGGTCACAAAGAGTTGGACATGACTGAGCAACTGAGCAACAACAACAAAATCGAAGATAAAATTATTTATTATATTAAAATTTTTTAATAGGGCAAAGCTTTTCATTAGAAAATTTCTTAATTAAGAAACAAAAGATATAATTTGTAGTAGATAGTAAAACAAATTCTACTTATAATTGTTTCCAAAAATGTTATAAAATTCTAAAATCAAAATACAAACTGTAATTGTATTTAAACACTGATTGACTCACTGAAATATAAATTTTTGTTAAAAGATGATGTTGAATGTTAAACAGTACATCAGCATGGTGGTAATACTTTCTATGTGGTTCATCATTAATTGGAGTTTAGAAATGTTTGAACTTTTCAAAAGATATATTTAAAATCAGACTAAATGTCCTAAAATTGTATTGGACTTTCAACAGTAAACCCTTTAAATTGTAGTTCCATAATGTTCAATAACAGTTTGAAAAATTTAATCAAGCATTCTTCAAATGGAACAGTAAAATGTCAGCATTTTAAGCTTTCAGGAAATTGCGCTCATAGGAAAAAAATGTGTGCAACAGAACGATATTGGGATGAACCACTACAAAGACAAGGGAAGAAAGGAACAAATCAAAGCAAAGGTAATACATTCAATCAAATTTACCTTTGAAATTTTATATTCATACTTTGAAATACCTCAAATCTGGAGAATGTGCTTTAGTGGAGCTGCTAATTTATTTAAAAATAATTGAAAATGCTCCTTGAAAAATTATATTTGAAATAAGAAAGAGCATCAGAATAGTAACATTATGGGATAAGTTGCTTTTACCTTTCATTATTCAGGATAATTATTCAGCTACAGATCATACACATAGCAACGTATTTTCATACCTCATGTATTTAGACATTCACCTATAATACACACGTGGATATGCTTACTTGCATTTTCAAGTAAACATATCTATTTATGCAAATATATACTTGTATTAGTATATTTATGCAAGCATAACATTTATATGTGGTGCTGCATGTATATCTATATGTATAGGTTTGTGTGTATATATAGCAGAATACCTTCAAAAATAAGAAAACTTTATTCCTTCATTTTGGCCCCTTGATATGATCTAATATACAACCAAATTTAAGTATCTGGAAAGACTCCTCAGTCTCTGCACATGTGTTCAGCTTTTCCCAAAGTTTATTTTCTCAAATTTTCTAGATGAAAACATTGAGTATTCTGCTGTTATTCGAGTCAGATTTACATAGAATAATTTTAAGAATGTTTCTTGTTCTTTCATAACTCTAAATTTTATTTAGAATTTTTTCATACATGCTTATTAGGAAGCATATCATGAAAGTTCTTGAAACTTCACTATGTCCATTCCTTCTACCATTCTCAAAGCTAGCCACTTAGGACTATATCAGAAATCATCAGTTTTGTGTTTAATTGTGCTTGGAAAGAATGCTTTACAAGATTCTTTTGTAGTGTTTTTTTGGGGCACATACTTATGATATGCTTGTGAAAGTGAAGTTGCTCAGTCGTGTCCGACTCTTAGTGACTCCATGGACTGCAGCCCACCAGGCTCCTCCATCCACGGGATTTTCCAGGCAAGAGTACTGGAGTGGGTTGCCACTATCTTGCCTTAAATATAGTGATACTTAAATATTTTAGTCTTCTACTGCTGTTGTCAATATTAACATTTAAGACATCCTTGTGTTGGTGATGGAGAAGACAAAGAAATCTCTAAGTGAGTCTCATCTTGTTTCATCCAAAATACTAATTAAGAAACCAAGGGTGATTTTAGTCTCTCCATGAAAAAATAGCAAATAAAATGTGTCTTATCTCAAAGATCTTACTAGCAAAAACTCCTAATCAAGTTTATTTTAAAATGTTTGAAGCTACGTTATGAAATAATGATTAAAAATGAGGATATACCAATGATAAGATTAATCAAATATATTGACAACAGAAAAGCAATCCATTAAAAACGATTTCAGTCTGTTTATTGTTATATGAAAAATTACAGTCAAATTGTAGTCATATACTTGGCAGAGTCTGAACTTTCCAATTACTACTGACTTGTTTACCACTTCAGACTCATTCAAAGCTGTCCAAATCAAAATAAAATCAAATGACTGATTCATGTCAACGTATGGCAAAAACCACTACAATATTATAAAGTAACTAGACTCCAATTAAAATTAAAAATAGTGAAATGAATCCTATAACCTCTCACATTCAGAAAAGCAGAGGAATTTTAGAAAGTTCTCAAAAATGCTTGGTAAACATCTCGCATGTACCTTACATGATGTTTAACACCGAGGGCACAAGCATACATGTGAAGCGTCTTCTCTTTTGGTCTAGTTGAGCAGTCTGATGGAGAAAACAGACATACAAGCAAATTGAAACACAACATGAAAGCACTAAAAAGTAGGCATAAACTTCTGTTTTATCAAACAATTGTTTGTTGAAAACCCTTTCTATTCCAGAAATATTTAAGTACCCTTCATGGACTATTATCTTTGCATGAGTTAAAGATAGAGGGGAAAACAGACTGGAAAAGATAATCCAAGTAGCCCTTCAAAATGTATTCAACTAAAAAGCCATTAAGCCACGTAATAAAAATGAAAAAAAAATTTTTTTGCTCAATTCCCACATGCAATTGCTTTTACATTATTTTGTTTTTCTACTTCATGCTCTTTTCTGTCTCTACCTTTACTTCCACTTGTAACATATACTTCACCACTTCATCAAGTTCTTTTGTATTTTGAAAAGGCAGCACAGAGTGTGATTTGTGGATCAGCTGAGGGTTTTATAAACTTTAAGCATACTCTAATCATGAATGACAATTTTTTTTTCCATTGAGTAAAATGGGTATTTTTAAACTGAAGTGTCTGTTAGGTGTGAAAAGCAAAATAACAGTGAAGTAATTTATTAGACCTCAGTTCATAGAAAAGTTCATTTGCATTGTGCTTTAGAAAATGTAAGAGTAAACAAAATTGTGTGTATGTTAAATGAAAGAATACTTAATTAAACTTACCAAGTCTTGATGAATTAACGCATTATAGTATTCAACTATTTAGAAACAATTGCTGAGTTTTCAATATGTTTAGTAGGCTCATCTGTTTAACTTTCCACATTAATATTATTAGCCATGGAATGACTAGAATTAGAATCCTGATGGTCACTGAAGAGTGACTATGTTGATCTTCATTAGCATCGTTATCTTTACAACACTTGAAGCAAAGCATGAGTTATAATCAACTTAATTACATTCTCCTCTGTGTGAAGGGAACAACTTCATGTGAGCTTCTCAGACTCAGTGCCAGGTATAGACACTATGTTTGATATCTTAATCTACAGGACACTGAAGTAACAAAAAACTGACTTCAAATCAACAGAAATGAATGTCTGTGGCAGTGAAATTGTGGCTCCTTCTCACATCTTTATTTCTCACATATTTAGTTTCTTTATTGAATTTGCTTCCTCTGTCAGAGATATGGTATCTCCTGGAAGACTGACATGGCAGCTCTCCCATTCATGATTAATTGGGTAAAGCCAGTCACATTATCAAATGGAATTTGTCTCCAATAAGCAGGGGTCAGTAGGAAGGAGCAGTAAATATTTCAGCAATAGTCCATTCTATCTCAGGGGCAAAGAGTAGAAAATATCTGGTTGGCCGTTGTGCCTCTTTGTGTCACAGGCCAGTCTTCTCCTGGAAGAATTATAATTTTTAACCTATTCAATTACTCTATTAATTTACTGCGGATGTGTGGATCACAATAAACTGTGGAAAATTCTGAAAGAGATGGGAATACGAGACCACCTGACCTGCCTCTTGAGAAACCTATATGCAGGTCAGGAAGCAACAGTTAGAACTGGACATGGAACAACAGACTGGTTCCAAACAGGAAAAGGAGTACGTCAAGGCTGTATATTGTCACCCTGCTTATTTAACTTATATGCAGAGTACATCATGAGAAATGCTGGACTGGAAGAAG
>NW_011494581.1:178125-187019 GCF_000754665.1 Bison bison bison
TTTTTTTTCGGGCTCCAAAATCACTGCAGATGGTGATTGCAGCCATGAAATTAAAAGACACTTACTCCTTGGAAGAAAAGTTATGACCAACATAGATAGCATATTGAAAAGCAGCGACATTACTTTGCCAACGAAGTCCGTCTAGTCAAGGCTATGTTTTTTCCTGTGGTCATGTATGGATGTGAGAGTTGGACTGTGAAGAAAGCTGAGTGCGGAAGAATTGATGCTTTTGAACTGTGGTGTTGGAGAAGACTCTGAGAGTCTCTTGGACTGCAAGGAGATCCAACCAGTCCATTTTGAAGGAGATCAGCCCTGGGATTTCTTTGGAAGGAATGATGCTAAAGCTGAAACTCCAGTACTTTGGCCACCTCATGCGAAGAGTTGACTCATTGGAAAAGACTCTGATGCTGGAGGGATTGGGGGCAGGAGGAGAAAGCGACGACAGAGGATGAGATGGCTGGATGGCATTACAGACTCGATGGACATGAGTTTGAGTGAACTCTGGGAGATGGTGATGGACAGGGAGGCCTGGCGTGCTGCGATTCATGGGGTCGCAAAGAGTCGGACACGACTGAGCT
The DNA here is from genome assembly GCF_000754665.1 of Bison bison bison. Classification (NCBI taxonomy): domain Eukaryota; kingdom Metazoa; phylum Chordata; class Mammalia; order Artiodactyla; family Bovidae; genus Bison; species Bison bison. The sequence continues at coordinate 178,704 of NW_011494581.1, forward strand.
ACTGAACTGAACTGAACTGTCTTTAGTTTTATAATTACCTATTCCACTCTACTTTTGCAAATATTTTGAAAAAATTCTTTAAAATGAATAATCTTTTAACAAAGAGCATACATTTTAATTTCCCTTTTATAAAAAAATCATCTAAATTCTACTTCAAACCTTACTCCCACTTTTACATTGAGTAACAAATATTCAGCATACAAAACTTTACTCCTCCTTCAAATACTATGTATTACCATAAAAATCAATGTTAGAATTATTTTAAGCATTCTGAACATGAGTTTTCAATTATCTTAAGACAATATTTCAAGTGACTGTATCAACCAGGTAAGGTTAGCACTCAAGAAAGATTTTTTACCTTTCTTGCTTATGTTCTTAGTATCAATTAAAACAAACAAACAAAATCTTTTCACAACTCTCTCCATCACTCCTTCTTACCTTCTAGTGAACTAGACTGCATCCCTATTATCCTCCCTTCCCCTGGGCCCAGACACTTCTAGTCCTAAACTCATTCTTTGCTCTCAATCCACACTGCATGTATGACCTTGCTTTCTTCTCCAATAAGCTAAACTCCTTGATCAGTAGCTTCCCCTGGATTCAAAATTGCGTGGGACTAGGAGTAGGGAACACTAACTCCTCTGGCCCTCTCTGTATGCTTCACCCATCTTTACATAGAGAGTAATAGTGAATTATTCCTGAAACAATTTAAGGTAATAAAATCTTTGAGATATATTTAAGAGAAAATACTGAGCATGCTTACCTCAGTTTCTTCCCTTTAGGAAGCCAGCCTATTTATAGAGATTTTGCATAATTACCTACTGCCTGTCATATGGAAGGAAGTCTGCCCTTGAAAGGAAAGATGAGCAACTAGGTAATCAACTGTTCAGTGATGGGTAAGCATATCTAACTCAGGGATGAAATTGGCAATTTTGTTTGTTACAGAAGGAAAGTCATATTCTGCAATCACCTTTCATAGGAATTAAGGTGAGACTTTGTTTTTATTATTCATACTCCTGCACCCTTTTCTCAACTTGCTCCATTCTTGAGTAATAAAGCATGTGTTATTTATTTGAATTTCATAAAACCTAACTCACATTATCTACATCCTTTTTCCTGGCAGTAAGTTGCCCTGTAAATTTCAATTTCCTTCTTATATCTTGGTTGCTTAATATTTCTGGGAGAAATAACACAGTTCTGTGCATGGGTATAATTACTCCTTTATAATTTTTATAAATACTTCCCAGGTGGCTCAGTGGTAAAGAATCCACCTGTCAATGCAGGAGATGCAGGAGACTTAAGTTTGATCCCTGGATCAGGACGATCCCCTGGAGGAGGAAATGGCAACCCACTCCAGTATTCTTGATGGGAAAATTCCATGGATAGAGAGGCTGGTGGGCTACTGTCCATGAGGTCACAAAGAATTGGACACAATATGTGACTGAGCACACAGCATGTGTGCACTCGCACACACACACACACACACACACACACACACACTCTTTATAAATCCCATATCAGCAAGACAATCAGTATTTAGTAGAATGGCTAGGAGAGGAGTTAAGAGCCTGAGCTCTAAGATTAACACTGCCTTGGCTCTTCTATACCCAACATAGGAACTTTAGGTCAGGAACATGTTACTTAAGGTCTCTCTGCCTCAGATTCCTCATTTGTAAACTTCAAATATAGCATTGACCTCAAGTGATGGCAAAGATGAAAATAACACATGCATAATGTTCAAAACAGTGCCTGGAAACAGTCAGTTATTATAACCTTGGCAATTATTTTTTTGTGTGTTTTGTCCCTTGCCTAGTCCATTCAGGACACATAACAGATATATTCTTCAATTTTGTCTTTCTTCATATGTATACTAAAGCTTTTTCTTGAAGTGCTGTCTTAACTTAGTATTGAGGCCTTGCCCCAAGGCTAGTCAGTTTTCCTTAAAGAGCTAATTGTGGTAGTCCACATTCAACCTCTTCTCTTATCAGTGTCTCACATTTCCAACCACCATACACCATTTCCAGTTGCCAGTGGGCCCAGTATCAGACAAATAGGGACAGACTCTATGGCTCAGAGCCTAAAAAGTTATTCAGATTAGCTAAAGGGTTGGGAGGCCTTGAAATCTAGCTAACCCTTCCTCACTTGCCAGGTATAAGCTATCCCCTGTAATTCCAGCTCACTATTACCATGTTCCCAAATTGTGTGACCCTTTATGGTACCTTTCTCTCATTTGCAGCCATAAGTAACAGAGAGTTCTGCCTTCACATTTCAGACTTTCAACATGTTGTGCTCCTTAAAGAATGTTTAAGTCTTATAAAGCTTATAAAGTGATATGTTCCTCATGTAAATGATAACATATGATATTTGTCTTTGTCTGACTTACTTCACTCAGTATGACAAACCTAGGTCCATCCACATTGCTTCAAATATCATTATTATGTTCTTTTTTGAAGGCTAAGAAATATTCCACTATATATATGTACCATATCTTCTTTATCCATTCTTCTGCTGATGGACATTTAAGCTGTTGCTATGCCTTGTTATGAATAGTACTGCTAGGAATGTAGGGGTGCATGCATCTTTTTGAATTATGACTTTCTCCAGATAAATGCCCAGGAGTGGGATTGCTGGATCATATGGTAATGCTATTATTAGTTTCTTAAGGAACCTCCATACTGTTCTTCATAGTGGCTGTAACAAGCTACATTCCCACCAACAGTGTAGGAAGGTTCCCTTTACTCCACACCATCTCTAACATTTATTGTTTGTAGTTTTTGATAATGGCCATTCTGATCAGTATGAGGTGATACCTCATTGTAGCTCTGATTTGCATATCTCTAACAATTAAGGAGGTTGAACAATTTTCCATGTGCCTTTTAGCCACCTGTATGTCTGTATGTCTTTCTTGGAGAAATGGCTATTTAGACCTTCCACCCAGGTTTTTTTTTTTTTTTTAGTTAGGTTTTGGAGTATTTGTTGTTGCTGTTGTTATTGTTCTCTTTTGTTTCTTCCTTTTTTATTTTTTTAAGCTGCGTGAGGTGTTTGTGTATATTAACCGCTTGTCAGTCAATTTATTTGCAAATATTTTCTCCCATTCTGAGGGTTGTCTTTTTATTTTGCTAATGGTTTCCTTTGCTCTGTAAAAGCTTTTAAGTTTAATTAGGTCCCAGGTGTTTATTATTGTTTTTACTTTCATTACTGTAGTATCCAAAAAGATTTTTCTGTGTTCTGTGTCACAGAGTGTTCTAAGTTCTCTTCTTAGAGTTTTATAGTATCCAGATTTAATTTAGGCCTTTAATCCATTTTGAGCTTATTTTTGTGTGTGGTGTTAGGGAGTGTTGTAATTTGATTCTTTTCACATGTAGCTGTCCAGTTTTCCCAGCACCACTTATTGAAGAAACTATCTTTTCTCCATTGTATGTTCTTGCCTCTTTTGTCATAGATGAGGTGACCATGGTGGGTAGGTTTATCTTTGAACTTTCTATCCTGGTCTGTCTATCTATATTTCTGGTTTTATGCCAGTACCATACTGTTTTGATTACTGTAGCTTTGTGATATAGTCTGAAGTCAGGTAGCCTGATTTCGACAGCTTTCTTTCTCAAGATTGCTTTGATTCTTCAGGGTTTTTAATGTTTCCATAGAAAGTATAAAAATTTTATTCTAATTCTGTGAAAAATGCCCAGCAAAAAGTCTCATCCAGCAAGCCTTTGGGGGTTCTCCAGATGATCTGATGCACCTGGGACTGAGACACACCTTGAAAATAACTTCCTTGTAAGGTAAGACATGATTTCTGAAGTCAAACTGACCAAACTTACCCCAAGCAACCACTCTTTAACTGAGTGAGTATCAGCAAGTGAGTTAATTTCTCCAACTAAAAGATTGGTGTAGACAATGAAATCAATGTTTACTTGGGGAAGTCAAACTTTCATCACCTTCTCCCTTCCAGTGGTCTACTTCCGTGAATAGGACCAAAACATCAAAAACATCAGTGTTTGTGGAGTTGTATGGAATGTCTTTAACCATACCCACGTTTTACATGAATGTAAGTGTACCTACTGCTATAAAAATAAATTTCTACACCAAAAGGTTTGTGATTAAGAATTACTCAGTGTGCAATTGGTAGTGATATCTCAAACCATCAAGGCACAGAAAGAGAATTCTTGCAAAGAGAGACAAACTAAATTATTTTCTAACATAATGCCACTTTTAAAAAAATGGCTTGAATACTTAACACTTAAAGATTTTAAAGACCTTCAAAGTTATTCTATGTTCTGGAAAGATATTCACAACATATTATTATATGAAAACAGATTAACAAAATAAGCATTTTTTAAAAACACAGAGGACAACATGTTCCTCACTCTACCTCAACAGAAAGTGTTTTTCTCGCCTGAATTTAAAAGTGAATTGTCCAGCATATACTTCTGGGAAATTACACATATTTTTCTGAAGTCTCAAATCAAAACCACAATAAATTATCACCTTACATTTTTAAAAGATGTCTATTATTTAAAAAGAAAGATAATAAGTGCTGACAAGGTTCATGGGAAATTGGAACCCTTGTACACTGTTGTAAGAGTATAAAGTGGTGCTGTCACTGTGGAAAGCATTATGGAGATTGCTCAAGAAAAAGAAGAACAAGAGCTACCATGTATAAATCCTCTATGTGAAGCATAAGTAAACAGTAAAATGATGGTTGCCAGGAAACAGGGGTAGGGAGATATGGGGAGTTGTTCAATTGGTATAAAGTTACATTAATTAGTGAAGTTTTTTACACCAATTAAAGCTGGGGGAATTAAATGGTTTGTCTAGGGAAAGGTGGTTTTTCTTAAAAGTTCTTTTCTTACTCCAAGTTTGTATACTGGAATCACCAACAATAAGGGGATATGAGCTCAGCAGCTTTGATTCATATTTTGAAGAACATATCACTTCTATAGTTAATAATAACCAAATACTTATATAATTACAGTTGGTGAAAAGTATAATCTGGAAATATGAGCCTTTACAGAAATGAATCTCTGAAATAGAGGCAATATTAAAGTGATGTTCTTTGATCAGTTAAAACTTAACTTACATTTGCAATAAGAATTCTGGTTAACCAGAAAGGTTAACATATATAATGATGCATGAATGAGATTTTTTTTTTTTTCTCTCTGTTGGGGTACATTGTAGCATCACAGTATGGTATACCATAATGAATTCCTAACTAAAATTATATTTCAACTCACATTTAAAAAGACAGAAATTTTCCATTAATACATTGAATGGGAGATAAGGTGAAGCTCTTTGTAAGGACAATGATTTTATAGAGAAAATGCTTGAATTCAAGCTTCACATACCACCAGCTGTGGAGTCTTGAGTTAGTTACTCAGCCTTTCTGGAGCACATTGGTATTTAATTTGATAAGAGTGCCTTTCTCAAAAGATGACTAAATGAATTAATTGTTGTAAAGTCTTCAAAGAGAATCTGACATATTAAGCACTCTATAAGTTGTCATACAAAAACACAGCTTTTCTTTTTTCTGTGTTTTCTTGTTTGTCTTTATATGATCATCTGATTATTCTTTTCAATATACTGTACTATGAACTATGATAGATACTAGAGGAATTTTTTTGTTTATTTTCTTGATTCTTTGTTAGTTTGGAACTTGCATATTTTATATTATGGTGGTAAAACTAATCTGAAATCTCAAATACCTCTATGATATCCTTATCACCCCCTCAAGTAAGCAAATGACTTATATCTTATAGCTATAAGGAATATTAAAAATATGTCAATATACATAATATTATTATTATTAAAACTTTGAATAAAAATTCTGGGTCAATGAAAGTGAGTACATTAGCACCAAATAACATAAGTATAATTTATTGCATCATTATAGATATAAAGCAATTAACTTAAACTAACCAAACTATGCTAACAAGCTAAGCAACTAAATATTTGAATCATAGCCATTAAACGTAGTTAATAGAATTTGGACTAGAACAAAAGTTTTAAATATTTTATTTTATATCTTAAATATTTTCAAAAGAGTCTCTTGATAATCTCCCTTATCTCTCCTACTCTTTCATTCCAATATTCATGTATATATTTATGTTAAACTAGAGATTTAGTGAAAAAAATCAGCAGATATTTATCAATATCAACAGATATTTATAATAGATATTTATCCATTCAGATAATAAAATTAAAAATCCATTATGTTTCTAAAATTAAATTATGTGAATGAATTCTTTTTAACCTTAGATATTCAATATCACTGTAACAGGGAGGGTTAGGATTTTCAATAATTAAAGCATTGTGTGTGTCATTCCAAATAAACTCTGCTCATTGCTAAATTTTTAAGTGGTAGCAAGGGTAAGTAGTTTATATTCAATATTTAAGAGACTTGTTCTAAATGCTTTATTATTCTTCATTTAGAATCATCATCCTAAGCAATTATGGTTAATTTTTCAGTACTAGTGTTTTATAGATTTTTTTCTTCTGTAAACAATACAGAGCCCACTAACAGAGATCTGTGAAAGTGTATTTTAAAAGAAAAAAACAAACAAACAAAAACAGATGGTCACAACTGATCTCCAATAAAGCACAGCAAAATGCAGAATTTACAAGGGGTCATTAAAAACATTTTAGCACATTGACTGCATTTAGCTCAATTTTCTAAGATTCTTAGAAGAATTTTTTTTTTTCTGTCAGAAAAGTCAAAATTCACAACCTAATTTATTATGTCTATCAGCTGAACTTTGGTGTCTGTCACTCATGCATAACAGTATACATATATACTAGGTTCTGTGTTACCATCCATCACTGTGTATAATATCTTAACTTTTTTTTTTAATCCAAAATGAAGAGTAATTTCAAGGTAGCAATCCCTCTTACGTACTTGATTACTATCCAGAGACTTCAATGTACAAAGATGCTTAGATATAAACATATGCTACTTTAGAAGCTAAATAAATAGAAAATAAAGTTCATATAACAATTAGAAAATTGTTAATACTAGTAAAGTTTAGAGAAAGAATGTCATTTTGTTCAGAGTTCAAGGTGTTTCAAGCAGCATGGGAGAAAACCCTCTGAACTATTGGTCCTCATTGCTAATAGCTCTCTAGCTAATCCATGTATCCTTAAAGTGGGTTTCCAGTGTACTCCTGGGGAAATACACATTATCCATGGTTCATAGTCATGGAGAGCCTTAGAGAAAGTCTAAACATGTATGTATTCTTCTTTAAACTGTTGTATCTGAAAGTACCTACCTTTTGCCAATTTCCCATTTCTCCTTTCAATTTTGAGCTTCTCCTATCATACAAACAGAAGTCCCATCTCACACCACCCCAAATCTGTCTATGGTTCTTTGTTTTGAAGTTTAAAATATTTTCTTATTTTGCAGAAAAAGAAAAAAATGGAAGTGACATTTAGCTAGACATTAAAAGGATGAGTCAACTGAACAAGTAGAATTAAGAACTACTTTGTACATTGCGTGTTAGTTCTAAAAGGTCTTGTAGGTCTTCATAGAACCGTTCAACTTCAGCGTTACTGGTTGGGGCATAGACTTGGATTACTGTGATATTGAATGGTTTGCCTTGGGAACGAACAGAGATCATTCTGTCATTTTTGAGATTGCATCCAAGTACTGCATTTTGGACTCTTTTATTGACCATGATGGCTACTCAAAATCATCTGAGTTAAATTCACCCATTCCAGTCCATTTTAGTTCACTGATTCCTAGAATGTCAACATTCACTCTTGCCATCTCTTGATTGACCACTTCCAATTTGCCTTGATTCATAGACCTGACATTCCAGGTCCCTATGCAATATTGCTCTTTACAGCATCAGACATTGCTTCTATCACCGGTCACATCCACAGCTGGGTATTCTTTTTGCTTTGGCTCCATCCTTTCATTTTTTCCAGAGTTATTTCTCCACTGATCTCCAGTAGCATACTGGGCACCTACTGACCTGGGGAGTTCCTTTTTCAGTATCCTATCATTTTGCCTTTTCATACTGTTCATGGGGTTCTCAAGGCAAGAATACTGAAGTGGTTTGCCATTCCCTTCTCCAGGGACCACATTCTGTCAGATCTCTCCACCATGACCTGCCCATCTTGGGTTGCCCCACGGGCATGGCTTAGTTTCATTGAGTTAGACAAGGCTGTGGTCCTACTGTGATTAGATTGACTAGTTTTCTGTGAGTATGGTTTCAGTGTGTCTGCCCTCTGATGCCCTCTTGCAACACCTACCATCTTACTTGGGTTTCTCTTACCTTGGGCATGGGGTATCTCTTCATGGCTGCTCCAGCAAAGCGCAGCTGCTGATCC
>NW_011494581.1:187119-187419 GCF_000754665.1 Bison bison bison
GTGGGGTTGCTCCTCCAGGCTGCCGCCCCTGGCCTTGGGCATGGGGGCGTGGGGTAGCTCCTCTCGGATGCCGCCCCTGACCTTGTGACATCAAGAAACACCTAGAATAACAGGCAAATTTGGCCTTGGAATACAGAATGAAGCAGGGCAAAGGCTAATAGAGTTTTGCCATGAAAATCCACTGGTCATAACAAACACCCTCTTCCAACAACACAAGAGAAGACTCTACACATGGACAAACCACATGGTCAACACCGAAATCAGATTGATTATATTCTTTGCAGCCAAAGGTGGAGAAGC
>NW_011494581.1:187927-188464 GCF_000754665.1 Bison bison bison
GCTCTATACAGTCAGCAAAAACAAGACAGGAGCTAACTGTGGCTCAGATCATGAACTCTTTATTGCCAAATTCAGACTTAAATTGAAGAAAGTAGGGAAAACCACTAGACCATTCAGGTATGACCTAAATCAAATCCATTATGATAATACAGTGGAAGTGAGAAATAGATTTAAGGGCCTAGATCTGATAGATAGGGTGCCTGATGAACTATGGAATGAGCTTCATGATATAGTACAGGAGACAGGGATCAAGACCATCCCCATGGAAAAGAAATGCAAAAAAGCAAAATGGCTGTCTGGGGAGGCCTTACAAATAGCTCTGAAAAGAAGAGAAGCAAAAAGCAAAGGAGAAAAGGAAAGATATAAGCATCTGAATTCAGAGTTCCAAAGAAGAGCAAGAAGAGATAAGAAAGCCTTCTTCAGCGATCAATGCAAAAAAAATAGAGGAAAACAACAGAATGGGAAAGACTAGAGATCTCTTCAAGAAAATTAGAGATACCAAGGGAACATTTCATGCAAAGATGGGCTCCATAAAGG
>NW_011494581.1:189086-189655 GCF_000754665.1 Bison bison bison
GCATCACTACAAACAAAGCTAGTGGAGGTGATGGAATTCCAGTTGAACTATTTCAAATCCTGAAAGATGATGCTGTGAAAGTGCTGCACTCAATATGCCAGCAAATTTGGAAAACTCAGCAGTGACCACAGGACTGGAAAAGGTCAGTTTTCATTCCAATCCCAAAGAAAGGCAATGCCAAAGAATGCTCAAACTACTGCACGATTGCACTCATCTCACACACTAGTAAAGTAATGCTCAAAATTCTTCAAGCCAGGCTTCAGCAATACGTGAACCGTGAACTTCCAGATGTTCAAGCTGGTTTTAGAAAAGGCAGAGGAACTAGAGATCAAATTGCCAACATCCGCTGGATCATCGAAAAAGCAAGAGAGTTCTAGAAAAACATATATTTCTGCTTTATTGACTATGACAAAGCCTTTGATTGTGTGGATCACAAGAAACTGTGGAAAATTCTGAAAGAGATAGGAACCCCAGACCACCTGATCTGCCTCTTGAGAAATCTATATGCAGGTCAGGAGGCAACAGTTAGAACTGCACATGGAACAACAGTCTGGTTCCAAATAGGAAAA
>NW_011494581.1:189755-196979 GCF_000754665.1 Bison bison bison
GTGAGTCTGAGTGAACTCCGGGAGTTGGTGATGGACAGGGAGGCCTGGCGTGCTGCGATTCACGGGGTTGCAGAGAGTCGGACATGACTGAGCGACTGAACTGAACTGAACTGAACTTGTACACTGGAATGGAATAGAACACCATGGAATGTGTTAATTTAGAGCAACTAATATTCAGTTCAGTCACTCAGTCGTGTCCTACTCTAGGTGACACCCTGGACTGCAGCATGCCAGGCCTCCCTGTCCATCACCAACTCCTGGAGTTTACTCAAACTCATGTCCATTGAGTTGGTGATGCCATCCAAATATATCATCCTCTGTCGTCCCCTTCTCCTCCTGCCTTCAATCCTTCCCTGCATTAGGGTCTTTTCCAATGACTCAGTTCTTCGCATCGCGTGGCCAAAGTATTGGAATTTCAGCTTTAGCATCAGTTCTTCCAATGAATATTCAAGACTGATTTCCTTTAGAATGAACCGGTTGGATCTCCTTGCAGTCCAAGGGACTCTCAAAAGTCTTCTCCAACACTGCAGTTCCAAAGCATCAATTCTTCAGCACTCAGCTTTCTTTATAGTCCAACTCTCATATTCATACATGATTACTGGAAAAAACATAGCTTTGACTAGATGGACCTTTGTTGGTAAAGTAATATCTCTGCTTTTTAATATGCTGTCTAGGTTGGACAGAATGTGGTCTGACAGTATGTGGTCTGAAAGAATGTGGCCCACTGTAGAAGGGAATGGCAAAACACTTCAGTACTCTTGCCTTGAAAACTCCATGAACAGTATGAAAAGGCAAAAAGATAAGATACTTAAAGATGAGCTCCCTAGGTCAGTAAGTGCCCAATATGCTAGTGGAGATCAGTGGAGAAATAATTCCTGAAGGAATGAAGGGACAGAACCAAAGCAAAAACAACACCAAGTTGTGGATGTGACTGGTGACAGAAGCAAGGTCTGATGTTGTAAAGAGCAATATTGCATAGGAAACTGGAATGTTAGGTCCATGAATCAAGGCAAATTGGAAGTGGTCAAACAGGAGATGGCGAGAGTGAATGTTGACATTCTAGGAATCAGCAGACTTAAGATAGACTGGAGTGGATGAAATTAACTCAGATGACCATTGTATCTACTACTGTAGGCAAGAATCCCTTAGAAGAAATGGAGTAGCAATCATAGTCAAAAAAAGAGTCTGAAATGCAGTACTTGGATGCAATCTCAAAAAAGACAGAATGATCTCTGTTCATTTCCAAGGTAAACCATTCAATATCGCGGTAATCCAAGTCTATGCCCCAAGCAGTAATGCTGAAGAAGCTGAAGTTGAACGGTTCTGTGAAGACCTACAAGACCTTTTAGAACTAACACCCAAAAAAGATGTCCTTTTCATTATAGGGGACTGGAATGCAAAAGTAGGAAGTCAAGAAACACCTGGAGTAACAGGCAAATTTGGCCTTGGAATACAGAATGAAGCAGGGCAAAGACTAATAGAGTTTTGCCAAGAGAACACACTGGTCATAGCAAACACCCTCTCCCAACAACACAAGAGAAGACTCTACACATGGACACTACCAGATGGTCAACACCGAAATCAGATTGATTATATTCTTTGCAGCTAAAGATGGAGAAGCTCTATACAGTCAGCAAAAACAAGCCGGGAGCTAACTGTGGCTCAGATCATGAACTCCTTATTGCCAAATTCAGACTTAATTTGAAGAAAGTGGGGAAAACCACTAGACCATTCAGGTATGACCTAAATCAAATCCCTTATGATTATACAGTGGAAGTGAGAAATAGATTTAAGGGACTAGATCTGATAGAGTGCCTGATGAACTGTGGGCGGAGGTTCATGACATTGTACAGGAGACTGGGATCATGACCATCCCGAAGAAAAAGAAATGCAAAAAAAAGGCAAAATGATTGTCTAAGGAAGCCTTACAAATAGCTGTGAAAAGAGAAGTAAAAAGCCAAGGAGAAAAGGAAAGATATACGCATTTGAATGCAGCATTCCAAAGAATAGCAAGGAGATATAAGAAAGCCTTCCTCAGGAATCAGTGCAAAGAAATAGAGGAAAACAACAGAATTGGGAAGACTAGAGATCTCTTCAAGAAAATTAGAGATACCAAGGGAACATTTCATGCAAAGATGGGCTCAATAAAGGACAGAAATGGTATGGACCTAACAGAAGCAGAAGATATTAAGAAGAGGTGGCAAGAATACACAGAAAAACTGTACAAAAAAGAGCTTCACGATCCAGATAATCACAATGGTGTGATCACTCACCTAGAGCCAGACATCCTGGAATGCAAGTCAAGTGCGCCTTAGGAAGCATCACTATGAACAAAGCTAGTGGAGGTGATGGAATTCCAGTTGAACTATTTCAAATCCTAAAAGATGATGCTGTGAAAGTGCTGCATGCAATATGTCAGCAAATTTGGAAAACTCAGCAGTGGCCATAGGCCTGGAAAATATCAGATTAAGGAACATTAAAAATAGGCTAATGAGTTTGGGTGTAATTTGTTAGGCAGTGGGAGCTTATGTGTAATTTTGTGCGTAGAAGTAAATAAAGGAAAAACAGAGGGGTAGAACACAAATTGGAACTGGGCATGCCTGCGTTTCAGTCCCAACTGTTTAAATGGAAAAAACCTAGCTTCAATTTTCTCATATGTAATACTGACTGCTAAATTATATTTGGGGGACTGATGTGAAAATTAGATGAAATACTATATATAAATCACCTTAGTGCTAGACAGATTATTAAATTATTAATTATTAACTTTCAATGAATAGTAGCTATCCTAACAGCAAGCACTCTGGGGAACAAATTTGTCTTTGAAGATACTTCACACAGTTGATTAATAATATTAACTAGAGGTAATAAAATTCTGATAAAGTCTATTGCAGTTGGATTGGGAAGTTGAATATGATAAAGGGATACTATAGACTAGAGATGGAAGCTCTCTAGAATATGAGATGTCTATATGGATAATGAAGAGAAGAATGGGAGATTATACTGTCATTTTGAAATTTATCACCTAGGAAATATTTCTGTCACACAATGGTAAGTAATTCAAGAATAGAAATTGATTTAGGGAATAGATGATTTAGTTTAGAACCTGTTTATTTTGTGGTTGATGTCACAGTGTCAGTGAAATGCTCAGGAAACATCTGTGGAGTTGAAGGTTAGAAGAGAAATCAGAGCTCAAGATAAATTTAGGGCTGTAGCTGTAAGGGAATAAAAACAACAACAACAACAACAAAAACTGGACAAAGAACTAAAAGGCAGAAGTTAAAGTTAAAACTTTGTTTTATTATTTTCTTAACATTTTACAAAGTCCCATAAGCTTCAATTTTATTTAAAAAATAAGTTGTTTCAGATTATTATACCAAAGCTGAATGATATATTGAATATTGAGTACTTTGTAAAATGCAAAGTACAAGTAATAATGTTAAAAAATTATTGAACTCTTAGAATAAGCACACATGCATAGAGAAATAAATGGCTTGGGGCACAAAAAGCATAAGTAATGTGTCAAAGTCCTCATGGTTTAGAAGTGGTCAAGCTGGGCTAGGTACTTAGGCAGATCAGGCTCCAGAGAACTTGCATCAAACTACTACTGTTTTCACTTTCAAGTTATCAAGTATTACATTAAAACTTTATTTTTAAAGAAAACATATTTTACCTAAATGTATCTTTGTATCCCCAGTACTTAGCAGATTTGTTCATTGTAATGGCAAATGAATGTTCAACGAATTAATTGGTGTACATGTAGGTGACATATAAAGCCATAAAAAGTAAAATATATCAAAGGAGTTGCATATGGAGAAGAGGAAAGGAACAAAGGGAAATGAGAGAATAGACTGAAGAAGGAAATCATTTAGGATTAGAAATTTGTGCACTGTCATGGTCTTTGTAGACCAGGACCTGGGGACTGGAATCAACAAGAAGAGGGATACAGGTGACCCAAATCTCGAGTGAAACAAGGGTGCTTTATTTGCAGAAACACATGTTTATATATTATCATACAAGGCAGATTTAGGCAGTAAAAATTAAGCAAAAACAAAGCCAAGAAAATAACAATCTTCAAAGGGCCAGAAAGCATTCAATATCCTGAGTAAGAGGAGCATAACTGAAAAGGTCACTGAAGGGAGTCACTGAAAGGAATCCAAGCAGGTGCCCCTTCTCATGATCTCAGTCCTGAGAACTGCGTGCAGCTCTGCTTGTTCCTGTTTTCCAGGAACGGATACGGAATAGAGAGTCCTTGAGAAACAGCACAAAAAAGAACATATTGGATCCATTAAAGTTGAACATCCCCTGACTGTACCTTCGTAGGAATCTGGCTTTTACCCTGATCTTCACATTTGAGAAATCTACCCGGTAATAATTAGTCTCCTTTTCCACCTCTCATTCACTTTTCACCCTCTCATTCACTTTTCCCCAATAAAAGGAAGGATGATTATCTGATTATAAATTTGGGAGAAGAACTTGAATATATTCACTTAAGAATCTTTGTCAAATCTTTCCTGTTTCATAGTTTTTCAGAGATAAGTAATATAACTGCTTCAGAAGCCCTGAAGTTGTTCATCTGCATCAGTAAATCTGTATATTTCAGAGGTTAAAATACCAAAGTCCACTGGAACTGTTTCTTCTTGGATATGATTTCTACTCTAGCTTCTGCTGCTGCTGCTAAGTCGCTTCAGTCATGTCTGACTCTAGGCACAAGGTTAATTTTTAATGTCTGTTTGACTCTTGAGTCTGTGTCCAGTTGATTCCAATTTAAGCATTGAAGAGAGATTATATATTGGATCCTTTCAAACTCCAACTATATATATATATATATATAGTTCTTGCCCACCATGATTGGAATCCATTCTTTACTAGCTGGATATCTCAGCTCCACAAAATATTTCTGGCCTTCTTCCCCAAGAATGGTAATGTCATTTAACTAAATTCTTGCTTCTTATTTTGTGACTGTAATGATTTATCCCTCTAGAAGTACCCGACCTAATAAAGAGTAGTTACCTTAGCAAACCAGGTCAGGTTTAAAGTCCTAGCCTCCTCCCATGATGGAGTTTCACAATTTCTGGGGAACTGACTAGGTCTGAAAGTATCTACAGGACCAGTTCAAAATAAATATTATGTTTCCTATGCCAGCTTCCCTGGTGGCTCAGACAGTAAAGCATCTGCCTGCAATGCAGGAGACCTGGGTTTGATCCCTGGGTTGGGAAGATCCCCTGGAGAAGGAAATGGCAACCACTCCAGTACTCTTGCCTGGAAAATCCCATGGATGAAGGGGCCTGGTAGGCTACAGTCCATGGGGTTGCAAAGAGTCAGACATGACTGAGAGACTTCACTTCCCTATGTAGCTAAGGGAAAGACTAGAAGTGAAGTGAAGTGAACTTGCTCAGTCATGTCTGACTCTTTACAACCCCGTGGACTGTGGCTGGCCAGGCTCCTCTGTCCATGGGATTCTCCAGGCAAGAATACTGGAGTGGGTTGCTATTTCCTTCTCCGAGGGAAAGACTAAAGCTATATAGAAATGCAGAGGCTGAAGACTCATGTAGGATCCGACTACACTCCAATTAAAAAAATAATAATAAAAAGACATGCGGGTTGTAAAACAAGAGTCATGGTTCAGAGCAAATACTTAAAAAATAATTGCCAAACCTGAATTTATTATTTTAATTGTATACATTAGACACACAGACAGATTTAAAGTCTTAGATCATTCCCCATTGCTCATGCAGAGCATTCTAGAATATATTATAGCTCAAGACAATTATGAGATCTATGGGAACATTTGAGAAATAAATATTATGAGAGATTTAGAAATAGAAACTAGTGGAGGAGGGAGTTGGAGGTGAGAAAGCAGGAAGAAAATATGCATTATTTCTCTTTCAACTTGGATGCTAATAGAAAGAAGGATATTATAGGAATGAAAGAGATTTATATTTTAAGCAATATAACACCCATATAGAAAGATGTACTAATCATGTATGCACAATTTAACGAATTACTACAATAAATAGTACCAGGTTAAGAAATATAGAATCGCCAGATCCCATTAATCTTTTCATGTTCTCCCTCAATCACTAACCCCTTCATCCTTTCCAAAGATAATGACTATCTTTATTTCTGTTGAAATTGTTTGTTTAAATCTGCTTTTGAAGTTACCTATACATTAAATTATGGGCTTCCCAGGTGGCACTACTGTAAAGAACTTACCTGCCACTGCAGGAGACTTCAGAGACAAAAATTCGATCACTGGGTCTAGAAGATTCCATGCAGAAGGTCATGGCAACTCACTCCAGTATTCTTGCCTAGAGAATCCCACAGACAGAGGAGCTTTGCAGGCTACAGTCCACATCATCACAAAGAGTCGGACATGACTGAAGCGATTGAGCATGCATGCATACAATAAATTATATCATATATTCTTTTGCATATGACTACTCTAGTTTAACATTTTTACGTGTTTATATTGCTGTAGTTAAATAATCATCGTTGCTGAATAACACTCCATTGCATTAATGTACATGATAAGGATTTATGCTTTCTGTTGGTAATGGCCAATTCTGTTTACTATGAAATAAGTCCTGATAAAAATTGATCAAAATTAATAAATTTTAGTGTACATATGGAAGAACTTCTGTAAGATATATCTAGAAATGGATTTTTAGATCATTGTGTACCAGTTCAGTTCAGTCACTCAGTCGTGTCCGACTCTTTGCGACCCCATGAATCGCAGCACGCCAGGCCTCCCTGTCCTTCACCAACTCCTGGAGTTCACTCAAACTCACATCCATAGAGTCAGTGATGCCATCCAGCCATCTCATCCTCTGGCGTCCCCTTCTCCTCCTGCCCTCAATCCTTCCCAGCATCAGAGTCTTTTCCAATGAGTCAACTCTTCGCATGAGGTGGCCAAAGTACTGGAGTTTCAGCTTTAGCATCATTCCTTCCAAAGAAATCCCAGGGCTGATCTCCTTCAGAATGGACTGGTTGGATCTCCTTGCAGTCCAAGGGACTCTCAAGAGTCTTCTCCAACACCACAGTTCAAAAGCCTCAATTCTTTGGCGCTCAGCTTTCTTCACAGTCCAACTCTCACATCCATACATGACCACTGGAAAAACCATAGCCTTGACTAGACGGGCCTTTTTTGGCAAAGTAATGTCTCTGCTTTTGAATATGCTATCTAGGTTGGTCATAACTTTTCTTCCAAGGAGTAAGTGTCTT
>NW_011494581.1:197268-199302 GCF_000754665.1 Bison bison bison
TTTCCTATTTGGAACCAGTCTGTTGTTCCATGTCCTGTTCTAACTGTTGCTTC
Organism: Bison bison bison; assembly: GCF_000754665.1. Lineage (NCBI taxonomy): Eukaryota > Metazoa > Chordata > Mammalia > Artiodactyla > Bovidae > Bison > Bison bison. The sequence continues at coordinate 197,322 of NW_011494581.1, forward strand.
CTGACCTGCATACAAATTTCTCAAGAGGCAGGCCAAGTGGTCTGGTATTCCCATCTCTTGAAGAATTTCCCACAGTTTATTGTGATCCACACAGTCAAAGGCTTTGGCATAGTTAATGAAGCAGAAATAGATGTTTTTCTGGAACTCTCTTGCTTTTTCAATAATCCAGCGGATGTTGGCAACTTGATCTCTGGTTCCTCTGCCTTTTCTAAAACCAGCTTGAACAACTGGAAGTTCAGTTTGAAATAGAAGGGATTTATAGTTTCTTTCTCTATTCCAGACTGGTTGTACCAATTAGATATTAGGTAGTAATAAACTCAATAATTTCCATGAAATCAATACCTTAACGTAAACTCCACAGTTATTATCATGTAGATCTCTATGTTTTTTCCCCCCTGAAACTTTGAAGAATATTTGCAGACATCATTATACTTTACCATGAATATGTATCTTCAAAGAATATGAATATCCTCCTATATAGCTAAAGTATCTTTATCACACTCTTAATATAGTTAATAATATTTTCAAAATAAGAATATCCATTTATATTCAAATCACCCCAAACATTTTACAAATGTGCATTTTAAAGTTTTTGATTCAGAGTGCTATCAAAGTATTAGCATTCAATTTTTGCCTTCATATTGAAGGATATTTTCACTCTGTATAGATTTTGAGCTGAAAATTTAGTTTTTCTTTATGTACTTAAGGATATCATTCCACTGTCTTCTGGTTATCATAGTTTATGGTGATAAATAGTAATTTGCATTGTTGGTGCCTCTTTGGTATGTGTCAGCCTCTGTTTTCAAGATTACCCTTTTATCTCTATTATCCAGCAATATACCTATAATGTGCATAGGTTGGATACTATTTTATTTTATCCATTTTGGACTCACTGAGATTTTTGAATCTGTAAATTATACCCTTCACAAAATTTGGGAAATTATTGGTTATTATTTCTTCAAATAGTGTTTTGTACCATTCCCTCTTCTCTTCTTGGACTCCAAATGCCACAAAGTTTAGAGTTCTTAATATTGTCCCTCATTTATCTATACGTTTATTTAATTTTAAAAAATATTTGTGCTTCTTTTCTACATATCAGATGATTTCCCTAGATCTATCTTCAAGTTCAACATTTTTTCTATTATCTCTATTCAGTTTTTGAGCTCATCTTGTGAATTTTTTATTTCAATTATTGTACATCCTAGAGCTAAATATTTCATTAGTTTTGTTTATAATTTCTATCTTTCTGGTTAGTTTTCCAATCGTTGCATTTATTCTGACCATATTTTTTCTTACCTTAGTTAGTATGGTATATTAACCACGTATCCCTTTCTGACAAACACCACATCTGAATCATCTTGAACTTGGTTTTCTTTTCCCAAAAAAATTTGACATATTTTCTTGTTTTATTTTTTCTATGTTGAGTAATTTAGCTTTAATTTTAGTAATTAATTAAGTTGAGATTAATTTTAGCTTTCTATAAGTTTTAAATACTTTGGTAGCAACTCTGGATTCTGATACTGGCATCTGAAGGGTGTTAATATTTTGTTTCAGCAGGCATTCATCTTGCAAGGATCACAAACATTTATTTGAGATTAAAAATCAAATCTTAATCTTATATTGTTTATTTTTAGTGAGCTGCTTGGAGTTTAACCTGAACATGCATATTTCAAGAGTTAGTCCAATATTTAACTTTATGTGTAGAAATTACTCTGCCCTATGGTTTTCTCCCTTTAAAACCTTACTCTCTGGCATTTCAGGCCAGAAAGACTGACGTTTTTCTGTCGGTTCACCTATTCCATATAGAACTGACTGCAAATTTTCTCTCAGATTAAAAGTCATAAAAATATGGGCATGGATAAAGTACTTCCATGCCCATTCTTTTTTTTTTTTAAATGAGCTAGGACTTTAATTTTATTTTTTAAATTTAATTTTATTTTTAAACTTTACAATATTGTATTAGTTTTGCCAAATATCGAAA
>NW_011494581.1:199402-199916 GCF_000754665.1 Bison bison bison
TGTTCCCATCCTGAACCCTCCTCCCTCCTCCCTCCCCATACCCTCCCCCTGGGTCGTCCCAGTGCACCAGCCCCAAGCATCCAGTATCGTGCATCAAACCTGGACTGGCGACTGGTTTCATACATGATATTAAACATGTTTCACTGCTATTCTCCCAAATATCCCCACCCTCTCCCTCTCCCACAGAGTCCATAAGACTGATCTATCAGTGTCTCTTTTGCTGTCTCGTACACAGGGTTATTGTTACCATCTTTCTAAATTCCATATATATGTGTTAGTATACTGTATTGGTGTTTTTCTTTCTGGCTTACTTCACTCAGTATCATAGGTTCCAGTTGCATCCATCTCATTAGAACTGATTCAAATGTATTCTTTTTAATGGCTGAGTAATACTCCATTGTGTATATGTACCACTGCTTTCTTATCCATTCATCTGCTGATGGGTATCTAAGTTGCTTCCATGTCCTGGCTATTATAAACAGTGCTGCGATGAACATTGGGGTACACGTGTCTC
>NW_011494581.1:201363-201930 GCF_000754665.1 Bison bison bison
GAAACAAAGGGAGAAAAATCAAATCAATAAAATTAGAAATGAAAATGGAGAGATCACAACAGACAACACAGAACTACAAAGGATCATGAGACTACTATCAACAATTATATGCCAATAAAATGGACAACGTGGAAGAAATGGACAAATTCTTAGAAAAGTACAACTTTCCAAAACTGGACCAGGAAGAAATAGAAAATCTTAACAGACCCATCACAAGCACGGAAATTGAAACTGTAATCAAGAATCTTCCAGCAAACAAAAGCCCAGGTCCAGATGCCTTCACAGCTGAATTCTACCAAAAATTTAGAGAAGACCTAACACCTATCCTGCTCAAACTCTTCCAGAAAATTGCAGAGGAAGGTAAACTTCCAAACTCATTCTATGAGGCCACCATCACCCTAATACCAAAACTTGACAAAGATCCCACAAAAAAAGAAAACTACAGGCCAATATCACTGATGAACATAGATGCAAAAATCCTAAACAAAATTCTAGCAATCAGAATCCAACAACACATTAAAAAGATCATACACCATGACCAAGTGGGCTTTATCCCAGGGATGCAAG
>NW_011494581.1:202256-204373 GCF_000754665.1 Bison bison bison
AAAAGGAATCCAAATTGGAAAAGAAGAAGTAAAACTCTCACTGTTTGCATATGACATGATCCTCTACATAGAAAACCCTAAAGACTCCACCATGCCCATTCTTTTGTATTGGTTTTCTATCTTTAAACATCATTTCATCATAAATTTAGTGGCTTAAGCAAGATACAGTTATTATATCACAGATGGGTCAGTAGTCTGGACATGTCTTCTACTCAAGGTCTCACAAATCTAAAACTTAGTTATCAGCCAAGAAATATTTTCTTCTGGAGTGTGGAGTTTTCTTCTTCTGTCACTTGAGTTATTAGCCAAATTTAGTTTCTAGCAGTTGTAAGAGTGAAGGCCTCATTTACTCAACTAATGTCCTGAGGTACATATTTGGACAGTTTTAATATTTTACAAATCCAAATACAATTTTCTTTTTCTTTTAAATTGAAGTATATTGGGCTTAAAATATTTTATTAATTTCAGGCAAACTATATTGGGGTTCCCTCGTAGCTCAGTTGGTAAAGAATCTGCCTGCAACACAGGAGATAAGGGTTCGATCCCTGGGTCAGGAAGATGAAGATCCCCTGTGAAAGGAAATAGCAACCCACTGTAGTATTCTTGCCTGGAGAATCCCATGCACAAAGGAGCCTGGCAGGCTACAGTCCATGAGGTTGCAAGTCAGACATGACAGCAACTAAACCACAACCACCACATAGTGATTCAATTTTTTCTAAATTATACTCAATACAAAGTTACCATAAAATTTAGCTATATTTCTGTACTGTATATAATATATTGTGACATTTATTTTATATACAGTAATTAACAAATTTCTCTTAACATCCTACCTCTATCTTGTCTCTCCCTCCTAATGGTTAGGAGGGAGAGACATTAGTTTGTTCATTTTGTATATGAATCTGTTTCTATTTTGTTATATTCATTCATTAGTTTTACTTTAAAAATTCCATATATAGTGATTAGTTTGTTCTTTTTGTATATGAATCTGTTTCTATTTTGTTATATTCATTCATTAGTTTTACTTTAAAAATTCCATATATAGTGATAATATACAGTATTTTTCTGCTCTATCTAACTTTTTTCAGTAAGTATAACACCCTCTGGATCCATCCATGTTATTGAAAATGGCAGAATTTCTTTCTCTTTTTATGGGTGAATTTATATGTGTATATATATATATATATATGTATGGACACACACCGATGGCACCCCACTCCAGTACTCTTGCCTGGAAAATCCCATGGATGGAGGAGCCTGGTAGGCTGCAGTCCATGGGGTCACTGAGGGTCGGACACGACTGAGCGACTTCACTTTCACTTTTCACTTTCATGTTTTGGAGAAGGAAATGGCAACCCACTCCAGTGTTCTTGCCTGGAGAATCCCAGGGACGGGGGAGCCTGGTGGGCTGCCATTTCTGGGGTCGCACAGAGTCAGTAACGACTGAAGTGACTTAGCAGAAGCATGGACAGACACCATGTATGAAAAGAAAGTGAAAGTGAAGTCGCTCAGTCGTGTCCGATTCTTTGCGACCCCATGGACAGTAGCCTACCCACATACGAAAGAGTAAAGAAGACATGGTGTACTTTACTCTTTCATATGTGGGTTCAATGTCTTGGCTAGTATAATAATGATGTCATAAATACTGGGGTGCACATATCTTTTGGAATTAGTATGTTCATTTTCCTTGGGTATATATTCATGAGTGGTTTATTTCACTTAGGTTTATTTCTTTTTTATTTTATTTTATTTTTAAACTTTACATAATTGTATTAGTTTTGCCAAATATCAAAATGAATCCGCCACAGGTATACATGTGTTCCCCATCCTGAACCCTCCTCCCTCCTCCCTCCCCATACCATCCCTCTGGGTCGTCCCAGTGCACTAGCCCCAAGCATCCAGTATCGTGCATCGAACCTGGACTGGCATCTCGTTTCTTACATGATATTTTACATGTTCAAATGTCATTCTCCCAGATATTCCCACCCTCTCCCTCTCCCACAGAGTCCATAAGACTGTTCTATACATCAGTGTCTCTTTTGCTGTCTCGTACACCGGGTTATTGTTACCATCTTTCTAAATTCCATATATATGCGTTAGTATACTGTATTGATGTT
>NW_011494581.1:206792-208508 GCF_000754665.1 Bison bison bison
ACTGGTGAAAGAAATCAAAAGGGGACACTAATAGATGGAGAAATATACCATATACATGGATTGGAAGAATTAATATAGTGAAAATGAGTGTACTACCCAAAGCAATCTATAGATTCAATGCAATCCCTATCAAGCTACCAGCAGTATTTTTCACAGAGCTAGAACAAATAATTTCACCATTTGTATGGAAAGAAAAAAAAAAATCTCAAATAACCAAAGCAATCTTCAGAAAGAAGAATGGAACTGGAGGAATCAACCTGCCTGACTTTGAGCTCTACTACAAAGCCACAGTAATCAAGACAGTATGGTACTGGCACAAAGACAGAAATATAGACCAATGGAACAAAAGAGAAAGCCCAGAGATAAATCCACGCACCTATGGACGCCTTATCTTTGACAAAAGAGGCAAAAATATACAACAGAGAAAAAACAATCTCTTAAACAAGTGGTGCTGGGAAAACTGGTCAACCACTTGTAAAAGAATGAAACTAGAACACTTTCTAACACCATACACAAAAATAAACTCAAAATGGATTAAAGATCTCAATGTAAGACCAGAAACTATACAACTCCTAGAGGATAACATAGGCAAAACATTCTCTGACATAAATCACAGCAGGATCCTCTATGATCCACCTCCCAAAATATTGGAAATAAAAGCAAAAATAAACAAATGGGATCTAATTAAAATTAGGACCTAATTAAAATTTAAATCTTCTGCACAACAAAGGAAACTATAAGCAAGGTGAAAAGACAGCCTTCAAAATGGGAGAAAATAATAGCAAAAGAAGCAACTGACAAAGAACTCATCTCAAAAATATATAAGCAACTCCTACAGCTCAATTCCAGAAAAATAAATGACCCAATCAAAAAATGGGCCAAAGAACTAAACAGACATTTCTCCAAAGAAGACATACAGATGGCTAACAAACACATGAAAAGATGCTCAACATCACTCATTATCAGAGAACTGAAAATCAAAACCACTATGAGGTACCATTTCACACCAGTCAGAATGGCTGCGATCCAAAAGTCTACAAGCAATAAATGCTGGAGAGGGTGTAGAAAAAGGGAACCCTCTTACACTGTTGGTGGGGATGCAAACTAGTACAGCCACTATAGAGAACAGTGTGGAGACTCCTTAAAAAACTGGAAATAGAAAAGCCTTATGATCCAGCAATCCCACTACTGGGCATACACACCAAGGAAACCAGAATTGAAAGAGACACGTGTACCCCAGTGTTAATCGCAACAATGTTTATAGTAGCCAGGACATGGAAGCAACCTAGATGTCCATCAGCAGATGAATGGATAAGAAAGCAGTGGTACATATACACAATGGAGTATTACTTAGCCATTAAAAAGAATACATTTGAATCAGTTCTAATGAGGTGGATGAAACTGGAGCCTATGATACTGAGTGAAGTAAGCCAGAAAGAAAAACACCAATACAGTATACTAACACATATATATGGAATTTAGAACGATGGTAACGACAACTCTGTATGCGAGACAGCTAAAGAGACACAGATGTATAGAACAGTCTTTTCGACTCTGTGGGAGAGGGAGAGGGTGAGATGATTTTGGAGAATGGCATTGAAACATGTATAGTATCATATATGAAACAAATCGCCAGTCCATGTTCAGTGCAGGATGCAGGATGCTTGGGGCTGGTGCACTGGGATGACCCAGAGGGATGGTATGGGGAGGGAGGTG
>NW_011494582.1:0-542 GCF_000754665.1 Bison bison bison
AGTTTCAGCTTCAGCATCAGTCCTTCCAATAAATATTCAGGACTGATTTCCTTTAGGATGGACTGGCTGGATCTCCTTGCTGTCCAAGGGACTCTCAAGAGTCTTCTCCAACACCACAGTTCAAAAGCATCAATTCTTTGGCGCTCAGCTTTCTTTATAGTCCAACTCTCACCTCCATACATGACTACTGGAGAAACCACAGCTTTGACTAGATGGAGCTTTGTTGGCAAAGTAACATCTTGGCTTTTTAGTATGCTATGTTGGTCATAACTTTTCTTCCAAGGAGCAAGTGTCTTTTAATTTTATGGCTGCAGTCACCACCTGCAGTGATTTTGGAACCCCCCCAAAATAAAGTCTACTCAGTGGAAAGTACTCTGAGGTCTACTCAAGAAAGACAAACAAGTTCTTCTCCCTCTTTCATTTTTCCTTTGATTATAAAACTCCAGCCCAGTAAGATCCTGGGGCATGGCACCCCCTTCCTGCCTGCTTGTAAAGCTCACAAGCATCCTATTCTAATAAATCACTTCTTATTTATCACTTTG
>NW_011494582.1:3594-6379 GCF_000754665.1 Bison bison bison
TCTCGCCGACGCTGTTTCATTCGGAAGCCCCAACTCCAAAAGTTGCAGTCGAAAGTAAATTTTTTAAATTGACCTGTTGGCAAGCCTCCGCTGGCCGCCGCCCACTTTTGTGGCCATTGGACTCAGCCCAAGATGTTGGTCAAGCTTCTGCAGGGTTTTAAACTTAGCCCTCGGTGGTGTTTTGTTTAGCGTGTTCGAAGGAGGACAGTTTTGTGGGAGCGGGGTCTCCTCTTTCAGATCGCTCCAGCCGCGCTCTGCCACTTTCGTGGTCCACTGTGTGTTGTGAGAAATAGCGCTGGGAAATTAAAATTCAGGTTTCCCTTCTTTTCCCTTGCAGTTTGTCTCTCGGCCTCAACCCCCGAAGCCACAAGTTTGCTTTAAGAGGGCAAATCACTGTAGGGTGCTTGTGGACAAAAGTCTGTTAAGACAGAACGTCAAGTTCTGGTGTAACGGAAGCTTTCTTGCAAGGGGTCGCATTCCCAAGGCCGGTGTTTCACAGAGCCGTTGTGGGGTGTGTTGGTTTTGAGCTGCTTTCTGTGGCTTTTGCTTTGGATTGTAAGGCGTTGTAGAGTTAAAGGGTTATCATTTATTAATGAGTTCCTGACCCATTTTACTCTCACTGGTGAGTTTTCCGAGTTCTGGAGAGACTTGATATTAAAGAATAAAGAACATTGTGAGCGCGCAGTCGTGTCCAGTTCTTTGCGACCCCAGAGGCTGTAGCCCGCTAGGCTCCTGTGTCCAAGGAATTTTCCAGGCAATACTGGAATGGGTTGCCGTGTATTATATCGTCTAAATAACTGCACTGTTGCTCATGGGTGCCGTCTCTTTCAGCACTAGTGCCCCTTTGCCTCTAGCAAACTGCCAGAGATATTACCCTTAAAGTATGTATTAAAGTTGTCACCAGAGGAGGAGAGGAGACCAAGAACAAAATAGGTTTCTGTGTCCATCTTTCTTCAAAGTTGTACGTTAAAAGAAATGCATATTTATGCTATGGGCAATGTATTGCATTTATTTTGATAGAGCTTTTCTAATTAGTTTTGGTGACAAATTGCTGAAATTTAAGATGTATTATCTAAAGTGTAAATCACTTTTAGAATTTATTGAACAAGTTGAAAAGAATATATAAATTGTATTCACCGTGAAAATGCAGTTTTCTAAAATAGCTTTTGTTTTTCCTTTTCAGATTTACAGCCCTGAAGAATCTACTTTTTTTCCCTCATTTTTTCCCCTGCAGTAATAAATCCCATTATGGACACCCAGAAACTTTATAAAGGGATATAGTTTGAATTCTGCGGAGTGTAATTTTGTGTATGACTTATACTTTTAAAATATGAAGGGTTTTCAGAAACAAGGCTAGTAGAGTTAATTACTGGCATATTATGCATAAGCAGTGTTGGTGATAAGATCTTGTTAGGCATTTGTGATAATACTAGAACAGTCAAGCTGTATCTTGATAAACTTGATTTACCTTTAAATACAAAATGAGTGATATTGTAGATGCATGATTCTTAAATGAAAGACAAGTTATGTAAAAAGGTTCTGCTGTAGAAACCTTATGGTTAACTAGTTTATGGAGGCAATACCTTCAGTTGACCAAATATTATAAAGTGGTATGCAAAGTTAGGAAGAAAGACAACATAATGATGCTGCAGGAAATGAAAACAAATATAGACAGTATTAACAAAGATGAGTTAGTGGCTTGTGAGTTTTAACATCGTACACAGTATAACAGATATAGGTTCAACAATGCTTGTAGGTGTTGACATCCTCCAAAATTGTTAACTGAAGCTACTTTAACTTTCTTAAGTAAATACTATGATGATAAGCTATGTGAAATTAGCCTTTAGATAATGTGACCATATGAAGACTTATTGTTTACTAGAATAAAAGATTTTTTTAATAAAAAATATATTAAGAGTGCTTGGAGGGAAAAAAGTCTGCATATAGTTTTTTTTCTCTTATAGGATGGCCATTAATTGGCTTGATATCCAGGCTATGTGATTTGTAACCAAAAGCAAATTAAAGGCATAAGTATTGTGTCTTTGTTTAGAATTTTGGGAATATAAACTTCCTTGAAAAATCAAGGAGTGTTAAACATATTTTCAAAAGTGTCTCAACTTCTTTCAGTCTGCTTAGTATTATACCAAATAGTGAACAGAGATAGTACTTGAGTTAATATAGTCCTAAAGAGTATTAAATAGTATTTTGATAATATAGGAGATAGAGTCATCCTGCCTGAGTGTAAATTCAGATGTAAATCCAGTAAAGAAGGTGTAGTGAATTTTAAAGTAGGAGCCTATCATTTGATTCTTTTTTAATGGTGAAAAAAAAAAAAACTAATGTGAAGAGAAGAAAAATTTCATGTAAAGGATTTTTGCTGTCAGAAAGTAAAAATCAAGAGTGTGATGGAAGACAGCACAGTCTTGTCAAATTGGACGATTGGCAACAAACAAAAAATGACATACGACTTTTCATGTGAGCTCTACCAAATGTCTACATATTCAACTTTCCCCGCCGGTGTTCCTGTCTCAGAAAGGAGTCTTGCTCGTGCTGGTTTTTATTACACTGGTGTGAATGACAAGGTCAAATGCTTCTGTTGTGGCCTGATGCTGGATAACTGGAAACAAGGAGACAATCCTATTGAGAAGCATAAACAACTGTATCCGAGCTGTAGCTTTATTCAGAATCTAGTTTCTGTTACTAGTCTGGAATCTACTTCTAAGAATGCTTCTTCTCCAATGAGAAACAGTTTTATGCACTCATTATCACCCACTTTGGAACATGG